>NC_088385.1:2658333-2959166 GCF_037993035.2 Macaca fascicularis | reverse complement strand
GGACCGCAGGGGCTAGAGGGCTAAACACAACGGCTCCCAACCTCCCTTGGAGCGAGAAATCCCGACACGATGTTCGCCAATCAAGAACCGAATCAAAACTAAGTCAGGTGGGGGAGGCGTCTATCTTGCAGGGAACAAGCTGGCAGGGCCACGCCAGTGGCTTCCTGATTCCTGGATCATTCATAAGGTGGTGTGATCCCAGAGCCAGCCCTTGGCACAGTGGCTTCCAGGTCCCCCAGCCTCATAATTGTACCTGAGCTGCAGTTTCCTCGGCGGGCCTGTTGTGCAGCGTCGTTTTGGGAATCGTTCCCACAGACCCAGCCTAAAGCCTGCTCTTGAAGCACTTCCAATTATTGTATAAACCCCTAAATTCCTGTACTGAGTGTCTTTCCTCCAAAAATGGCTGCAGAAGTTTCTGTGACAGACCTGAACCCTGACTGAGATATATAGACCCGTCTACAGCAACGCTGTCCAATACAATGTTTACAGTGATGGAAACGCTCTATCATCCCAGGCTGGATTACAGAGCCCTAGCCACCGGCCACACGCAGCTCCTGAGCACCTGAACTGCCACTAGCACATCTGGCAAAATGCATTTTGAATTTTACTTAATTTTCAATTACTGTACATTTAGATAGTCACATGTGGCTAGAGGCTCCCACACTGGGCAACACAGGTTGTGCTGTATCAAGAGGAAGTCCCTGTGGGAAGAGCCTGGTGACGAAGTGTGAGAGGAAGGAAGATGACGAGCAGAGCACTGGATTCGAAATTGTGGGAAAACTTTTTAAAAAGGCAATCGAGAATGAATTCAGATGTTGATGGGTGGGTGGATTTTCTGATCAGGAATTAACCACCCTATGCAAAAAGACATATTTTCAAAGCATAAGAGATTCTAAGATCCAACAAACAATGTAGAAACCAAAAGTCCTTTTTCAGTAGCTAATACTCTCATGACATAAATGAGAGATGACTTTCTTCTCAATGGGCAAATGGGGAAGCTGGCATTCCCCTCCAGCCTAAGCAAGAGAAATCCTCAGGACACCCCAGCTGAGGTGAAAACCCGCTCCCCAGTGGCTTCAGGATGCCCAGCTGAGGTGGAAACCCGCTCCGGGGTGGGCGCCCAGTGGCTTCAGGATGCCCAGCTGAGGTGAAAACCCGCTCCGGGGTGGGTGCCCCGTGGCTTCAGGACACCCAGCTGAGGTGGAAACCCGCTCCGGGGTGGGCACCCAGTGGCTTCAGGACACCCAGCTGAGGTGAAAACCCGCTCCAAGGTGGGCACCCAGTGGCTTCAGGACACCCAGCTGAGGTGGAAACCCGCTCCGGGGTGGGCGCCCAGTGGTTTCAGGACGCCCAGCTGAGGTGGAAACCCGCTCCAGGGTGGGTGCCCCGTGGCTTCAGGACGCCCAGCTGAGGTGAAAACCCGCTCCAAGGTGGGCACCCAGTGGCTTCAGGACGCCCAGCTGAGGTGAAAACCCTCTCTGGGGTGGGCGCCCAGTGGCTTCAGGACGCCCAGCTGAGGTGAAAACCCGCTCCGGGGTGGGCGCCCAGTGGTTTCAGGACGCCCAGCTGAGGTGAAAACCCGCTCCAAGGTGGGCACCCAGTGGCTTCAGGACGCCCAGCTGAGGTGAAAACCCGCTCCGGGGTGGGCGCCCAGTGGTTTCAGGACACCCAGCTGAGGTGGAAACCCGCTCCGGGGTGGGCGCCCAGTGGTTTCAGGACGCCCAGCTGAGGTGGAAACCCGCTCCAAGGTGGGCGCCCAGTGGCTTCAGGACGCCCAGCTGAGGTGGAAACCCGCTCCAGGGTGGGCGCCCAGTGGTTTCAGGACGCCCAGCTGAGGTGGCAACCCGCTCCAGGGTGGGCGCCCAGTGGTTTCCCAATGCACCCGCCGCCGAGACGCATCTGACTGCGCTTCCTCCTACCTGAACTATTTTCACACCATCTCCAGCAGCGTTCTGTCACTCTGCCCGCCTTCCTTTCCCCCGCCCTGCTACAGACACAGTTCATGAGAGGTGGGGTGCCCAGAACAGGCCCCATGACCACAGCAGTCAACTGTACTGCAAAACTAGGAGACTGTGAGGGCGCCAGGACATCCGCGGCTCTCTCCCCAGCCCAACTGACCAGTACTCCCTCAAATACAATTCCCACCTGCCTCCGATGACTGCATGAAGGCAGAAGGCAAAGAGCCTGGAGCACTTCAGAGGCCCAAGCCAATGGGAAAAGCAGAAAAGCTACAGCATTCACACCTGCTAGTGATCCAGCAAACCACACCTGCTCTCTGTTCTTTACAGGGCAGCTGGCCGAAAGAAGGTAAAGAAAGGAAAACGAAGCCTCGTAAGGAACCCCCAGAAGCAAATCACCTGCGATGATCTCAAGGCCAACACCGCTTTGGCGAGAGGACCCTGATATAACACCCTTGGCACTCAAGGGCTCTCATATTGACATCAGAGACCAGAAGGAAGAAAACAAACTGAGAGACACACAGCTAAGCCATGGCCTTCAACTAAAGATGACAAATTGCCACAATTTTTGCCATAATAACCAAATGCCTCTTCCACTTATTTCCAAGCATGGAGAGGAGGGAAGTCACGACCTCTTTCTACCTGAACTAAAGCAGCCATCACCACCTGGTGATAGCAAACCTAAATTACAGGCCCTAGTTGAGGGTTAATTCACATTTATTGAAAATCAGCATTTCAACTCTTTTAGTGTGGTAGGAGAGATTACTGAATGGGCAAAAGCTGGAAGCATTCCCTTTGAAAACCAGCACAAGACAAGGATGCCCTCTCTCACCACTCCTATGCAACATAGTATTGGAAGTTCTGGCCAGGGCAATCAGGCAAGAGAAGGAAATAAAGGGTATTCACATAGAAACAGAGGAAATCAAATTGTCTCTGTTTGCAGATGACATGATTGTATATTTAGAAAACCCCATTGTCTCAGCCCAAAATCTCTTTAAGCTGATAAGCGACTTCAGCAAAGTCTCAGGATACAATATCAGTGTGCAAAAATCACAACCATTCCTATACACCAATAATAGACAAACAGAGAGCCAAATCATGTGTGAACTCCCATTCACAATTGCAAATAGAATAAAATACCTAGGAGTACAACTTACAAGGGATGTGAAGGACCTCTTCAAGGAGACCTACAAATCACTGCTCAAGGAAATAAGAGAGGACACAAACAAATGGAAAAACATTCCATGCTCATGGATAGGAAGAATCAATATCATCAAAATCGCCATACTGCCCAAAGTAATTTATAGATATAATGCTATCCCGATCAAGCTACCATTGACTTTCCTCACAGAATTGGAAAAAAACTACTTTAAATTTCATATGGAACCAAAAAAGAGCCCGTATAGCCAAGACAATCCTAAGTAGAAAGAAGAAGCCTGGAGCCATCATGCTACCTGACTTCAAACTATACTACAAGGCTACAGTAACCAAAACAGCATGGTACTGGTACCAAAACAGATATATAGACCAATGGAACAGAACAGAGGCCTCAGAAATAATGCCACACATCCACAACCCTCAGATCTTTGACAAACCTGACAAAAACAAGCAATGGGGAAAGGATTCCCTATTTAATAAATGGTGTTGGGAAAACTGGCTAGCCATATGTGGAAAACTGAAACTGGATCCCTTCCTTACACTTTATACAAAGATTAACTCAAGATGGATTAAAGACTTAAACGTAAGACCTAAAACCATAAAAACCCTAGAAGAAAATTTAGGCAATACTATTCAGGACATTAGCATTGGCAAAGACTTCATGACTAAAACACCAAAACCAATGGCAACAAAAGCCAAAATAGACAAATGGGATCTGATTAAACTAAAGAGCTTCTGCATAGCAAAAAAAATTATCATCAGAGTGAACAGGCAACCTAAAGAATGGAAGAAAATTTTTGCAATCTACCCATCTGACAAAGGGCTAATATCCAGAATCTACAAAGAACTTGAACAGATTTACAAGAAAAAAACAAATAACTCCATCAAAAAGTGGGCAAAGGATATGAACAGACACTTCTCAAAAGAAGACATTTATGCACCAACTATAAAAAAAAAAAAGGCTCATCATCACTGGTCATTAGAGAAATGCAAATCAAAACCACAATGAGATACCATCTCATGCCAGTTAGAATGGTGATCATTAAAAACTCAGGAAACAACAGATGCTGGAGAGGATGTGGAGAAATAGGAACACTTTTACACTGTTGGTGAGAGTGTAAATTAGTTCAACCATTGTGGAAGACAGTGTGGCGATTCCTCAAGGAACTAGAACTAGAAATACCATTTGACCCAGCAATCCTATTACTAGGTATATAGCCAAAGGATTATAAATCATTCTACTATAAACACACATGCACACGTATGTTCACTGGGGTGCCATTCACAATAGCAAAGACTTGGAACCAACCCAAATGCCCATAAAGACAGACTGGATAAAGAAAATGTGGCACATATACACCAGGGAATACTATGCAGCCATAAAAAAGGAAGAGATCATGTCCTTTGCAGGGACATGGATGATGCTGGAAACCATCATTCTCAGCAAACTATTGCAAGAACAGAAAACCAAACACCGCATGTTCTCACTCGTAAGTGAGAGCTGAACGATGAGAACACATGGACACAAGGAGGGGAACATCACACACCGGGGCCTGTTGGGGAGTGGGGGCTAGGGGAGGGATAGCATTAGGAGAAATACCTAAAGTAGATGACGGGTTGATGGGTGCTGCAAACCACCATGGCATGTCTATACCTATGTTACAAACATGCACATTCTGCACATGTACCCCAGAACTTAAGTATAATAAAAAATAAAAAGAAAACATAATCTGCCTGCCTGAAGACAGAGAGCCCTCCACAAAAAGGAGAAATCCTTCAGGTTGCTGATGTCTGGGGAGCAGGGATGGGGTGCAGACAGTGGGGAAGAATGCCCCAGCAGCCAGGCACCACACTGAGGGAACCCAGCCACTGGCTCAGCCTTTCCTTCGGCTGCTGAACGCCTGAGATGAGTTCAACTCTAATATTTGGGTCCTTCTCTTATTTCCCCAGCAACTCACAAGCTCCTTGAGAACAGGAAACAGCGTTGTGGCCTCAAATCCTAGTACAGTGTTGCCAGGAGGCAGTCAAAACACATTGGCCGCATGGAAGCTCCTTTACAGAACTTTCATTTGGCCTTCAAAGGTTTCTGTGCAGAAGTGTATGGGGAAGATGCTCTTCCATTATTTTAAATCAGTATGTTTGCCATATGTTCAATGTATCTATTATCATTGGTTAAATGAATATGTGTTCCTTGTTCCCAACAGGAGGGAAGTCCCAGGAAGCCTGAGCCTTTGTCTGTTTTGTACCACCGTATTCGCAGAGCCCAGGGCAGCCCGAGTGTGGTACATGTACCGTACCAACGTGCTGAATGAAAGGATGACTCAACACGTATCTGTCCCAAGGCTTTTTTCTCCATAATAGTAATTACTTGGGCTTCGGTCCCATGATGCAGGGGTTCTGTTGCTCTGGCCCACTTTATTGGTAGGAGGGCAGAGGCAGAGGGTGAGGACAGCTTTCCCGGGCACCAGAACTAGAACACAGGAGGCAGCGACCTCGCGAGGGCAGTTTTTAGTATTCTCGGTGGCCCCAGCCTCCTTCTGCCACCATCCAAGAGAACGGCTCCCTCAGCTAACGCTCACTCACCCTGCGTATTCACTGTCACCCCCCAAACTGGGCGGGCACCCTCGGGAACCGGTAGGAACTGCTCGCACTCCACCTCGTGCCTCTGAACACCCAGCCTCGTGGGTCACGGGACTCAGTGGGATGGCACAGTGGTCCCCGCAGCAGAAGCTGTCCCTGCTCCTGAGGCTCGGAGCTCACGGACCCACAGACCTGACCCTCAGGGAGGTGCAGCGTGCCCTTCTGTTCTGCACTGTGAGGACGATGAAGCTGTAGCTCCCACAGCCCCACCTGGGAGGGGGAGGCTGAGCCCCCGACCCCTCCCAGAGCCTCCTGCACTTTCCCCGGGGGAAGCATGGTCTGTTCCCCCCGTCAGGACAGCAGTTCAGCACTCTGGCGGGAGTCGTTAAGAAATTCCAACATGCGCTACGCTTCTCAGAAGCTCCCCTGAAAGAAGTAATCCAAGACTCTGGCAACGCTCCGCGCCTGGGTACTCGTGACGGTGTGAACGATACCAGTACCAAACTGGAGATAATCAAGAAGCCCAGCACCGGAGAACTGGTGAGATAAATCAGTGCACATCCACTGACAGAATTTTAGGAAGCCATGAAAACTACATTTTGAAAAATATGAAAGAATATAGAAATTGTCTCCACAGTATCATATTAAGCAAAAACAGGGTCCACAAAAGTATATACAATGGGACCGCAATTTTTTTTCTTTTTTTTTTTGAGATGGAGTCTCGCTCTGTCTCCCAAGCTGGAGTGCAGTGGCGCAATCTTGGCTCACCGCATCTTCTGCCTCCCGGGTTCAAGCAATTCTCCTTCCTCAGCCTCCCAAGTAGCTGGGATTACAGGCTGGGATTACGTGCCACCACACCCAGCTAATTTTTGTATTTTTACTAGAGATGGGATTTTGCCATGTTGGCCAGGCTGGTCTCAAAGTCCTGACCTCAGGTGATCCACTCACCTCAGCCTCCAAAAGTGCTGGGATTACAGGTGTGAGCCGCCGCACCCTGCCCCCATCCAATTTTATGTTTGTTTTCACAGAAGAAAGACTAGAAGGAAACACTAGTGTTATTTTTAAGTGTAGGGTAATATACACGTGCTGAGAGGCGGTACAGCCTAGCACTCAGGAGCACGGACCTGGAAACCAGGCAGAATGGATCCAAATTTGAGCTCTGTCGGTTGCTAGCTGTGAGACTTGAAAAGGCACACAGCCTCTCTGTGCCTCAGCTTCCTCACTCATAAAAAGCAGATAATGACACTGCTTATCTCATAGCACTGTGTGACAATCAAATGAGTTAATGAACATAAAACTCTCGAGACAGAGCTGCAGGGAGCTGCTTGTGTTTCCAGTGTGGTGCTGGGGCGAGGGGGAAATGGCCTCAGGCAGGTTGGGAGGCAGGCAGCCTGTTTGCGCCCTTCCAGTGTGGGACTGTCAGTGGCTGGGCAAGAATCTGGCACTGGCGTGGCCACAGTAAGAGAAAACATAATACACAATAAATAGTACTAGTATTTTTGTGATTAATTGTCCAAAATTCTGTGCAATAAGTAATTATTTGGTAATCAGAAAGAAAACCCAGTTACAGTTTGGTTTGGTTGCTTAAGTACACTTCCAATATGACTGTGGCCACCCCAGTGCCAGATGCCTGCCTCTGGAAGGGGGCAGACAGGCCGCCCGCCTCGCAACCTGCCTGAGGCCACCTCCTCCTGACCCCCAGCACTGCTGGGACACACGGGCAGCTCCCTGCAGCCGCAGAGAAAGAAGCGAGAAGTCCCAGGAGAACTCGGCGCACCTCTCAGCAGCCCTCTGGACTTCAGCCTAAGCTCCGGACAGAGGGCCACCTGCACTCCTGGGTTTCCAGCCGTGGCTCTCTGCAGACACAAGGATCTAGGTTTAGGGTAGAGTAAGACGGTTGGTTTGAAAATTAGCTGAGAAACATGGGCAAGATCCTTTCCTTTTTCTCTTCATCTTTTCCTTTTTCTTTTCGTCTTATGGAAAAACCATTCCGTTTCCTATCTGTTCGGCTCCGTGAAGCACAAGCAGGGCTAGGCGCCCGGAGTGAGCGGCCGCGAGACTAAGCCCCGGGCCAGGGTGCACCACGCACATAACCTCAGAGCCAGGAGCCAGGGAGGCTTCCCCAGCCACACAGCCTCGCGGCTTCAGCACGCAGGCCCTAGCTCTGAGGTCACCCCTCACACCCTGAGCAGTGCTAGCAGTGCCACCGGTGCCAAGTGACGCATGCGCTCCACGCCTCAGTTTCCCCATCTGTAAAACTGAGATGATACCACATCCCTCACAGAACAATGGTGAAGACTACGAGGGATGATGTCTATGAAAGTACTGCCTGAATATGAAGAATTATTTAGTCAAAATCACTCCACAGATAAAGCCTCCGGGCACCCAAGAAGAACCTCATTTCAATGAAGTAAAATAAAACATGAAAGCCGGGTTTTTAAAACTCTTTTTCCCAGAAGCACATTTTCCATGTTAAGCAACCAACTCTTAAAAATAATTGCTATATCCCAAACACAGATATTAATGGATCTCTCCAGATAATTCAGAACACAGAATTCCAGAGATCCTTGAAAATGGTGCTGCATTTCCCAAGGATCCTCTGTTACTAAAAGGCCCTGAAATTCTTCCATTGTCCGGGGATCGCACTGTATGGGGAAGGTGGGTCACCTGCATATGTACACACTAAACACATTACACACACAAATGTACCCACACACAGCCTATTTGTGCCATTCCTGAAGTCTCTAATTCTCACTAAGGCACGACAAAAGAAACAGCACCAGCTTATTTCTACATACTCACAGGCCGTTTAATAATGATGCTTTGTATAAAACATAATGCTTCTTTCATTTAGAAAAGTCAAAGCCATTTATCTGATCCCCACAAAACCCCACCAGACAGCAGGCAGACAAGAAGGTAGAAGGCGGCCGGGCGCGGTGGCTCAAGCCTGTAATCCCAGCACTTTGGGAGGCCGAGACGGGCGGATCACGAGGTCAGGAGATCGAGACCATCCTGGCTAATATGGTGAAACCCCGTCTCTACTAAAAATACAAAAAACTAGCCAGGCGAGGTGGTGGGCGCCTGTAGTCCCAGCTACTCGGGAGGCTGAGGCAGGAGAATGGCGTAAACCCGGGAGGCGGAGCTTGCAGTGAGCTGAGATCCGGCCACTGCACTCCAGCCTGGGCGACAAAGCGAGACTCCGTCTCAAAAAAAAAAAGAAGGTAGAAGGCAATGAAAAAATATGCAAGTCTTCCCTGAGGCTGTCATTCCTTGGTAAATATTGAACTTCATATAGATATGAAGTTATCTTGACTCCTTCCCAAGTTCGGTGGGAAAAGAACAACGCCAGAAGTCAGTAAATCTGAATTCCAGCCCCAGGCTCATCACTCATTTGCTCTGCGAACTCAGGCAAATCAAGTTCCTTCTCCGGCTCTCAATCTCTTCCACAGAATGAGGAAGCTGTACCAGAGACCATACGAGGTCCTTCTAGTTCAGACAGCTCAGGTTCCAGAACTCATTGGTCCAGACACCTCACTGCTCGCCTCAGCCTCTCCAGCCGGCCTCACCCCCCTCACTCCCAGTGGTTTGGTGCCTGGATCTCCTCCCCTACTGATCTCAAAGCAGGGACTGAACCAGGTGCAGCCCAGCGGCCACTCCGCTCTGCCCACTGGCTGGGCTCTCCCGGCTGCAGAGGTGGCCTGAGAGCACGCTCAGCTATCCTGAACGGCTGCCTCCAATCTGCCTGTGTTTACAGGGCAAGTTCAACCCAAGAGGCCCCCGGCTAGGAAGAGCCACACAGAGAGCCCTGGCGGTTCACCATAATTTACATGGAAATTCTGAAAGCCAGAGATGGCTCTTCAAACCCCTTAGGATGGCTATTACCAAAAAATCAGAAAATAACAAGTATTGGCAATCACGTGGAGAAATTGGAAACTTCATGTGTTGCTGGTTGGGTATGTAAAATGGTGCAACCACTACAGAAAACAGGATGAAAGTTCCTCAAAAAAATTAAGCATGGCCAGGTGCAGTGGCTCACGCCTGTAATCCCACTTTGGGAGGCCAAAGCAGGCAGATCACGAGGTCAGGAAATCGAGACCATCCTGGCTAACACGGTGAAACCCCGTCTCTACTAAAAATACAAAAAACTAGCCAGGCATGGTGGCGGGTGCCTGTAGTCCCAGCTACTCGGGAGGCTGAGGCAGGAGAATGGCGTAAACCCGGGAGGCGGAGCTTGCAGTGAGCCGAGATCGCGCCACTGCCCTCTAGCCTGGGCGACAGAGCGAGACTCTGTCTCAAAATAAATAAATAAATAAATAAATAAATAAATAAATAAATAAAAATTTAAAAATTAAACATAAAATTACCATATGAACCAGGAATTCCAGTTCTGGGTGTATACCCAAAAGAACTGAAGGCAAGGACTCGAACAGATACTTGTACACCCACGTCCATAGCAGTATTATGGAAACAACCCAGGTGTCCATCAGCAAATGGATGGGCAAACACAGTGTGGTCTGTTCACACAAGGGAGCATTATTCAGCCTCAAAAAGAATAAAATTCTGCTACAGTCTACAACATGGATGAGCCTTGAAGACACGGTGCTAAGTGAAGTAAGCCATACACACAAGAACATGTATTGGATAATTCTACTTACATGAGGTACCTAGCAGAGTTGTAAAGATAGAAAGTAGAATAGAGTTTGCCAGGACCGGGGAGGAAGCGAAAATGGGAGTTAATGGTTACAGAGTGTTGGTTTGGAATGACAAAAAGTTCTAGAGACAGAGAGTGGCTGATGGTCATACAACATGGTGAATGTACTTAATGCCACTAAATTGTACACTTAAAATGGTTAAAATGATCATTTTTATGTTACATATATTTCACCATACCAAAAAATTATCTCAATTTAATGTTTTTTGGAAAGCCAAAGAGACTCGGAATACGTGGAAGAACATCCCAAGAGGAAACAGAAGGAGGGCTGTCCTTCTCAGGAAAAGAGAACCAGAGGGGAAGGCATTTGGAAGCTGTCCTTCAGGAAGGAGATGGGAGGATAGAGTTCAGGCCAGTCCAGAGGAGAGAGATGTGGCAGGACAAGTCTCTACCCTACACAAGTGCTTCCGGCGAGCCCTCAGCACAGGACACAGGCCCAGAGAAGGATGCAAAGAATTCTGGTCATAAATTGTTTTCAAATATCAAATAAATCACATATGCACACGCAAAAACATGCCTTCACAATTGAGTAAAGCCAGACCCACCTCCAAATATATCAACAGTTTTCTCAAGCACCGTTAACAATCAGGCATCGGACCTTTGGCTGCGAGAGCTGGTTTGATGGGAAGTTAGATCAACCCCCATCTCTGCACAGTTTCATTCCTGTCCGAAAGCTCCACTCTGGGCACCTGTGAGTATGTCCAGGGCAGGCCGTGACGTGCTCATCTCTGTGGCTCTGTGCCTAACCCAGAGCCTGGCACACAGCCAGGATGAAAAGAAGTGTTTGCTGAAGGAACGCTGATTTCAACTCAGTGCCTGATCATTTTAAGTAAAGAGACAAATGACATGATTCCCAAGGATGGTGTATGATGAAACCAAGGCAGAGAGAAGCACACAGCCTCCATCCAGTGGGACCCAGGCTAAGACTGACCTCTCCACTCCTAAACCTTCCAATTTCTCTGGCATCATAAATCCACGCTCCGTCCCCACAGGACGCGTGCACTCTCCTCCTCTGTGGGCATCTGTTTACCATCTTCCCGTGTCCTGCACTCCCCCTTCTCTTCTTTCTGCTCAGGTTTTTCTGACACTCTCTGGAGCCAGTGGTATCCAACCCTGCCTAGCCCTTCTCCTCCAGGGTCCTCTTCTCCTTGAAGGACTGGGGAAACACCGGATGCCCTGACTCAGGCCAAGGGCACTTATGGTGCTGCCTGGATTCTTCCGCAGCCTCAACTGCATTGAAAGTCTGGGCCAAAAGGGAGAAGAAGGGGAGGTCAGGAGAAGTCCATCTTTAAGAGCCCAAAAGCAGAAGGCAGAGGTCAATGGCACTACCATTTTTTATCTCAGAATGGAGTCAGGACTCACAGCGCAGAACCCAGGGCTGTAAAAACATTGTAACACTCGATCATCTCTGTGACTCTGTCTCCCTATCTCTGCTCCTCTCCTTTGACCATGTCCCCATAGGAATTAGGAGGGTCATAACCTTTAAGACAAACTGGACCTGCTTCTGGTCTATGAAGACAGGAAAGAAAAAGTGGACAGGTGGAGTGCAGGATCTAGAACTCCTGAGTTTTATGGGGACAGGACTGCAAGGGCATTGAGTGAATTACAGCAGCCACCTCCGTGAAGAGATAGCGTGATCTGGTGGTTAACAGCAAAAGCAGGAGCCCTAAGTTCCCGTCTGTATTGCCATTTACTAGCCCCGTGAGCCCAGGCAACTTATTTACATTTCTGAGACTTAGATATCTCTGAGTTGTGACAAGAGTCTTAAAACATTTATAAGCACTTAGCATGGTGCAGCCTTCTACTAAGTTCTCAGGGGGAAGGAGTCATTAATTGGTCTTGTTTTGTTATTGTTAAAGGGGGTTGAGCCCCTGGGGCCTGCAGCAATGAAGGAGAGGCACAGGAGGAGCTGAGCACCTGGAAGGCCCTTGTAGGCACCCCAGCACGGCCCCATCCAGAGTGGCTGCATTTCACAACCCCCACCATTTCCCCTGAAGCACAGACAGTCCCAGTCACTCCTACTTCCTGGTCGGCTGTCCCTCTTGAGTCACTTTTTTGAGTGGGGCTAAATGCATGAGTCTCTTCCTCCCTTTCCCACTAAGCAGCTGTGTGACTCTAGACAAGTTTATCTCCCTCTCTGTGCTTCAGTTACCTCATCTGTTAAACGAGGGTTCACCAAATGATCTCTAAGGTCCTACGCACTTTTCTGGCATTCAGTGATTCTCGCATTCACTACTGGGTGGTGGAGAAGTTTATCATTCAGGACATGCTGGCCAAAGAAATAGGCTTCCCAAGAGAGAGGAGGCCCCCACTCACCCACCTCTACCCCTGAATTTCCTCCCTTAATGTTGATAAAGACTTGAATCTGAAAAGTACTCCTGAATAGGGCAGCCACTTACTGGGGGTGCTCCCCTGAGTCTCAACAAACGTGGCTAACGGGCTAAGACCACTGGAACTCCTTGAGCATGGGATGTTCACCGCCTATAGGGCTCAGCTTCTGAAATGTCTGCTGGTTTCTTAAGCTGCTGTCCCTAACCCTTGGGGATGAACTCAGATTGTGGAAAGGGAGGCCACTGGGATTACAACGGCCTGCTCATTCGCTTCCCTTGAATACCAGGCTCTTTGGCAGCCTTCCTGCCTTTGCCTTTCCCACCTGTGAAATGGGGCTAATAGCAGCTACACACAGACAAGGAGGCACCAAACAGCAGGTGTGTGGAATCTCTGGGGTGACCCTGCAGCAGCTTTCTCAAGGTGAGAGCCGCCTCGTTTTCACACACGCGGAGGTCACTGGGGAAAACGGGATGTCTGCTTGGGTCTGCTCTATGCACTCAGTATGCTGCTGAAGAAAAATGTCCTTTCAGCATGAAACGCAGATGGCCTCAACATAGCTTTGTTACTGGGTGGTCCCCTGGCAGCCTACAACTGCAGGCACTGGGCACCGAGTATCATGAAAGAGGGGCGGTTTCCTGCATAAAACTATGGTCTTAGGGCTCACACTCAGGGTGGCAAATACCTGCTCCAACTTCCCAGTTGAGCCAAAGAGTTACCAAGCTGCCCCCACAGGCCCCAGATCATCCATGATCATACAGTTGTGTCAAGGGCTCAGCCATGGGGGAAAGGAGCAGCCACCACCTGCCCAGGGAAAGGGGCTCGGGAGGCAAGACCCACATGATCCCACAGTCATCCTTGAGTACACGCACGCAGGTACACGAGTACATGTACGAACGCATGTTGCCGGCGTGGGACACGGAGGCACAAAGCATAGCTACTTGCGTCTGTGCAGTTCGTGGCCTTGGTCACTGCCTTTCTTATATCCATGTAACGTCTCCTCCAGATCAAACGTAACCCTGAGAGCAGAGCCCTGTCTCATTCCACTATGTGGTCTCACAGTGCCTAGCATAGGACAAGTGGTCAAGAAGCATCGGGGCACAGGCCTACCAGGGGCTCCACTGGTACAGGAGAGTGGGAGGCACGGCTGTGTAAGATACTCCCCTGCCACAAGAAGCCACCAGCCTCCCTGGGAAGGAGAGGCCCCGCCGCACAGTCACCCACACAGACACATACCCACGCACACTCTCTGGTAACTCTGCCCGGCTAGAGGCCTTGCTCTTTCTGAGTCTGTAACTAAATTTGGGCCTGAAACGAAAGTGGCCAACACAAGATTGGCCCACAGTTGGCTCCAGGCAGCTTGGCATTCCAAAGCGCCTGACTGGCCTCTGCCAGAGTGCGGGGTTTGCAGCCGTCACCTCCTCCAGGCTGTGGCTCGGTGCCTCCTTCTTCACCCACAGCTCCACACTTCACACCCAAGGGCAGTGGTTTTAGATGAAGGAAAGAGGCCAGAAGATAGGATGTGGCAGAGCAGAAAGAGATGCATTTTGAAATCTGACATTTAATTAGACATTAGACTCACTTCCATTTGAGTCTCAGCTCTCCACTTGTTGACCATGTGATCTTTCCTAAGTTAACTTAACCTCTTTGATCCCCAGATTTCTTATCGGTAAAACAGGGATAATATAATAAGGATTAAATAGGGTGCATTAATACTAATGCATAACTAAAGGTTAACTATTTCACATCAACATTCTCCCTCGAGTTGGAAGTGATGAAGAATGACACAAGAAACCCAAGAGTCGCCCCCTCCTTCCCCAGCCTCTGAAGGACGCCAGCTGTCCTTGGCAACTTCTCCCAGCCTGCTCCAGAGCAGAGTCGGGCCACCTGTCCCAAAAAGAACACGCAACACCTTTTCTTGCCCCTTAATGCCATGTCCAGGGTGCAAGGCTTCTTCTCTTCTTGAATACGGATGCCCATGCCAGTCACCACACACATTGAGTTACAGGATATCCAAGCCACAGGGAGACACATCTTCCATCTGGCTGGCAGTTTACAAATATTTGAGTGTATCAGGTTTGAACTGGAAAGGGTGGATAATTGAAGTTTCATAGGAAATCACTGTACAAGTTACGTATGACCCAATTAGGCATACAGGGTGGGCAGTAGTTCCATTTGTTTGTTCCAAGGATGCTTCATGTAGGGGCTGGAGGAATGAGGCGGGCAATAAAGCAGTGCCTTCATGCCCTTCATTTCTGCTATTCCCGTCCTCCTTTGAATTAGTTGGTACCCAGGAGCCATTTCCCCAAAGCATCACATGACTTTCCTCTTCTACCCTTCAAGGCAGCCTCAGTCTCTCCACAGCCAATGGGAAAAAGCAATGTGAGGACACTACATGACAAATGAGAGCAGATGAGGATATGGCAGAGACAGAGGGACCTGAAGAGCACCTGACCCACCCGCCTCCTTTAAAAGGTGAGGTCACGGGAGCTCAGAGAAAGCAAGCCTCTTGTCCCCTAGGTTCCCGCCCAGTCAAAGCCAAACCAAAGTCAAGCCCAAGACTTCAGATCCCTGGACGCTGTTCCTACTAACCCAGGGTAAAGCCTAAGTCCAGAAGGCACAGAATAAGAACCCTCCCTACAAAAGCTGCTCTTACCCCTGCCTTCCATATAGCAGAGGCCCAGTGTGGGCTGAATAATGACCATCAACCCCAGACATGTGCTTGTCCTCCTCCCTGGTACTTGTGAGTAAGTTACCTTACGTGGCAAAAGAAACTTTGCCAACGTGATTAAGTTAAGGATGTTGAGATGGGGGGATTATTCACGTGGGTCTGAGGTCACCACAAGGGTCCTCAGAAGAGGAAGGCAGGGGAGGAGAGCAAAAGATGCTACACTGTTCGCTTTGCAGGTAGAGGAGGGGGGCAGGAGCCAAGGAATGTGGGCATTCTCTAGAGCTGGAAAGGCAAGGAAACAGTCTTCCAAGTGCCTCCAGAAGGACTGCAGCCCTGCAGACCCATCTCAGAAACCTGACCTTCAAAAACAGAAGATAATAAAACTGTGTTGTTTTCAGCCACTAAGTTCGTGGTAACGTATTTATACTGAAGCGAGAAGAAATGAACATACCCAGCCTCTCATCCGTGTAAATCATCACAAGGTGGAAACAGCAGGATGGGCAGAGCTAAG
Source organism: Macaca fascicularis (assembly GCF_037993035.2). NCBI lineage: Eukaryota > Metazoa > Chordata > Mammalia > Primates > Cercopithecidae > Macaca > Macaca fascicularis. The sequence goes on along the minus strand of NC_088385.1, from coordinate 2,943,249 downwards.
CAGTCCAGGGGGGTGCCAGTTATATGGCCAGTGGGGACGAGTAACCCGCATACTTTCGGGATTTCCAGAGGCAGAAGCCTCTGCTGGCTCAGGGTTGATCTGGCCACCTCTGCAGAAGCAGGCCAGTCCCGATGTCTGAGGGTATAGGCAGAGCAGAAATAGCAGTCCTCGAGTATTGATGTTAAAATGGGCAAAAGACTTGAACAGCTCTTTCTCCAAGATGATATACACATGGCCAACATCACCGATCATCAGAGAAACACAAATCCAAACCATCACGAGCTATCACTTCACACTCATTAGGATAGCTGCTATCAAAAAATAGAAATTAGCAAGAGCTGGTGAGGATGTGGAGGAATAAGAACGTTATGCACTGTTGGCGGGAAAGTAAAATGGAGCAGCCACTGTGGAAAACAGTATGGCGATTCCTCAGAAAATTAAAAATAGAACTACTATATGATCCAGCAATCCTACTTCTGGATATGTATCCAAAAGAACTCAAAGCAGGATTTCCAAGAGATATTTGCATGCCCAGGTTCATAGCAGCACTATTCACAATGACAAGTCCAAATGTCCATTGGCAGAAGAATGGACAAACAAAATATAGTCTATCCTTGGCCAGGCATGGTGGCTCATGCCTGTAATCCCAGCACTTTGGGAGGCCGAGGTGAGCAGATCACTTGAGGTCAGCAGTTCAAGACCAGCCTGGCCAACACAGTGAAACCCCATCTTTACTAAAAATACAAAAATTAGCCAGGTGGGGTAGTGCACACCTGTAATCCCAGCTACTCAGGAGGCTGAGGCAGGAGAATCACTTGAACCCCAGAGACTGAGGTTGCAGTGACCCGAGATCACACCACTGCACTACAGCCTAGGCGACAGAGCAAGACCCCGTCTCAAAAAAAAAAAAAAAAATGCAGTCTATCCATAAAATGGAATCTTATTCAGCCTCAAAAAGCAATGGAATTCTGACACACACTGCAACACAGATGAACTTTCAGTCCATTATGTTATGTGAAATAAGCCAGCCACAAAGAGACAAATACTCAATGATTCCACTTTAACATGAGGTATCTAAAGTAGTCCAATGCATAAAAACAGAGAGTAGAATGGTGGTGGGCTGGAGGCAGGGAGAAATGGGGAGTTGTTTAATGGGTATATAGTTACAAAGTTACAATTTTTCTTTTCTTTTTCTTTTTTTTTTGAGACAGAGTCTGGCACTGTCGCCCAGGCTGGAGTGCAGTGGCGCCATCTCAGCTCACTGCAAGCTCCGCCTCCCAGGTTCAAGTGATTCTTGTGCCTCAGTCTCCCAAGTAGCTGGGACTACAGGTGCCGCCACCTCGCCCGGCTAATTTTTTGTATTTTTAGTAGAGACGGGGTTTCAGTATGTTAGCCAGGCTGGTCTCGATCTCCTGACCTCATGATCCGCCCGCCTCGGCCTCCCAAAGTGCTGAGATTACAGGCGTGAGCCACCGCACCTGGTCAGTTACGATTTTTCCAGATGAAAACGTTCTGGAGATGTGTTCCACAACAATATACTTAACACTACTGAACTGTAACACTTAGAAATGATTCAGACTGAAAACTGTGTTACGTACTTTTTACCGCAGTTTTTAAAAATTAAAAAATGTCAAGTCTCTGGGTACACAGCATGCCCCGGATGAGCCCAGCAGAGCCTCAGGATTCTTACGGAACTGCTGTCACCGCGCTCCGTTGCCATGTTCATCACGACCTGTTTTATTCCTGTGTTCATCTCCCCCAAGAGATCCTGAGCTCGTTGAGGACAGGAGTCGAGTCTTACTACCCCAAGCGCCTCGCACGGCACCCAGCATGGGGCTTTACACATAGGAGGTGCTCAGCAGACCTTTGTTAGATTTAATTTTTCAAAAGTGTGTTCCTAGCCTCATGCAAACTAATCCTTGTCTTCCAAAGGGATGCTTAGTCTACCACGCGCCCCCACATCCATGGCTTCCCTCAGGGTTGGGGGGACAGACAGGGGTGGCTTAGGGCTTATGGAAGAGGCCCAGCTGTAAGTGACACAGTGCAGCTATTGTCTACACACTCACGTAATGTGCCTTCTTCACCCACTGCCCCAGCCTTCCACGTGTGCATGAACCATGAATCCCTTAAGAACACAGAATCAGCAGTAAAAGCAGAATGAGTCACTGGCAGCAAGGGACTGCTTCAAGTTGGTTGGACTAAGAAGTACAAAGTCTCAGAGCCCCACAGGGTCTCCCAGAAGTAAGAATATAGGTCTGCACGCACAGCCCTCCCTCCACATTTAACACTGTGATTCATTTAAGAGTATCAACATCGAGCAAGTGCCCAGCCTGCCTGGTGCGGTGGAGTCCTCTGATATTCCATCCGTGCTGCGGTCACATACGATAAACACTCCAACTAAATCCTGTGAACTGAAACATTGCTTTCCCCATGTGTTGATGATTGTCATCTCTTAACATCAACTGAGCCAGCACGAGGACAGTGGAAAGGTCCTTCTCCTCATGTCTGCAAGCATGAAGGCAGATCTGAGGCCCTTCAAATACATGGGAGGAGGTTGTTTATTCAGCAAGTAACCAAGGAGAACACATCACAGGCAAAGCATCCTTCTAAAATACCTGTTTAAAAATAAGAGTTGGCCGGGCACGGTGGCTCAAGCCTGTAATCCCAGCACTTTGGGAGGCCAAGACGGGCAGATCACGAGGTCAGGAGATCGAGACCATCCTGGCTAACACTGTGAAACCCCGTCTCTACTAAAAAATACAAAAAACTAGCCAGGCGAGGTGGCGGGCGCCTGTAGTCCCAGCTACTCGGGAGGCTGAGGCAGGAGAATGGCGTAAACCTGGGAGGCGGAGCTTGCAGTGAGCTGAGATTGCGCCACTGCACTCCAGCCTGGGCGACAGAGCGAGACTCCGTCTCCAAAAAAAAAAAAAAATAAGAGTTAATATTTGCAGAGTACTTCCTGTGGGCCAGATCCTGTTCTCATGATTTTACATACATTGATTTATTTAATCCTCTCAGCACCCCCATAAGGTAGGCATTATTATGACACCCACTTCACAGATGAGAACACTGAGGCACAGAGGGACTAACCAACTTGTGCAAAGCCTCCAGCAAACCAAGCAGCCTGACAGCAAAGTATGCGCTTTAACCACCATGTTCATGGCCTCTAGAGTTAGGGCCCTGGCCTGAGGGTGTTGACTTCCAGCCTCCTCTCCTTCCTCCCCAGCCTCCAACCCAGCAGAGGGTACCATTTCAGCCCTCACTTAGGAGAGGCATACACATTTAAAGAGCTATTTCTAGGAAACAGCATTTGCAAAAAGCTGCATGTCTCAAGGCAAGAACCAAAGAACCAGCATACGGAGAAATAAACCTAACAAACAAAAGTATAATTGTATTTTGAATTCCCATAGGATGTTGTACTTATGTATTCTGAAGCATGTTAGAAACATGAATTACTTCTCATTCGAACCTCCTGAAAATTCATCCTGTTCCCATCCCCACTTAATAGATAAGCAGACCATCAAAAGAATGGAGAAGTGGCCTGCCCAAGAGAGTAACCTGCAGAATGAGTAGGTGACAAAACAGGTAATGGAACTCAGGCATCATAGTTTCTGAAACCTTACAAGGCAACATCCCTTCCACTTACAAAATCATCCGGAACCATTACCCAGAGACAAACAAGTTCAGTATGAGCATCTCTCAAACAAGGTCAGAGTCAAAAGCAGAACACCCAGCTTTTTTATTTTTTTCAAAGAATCATGGCACAAGAAGAGATTTTGAGCTTGCTCATCCATCTGCCACCCAGCAGGTCACTGCAAAGCCTTCTGAGGTGGGCTCTTCCACTCCTGTTTTTTTCTAGGAAAGCACATTACTTAACCTCTCTCAGGAACCCATAATGGCATCCCAAATTCTGAAATTTATGATTTTTTTCGTTGTCTCTTACCTAACATTCTCACACTAAAATGTGACACTTTCTTCTTTTTCAGAGTAACAAAAGAACATGTCCTCTAGCATCACTACCTTTGCAATTTTTCTACATATATGTAAAGATTATCCATTCACTTCAGGCTTCTCTGCTTCAGGACATACAGCATGGATTCTTTTGGCTTCCCAAAACCCACATCTCCCAATGGCTCTCACTGTAACTCTCTAAGTTCCGTAATTATCTCTAAAAACAGAGTTCAAATCCATACTCTGGACTCATAGGAAGGACTTCAAAGCACGGGACACAGTGAAAGGACTCTCCCCGATTGTGCCAGGATTTGGAATGGGATGGGCTGTCCCTGAGGAACCCACCTGGCAATGGCAAGCAGGTACCAAGAATCAGATGGTCTAGTCCCAGATACGTGAGCAAGCGAGGATCAGCTGCTGGGAAACTGGAGCGATGAGGAGTCAAGATCAGACAGGCCAGCAAGAAAAGAGAAATGAGGTACCAATGGCCAAGAGGGCTTGAGAGAACAGAGAGGCAAAGGGCAGAGATAAAAAACGCAGCCTGGGAGATAGAAGATCAAAGTGCTTGGAACACAGAAAATGCCCTTACTAAGAAGAGCTCTGGAAGGCAGCCCTAGGAATCATAGAGGTCCAGAATCTAAGAATGGATGCAATGGCAACTGTTCATGCTCACAAATATCCGTGTTCTCTTTTCCTTCCTGGGGTCACAGCTAGACTGCATTTTCCAGCTGCCGTGGCAGTTAGATATGACCATTTGGCCAAGTTCTGGCCAGTGAAATGTGCACAGAAGTGATGGTGTGCTAGTCCAGGCTGGGCTGGTGAGAAGCTCCCATGCACCATCCCTCTGTTTCCTCACTTGCAATTGCTTCTCTTTCTCCACACGTTAGCTGAATGGAGAAGACGTCAAAGACCTCAAAGAGAGAAGCCCTGCAGAACGAAACGGACCATGGTCACTGAGCCACCATGTGGAAGGCCACCTGACCAGGAATAACTGCACTGGACTATGACATAACTGAAAATTAAACTTGTATTGCATCAAGCCAGTGAGATTTAGGGCTGCTTGTAACAGCTGCTAGCCTTTCCTAACCAATACAGGATCGGAGAAACAAACATGCAGCTAAGTGGTAAAAATGGAGTTTAACAAGTCTAGAATAGATTAGAAATCAGACGACGTGGAACACCGATGGAGAAAAAACCTAATCAATGTCAAAGTACACTTTCACTTTTTGAATGGAATTATATGGCCGGTACATCAAAGGGATGCCACAGATGCAGAATCGTAGAGTAATGCTAAAAGGGAAGTAATGGTCACTCAGTCCAACGCAAATTGGAAATGATTTGTCAAATCATCCATTTGCCCATTTTTTCAACAAATCCCAAGTGCCTACTACTATGTGCTAAGAGCTGTGGCTCCAGTGATACATAGAGCACAGGCATTGCCCTGCGAGGGCCTTCAACCGAGTGGGAGAGGCAGACAAGCAATCTAGCATGTAGTGATGAGTTATCCAATGGGCACACTTAGAGTGTTGCAGTGACGCTGAAAAGGGATACCCAACTCAGTCTGGATCTGTGGAAGGAGTCCCAAAGGAGGGGATGCTTGATCTGAATCCTAAAGAAGCAGGAGAAGTCAGTTGACTAGAAGGAGTGAAAGGCATCCCAGGTACAGGGAACAGCATATCCCAAGTATGAATTTACATGCTACAATTGGGAGCCAGCAGTAGATAGTGCATTTAAAGTGTAGGGTTGGTAGAAGAAACAGTAAAAGCTGAGAACAGTAAGACGATGCAGGACCACCTATCATTTACAGTGGGCAGGGTACCAGCGAAGGCCTCAGTGCAGTACACTGACATAATCTGAGTGGTGCTTTTGTTTCCTGGTGACATAGCAGAGGATGAGGGCTAGAAGGAGTTAGGCCAGGAGTACAGAACCTAGTCAGAAAGTTCTTACAGTTGTATAGGCAAGACAGATCAGAGTCCGAGGGATGTGTTACGATGTATTAAGGAGGTAGAATCTCTTAGAACAGCTAGGGGTATTTTTAATTACCCTATTTAATTGAATTAGCTGCGAAGTGAGAAGAAAGCAAAAGCACTGAGAACGGCTTCCAGGTACCTGACTTGACCAACTTGGTGGCACCATCCCTGAAATAGTGGTCACAGAAAGAGAAGAAGGTTTCAGAGGACATGGAGATAGTGGACTTACTTTGAAAAATTAAAACATTCTGCAGCTATCCAATTAAAAAATTAAAAATGGAAACTTGAGACAGATATCCAGGCTGAAAAGGTAAATTTGAAAGTCATAATCCTACCAATGGTGGTACAATAATGGGAAAGGTGGACATTGCCTAAAAAAAGGAGAAGTAGAAGAGTCTGAAAATAGAACTCACATCACCAGTGTGGCTAATACACTCAGGAGGGTCTGCAGTTGGCTGATCCAGAGATGCACTGATGATTGACACATGCATAGATGCACTGATGATTGACACATGCGTAGGTGCACTGGTTCTATGCACAGATGCCTAGGGATTGACTCACCGATACGTTTACACTGGGAGGTCTCTACTGATGTGACCCAAGGCTCTGTCTTTGGCTCTAGCCTTTCAAACACTAAATTAAAAAGTTGGATGAAGGCAAATTTTTCAAATGTGCTGCTGACACAAATCTGGGAGGAATAGCTAGTAAATTGGAAGTTTGAGTCAGAATCAAAATGACCTCAACAAGCTGAAACTATGGTCCACACTAACGAGATGAAATATAATAAGCACTAATGTAAAGGACTATACTTAGATGAAAAAATTCACTGCATAAACATAGGGTAGGTGGAACCCTGGCTTGTCTTATCAGCAATTTATATGACAAGGACCCTAGGGATTTTAGTAGGCTGCGACTCAATATGAGTCAACAGTAGAGCACAGCTGCCAAAAAGGCAAATGCAATCTTTACTTCTTCCTTCATCTGCATTCAGAGCTCTGAATCAGGGACGCAGCAGGCTGAGCACTCCATCCAAGGCAGCACACAGCTGAAGCCCTGTGTCCCTTCTGGGGAACAGACTCCAAGAGGAACTCTGGCAGGTAGAGGCTGACCAGCAGAGGCAAGAGGGTGAGGAACGAAGCCATGAGAGAACTTGGGTGAAGAAAGTGGGGACAAGAAGTCTGGAAAATATGCTTGGAAGAAACATAATAGTCTGCTTCAAAAACCTGGAGGGCTCTAAGAAAATGAAGTAAATACATTTTGTTTGCTCCAGACTGAGGATTCAAGCTTGATGGGCAGAAGTTATAGGATGGCAGATTTCAACTTAATATAAAAAAGAACATTCAAAAGATCATGGCTATTTAACATTCCAGCGGCTGTGTGTTGAAGTTAGTGAGGCCCCCTTCCCTGGAACTATCCAAGTAGAAACCAGATGACCACTTGTTAAGAATGCTGAAGACAGGCCGGGCGCGGTGGCTCACACCTGTAATCCCAGCACTTTGGGAGGCCGAGGCAGGCGGATCACGAGGTCAGGAGATCGAGACCATCCTGGCCAACACGGTGAAACCCCGTCTCTACCAAAAATACAAAAAATTAGCTGGGCGTGGTGGCGAGCACCTGTAGTCCCAGCTACTCGGAGGCTGAGGCAGGAGAATGGCGTAAACCCGGGAGGCGGAGCTTGCAGTGAGCTGAGATCTGGCCACTGCACTCCAGCCTGGGCGACAGAGCAAGACTCTGTCTCAAAAAAAAAAAAAAAAAGAATGCTAAAGACAGGCCTTCCCTGGGTGAGGAGTTGGGCGGGATTAGTCATCCCCGAGATGGATTTCAAGGACAAGTAACAATACCTTTTTAAATTTTACTATGTAAAAAGTTTTTTGAAAATCAACCATCACCAGCCGGGCGCAGTGGCTCAAGCCTGTAATCCCAGCACTTTGGGAGGCCGAGGCGGGCGGATCACAAGGTCAGGAGATCGAGACCATCCCTGGCTAACACGGTGAAACCCCGTCTCTACTAAAAATACAAAAAACTAGCCGGGCGAGGTGGCGGGCGCCTGTAGTCCCAGCTACTCGGGAGGCTGAGGCAGGAGAATGGCGTGAACCCGGGAGGTGGAGCTTGCAGTGAGCCAAGATCGCGCCACTCACCCCAGCCTGGGCGACACAGCGAGACTCCGTCTCAAAAAAAAAAAAAAAAAAAAAAGAAAATCAACCATCACCATCATCACACAAAAGAAGAGGCTTCTTAACACCAAAGAGGACAGATACACTATCAGCGTTTTAAAATCCTTTATATATATAGAATAATTTAATTTTACGAAAACAACACACCTAATTTTTCTAACTCTTTGAAAGCCAGAGGAAACATTCGTCATGATTCCACTTGTTCTACTCACTGTTTTATTCCCAGGGCCTCCTGTTTCATAGGAACTCAATAAATATTTGCTCAATGAATGATTCAATGAATGCATGCATTTAATATATAAAGCACGGGCTTCCACAGAGTCAAATGGCTTCTCCACCTCATCATTCATCAATATTTATTGACAGCTCTTGTGGTTCTTGGCACTGAAATATGGTAGAGCAAGGGCCATTAACTTCCCACAAAACATCCTCCAAGCACTAAGAGTAGCAATGCCTTACATTTGTATTGTTTTAAAGTTTACATGGCATTTTCTTCTGTATCATAAATTCTCTTTACAATGTGGAGATAAATATCATCAATCGACAGCTGGGGAAACTGAGGATCAAAGACTTTCCCAAGAGCACAGCCTGAGATGGTTGGGTGAGTCACAGCATAAACCCAGCTCCCCCGACGGCAAGGTGCACACGGTTTCCAGCCACCTTGACTGTGCCCCTAAGAAAGGGATAGCCTGATCCTCTGGCACACCCCTGGGAGAGCCAAAATGCTCTTGGCCACCAAACCGCAGGACACAGTCCTCAACAACACAGGCTGCCCTGGCAATGCTGGGATCTACGGCCAGGGCCTCTGTGGGGGAAAAGCAGAAATTGGAGGAGTCCATGGCTTCCATGAGCAGCAAACCAAGAGCCTTTGTTTGCCTTTAAGACACCATCTGTCCACCAGGCCTGCTAACACTGACAATTTAAATCAGGAATCCCTCTGGTATGGAATGATTTGAGCTCAGGTCAAGAAAAACCCTCCAAAGAATGATGACAGTGTGTGAGTAGCCAGTAATCAGAACCTAAATGCATTCAGAGCTCCCTGTTCATTCTATGTTCAAGCCAGGCCATGTGGGACTACCTGATTAACTGCCTTAGCCTGAAATTAACTGGCAATTCAGGAAACCAAACAGCACAGTCCATGATTAAACAAACCAAAGGGGCAAAACACAAACACCACCAAAAAACTATTTTCACAGACATAACAAGTTAACTATTCAGTGTGTGTATGTATACATATGTGTGTGCATATCTATATATAAATATACGATATAAAGTAGACTTGGGCAGAGATAGGCGTTTTGTTGAAAATATAGGAAACTGAATGAAAATTCCTCGAACGCGAGACATCCCACTCTCGGCACCTCTTCTCCAGTGTGTGACTAGAACAGGGTCCATTGTAGCTTAGCAACCCCAGACTCCAGTTTTCCCCCTGATAATTCCTCCATTAAGAAAACCCAAGCTTTAAGGTCCACAGTCTAGAACACAGTGGAGCATCTCAGTGTGGCAGGGTCAAGGTGCCAGGAGCGTCCTGAACAGATGGTAAAGGCAGGTATGTACAGGAGGCAGGAAAGAGGGCCCCTTCTCCAAATGCTATGATCACTCCTGCATTTCCTAGCAACACCAGGCTGGGGGTGTTGTCTGACTGCCACATAGAAACTGGGGAGCGACAGCTGGCCCAGGCTTGTTGAAAGCAAAGCAGGGATCCAGGAGACTCTGCCAGGCTGTGTGACACCTGAAAAGACACCACTAGGACATCAGGGCCTGAATGGGACAAGTCACACAGACCACAGCATGTGTGAGAGGGGAAAAGCGGGGCATTAACTCAGAAGAAGTGCAGGGCCAGGGGCTGACAATCCTGCAGTCGTCTACTCAGAGAAGGAAACGGTAAGGGGCAGACACTGTGGAGAAGAGCAGGGAGTCTGAGGCTAGCCAGGCCCGAGTTAGAACCACGGTTTCATCACTTTTCTAACATGGGACACGAGCAAGGTGCTTATTGTAGTTTAACCTCAGCTTGGTTTGGTTCATCCACATTCACCGAACACAGACTATTGCTGTGCATTATTACCCTCAGTGATGGCAGCACTGAAGTGAAAATCCCCCCGTCCCCCTGTTTTCTTACCTCTCAAAATGGCAGCATTGCCTTTTTCATATGGTTGCTGTGAGATTAAATGGAATAACATCATAAAAGATCTTGGCACACAGTAAGAACTCCGCATATATTAGTTGTTATTCTAGTGATAATGATGGTGCCCAAAGGTCAATGTCTGGGTATTTCTCTCTTCTTTCTTTTGAATTATGAAATATTTCAAATAATAGTTCATTATTCCTCTGAAAAATACCAAGACCTTAGAATACATTAAATTCTGATCTTTGCACCCACCCCATCTCTCACTAACCTTCCACCTTATTATTGTTCAATGTCTAAAACCACCTTAATTTTCAATCATCCTAAATCTTAACCTTCTTTTAAAAAATACATTTGCAATGCCAGGTTCATGAAAAAAAAAATAATGCTTCTTTATTAAACATGTCCCTTGGTAGTTCTCTCTGCACAGATCACTTTAGAGGTAAATACTCTCAGCCTTTGTTTATATGAAAAATGTCTTTTCTTTTTTCCTTTTTTTTTTGAGACAGTCTTGCTCTGTTGCCCAGGCTGGAGTGCAGTGGCGCAATCTCGGCTCACTGCAAGCTCTGCCTCCCGGGTTCATGCCATTCTCCTGCCTCAGCTTCCCGAGTAGCTGGGACTACAGGCGCCCGCCACTATGCCTGGCTAATTTTTTGTATTTTCTGCTAGAGATGGGGTTTCACTGTGTTAGCCAGGATGGTCTCAATCTCCTGACCTCATGATCCACCCACCTCGGCCTCCCAAAGTGCTGGGATTATAGGCGTGAGCCACCGCGCCTGGCTGAAAAGTGTCTTTTCATCCTAACTCTTGAATGATAATTTAGCTTTGTATAGAACTCTAGTTTGATATTCACTGAACACTTTGAAGATATTATTTTATTGTCTTCTGGCCTCTGTTGGTTGATGAAGTCTGATGTTTGCACAGAAATAATCTGTCTTTTCTCCCTGCTTGCTTTTAAGACTTTCTTTGACATTTAAGCAGTTTTCTACATTGAGTGTCTAGATCGGATATATTTTTAATTACCCTACTCAATGTTTAGTGTGCTATTATAATCTAAAAATCAATAGCTTTCTTAAATTTCGAAACATTCTTGGCATGATCTTTTAAAGTAATGCCTTTTCATCATTCTCTCCACTGTTTCCTAGAACTCCATTTAGATGTAAGTTAACCTTTTTCATTCTTTCCACCAATTCTTTCAATTCCTTCATATATGCAATATTTTAATATCTGGGCTATATTCTATGCAATTTCTTCAGATCTAACTTCCAATCCACTGATATTACTTTCTACCATATCTAACCTAATGTTTAACCCATCCATTAAGTTATTTATTTAAATGTGTTTTTCATTTCTAAAAATACAATTGGGTCCTTTTTAAAAATCTCCTTTTTCATACAGCACTAATATTTTATTATGCTTTCTATTTCTTCCTTTATCTTTGTTTTAAACAGGTTATTTTACTTGTTTTGTTTTGTTGTTTTGTTTTGTTTGAGACAGGGTCTCACTCTGTCATCCAGTCTGGAGTGCAGTAGCACAATCTCGGGACACTGTAACCTCCGCCTCCTGGGTTCAAGACATTCTCCTCACTCAGCCTCCCAGGGAGCTGAGACTATAGGCGTGTGCCACCATGCCCAGATAATTCTTGTATTTTCAGTAGAGACAAGGTTTCGCCGTGTTAGCCAGGCTGGTCTCGAACTCCTGACCTCAAGTGATCTGCCTGCCTCAGCCTCCCAAAATGCTGGGATTACAGGTGTGAGCCGCACCCAACCTAAACAAAGTTATTTTATATTCTCCTCAAATTGTCCTGTGACTTTAGTTTTCAAGGTAGTAATTCTATCTGTTATATCTGCTGACTCTTCCGCAACTCTGTTGTGAGGTGTCTATTATTTTTTATTGTAAGCTTGTCTTCAGCCTGGACTGCTTATTTTATAAAAGTCTAAAGGGTCCTGAGCTGTAGAAGAAGGCTTCAGAGTTTTTGTGATTATTTTTGAAGGGTCCTCTGTGTCTCAGTTATCCCAGATCTAGTTTTGTGGGGTTCTTGTTATTGAGGCAAAAAATATAATAAAATTTACCATTGTTGTGGACTAAATGTGTGTCTCCCTAAAATTTATATGTTGAAGTACCGGACCCCCAACGTGACAGTATGAGGTGCAGCCTTCGGGAGGTAATTAGGTCATAAAGATGGTTCCTCATGAGTGGGATTTGTGCCCTTATAGAAAGAGCCATGAGAGTGCTCTTCAGTTCTCAATCCTCTGCCAGTGAGGAGGCAGTGAGAAGGCAGTCGTCCAGGAAGCAGTTCCTCACCAGACATCAAATCTGCTAGCACCTTGATCTTGGACTTCCCAGCCTCCAGAATTGTGAGCAACGAATACCTGTTGTTTAAACCACTCAGTCTATGGTAAATTGTTATAGCAGCCAAACTGACTAAGACAACGATCTTAACCATTTTTAAGTGCAGTTAAACTAGTGTTAACTCTATGTGCATTGTTTTGTGATCAGATCTCTAGAACTTTTTCATCTTGTGTAACTGAAACTCTATATCCATTAAGCAACCCCCTCTTTACCCCTCCTCCAGCCCTTGGCAACCACCATTCTACTTTCTAAGAGTTTGACTACTTTAGATACATTGTATAAATGGGATCATGCAGTATTCATCCTTTTGTGACTGGCTTATTTCCCTTAGCACAATGTTCTCAAGGTTCATCCCCGCTGTAGCATATGACAGGATTTCCTTCTTTTTTTCAGGCTGAATAATACTCTGCTGTATGTGTCTTAATCAGCTCAGGCTGTCATAGCAAAATACCATAGTCTAGCTGGTTTAAGAAACAAAAATTTATTTCTTTACAGTTCTGGAGGCTGGAACTCCAAGGTCAAGGCGCCAGCCGATGGATTTCTTGTGAGGACTCTCCTTTTGGCTTGCAGATGGCCACCTTCTTGCTGTGTCCTCACGTGGCAGGGAGAAAGTGAGAGCAAGCTCTCTGGTGTTTCTTCTTCTAAGGGCACTAATCCCATCATGAAGGCCCACCTCCTGGCCTCATCTGAACCTAATCACCTTCCAAAGGCCCCCTCCCCAAATACCATCACATTGGAGGCTAGGGCTTCCACACATGAATTTGGAGGGACACTTTTCAGTCCACAGCAGTATGTATACACCACATTTTCTCTATCCATTCATCTATCAATGTCTTAGATTTCATTTCTATGTTAATTTTTACCCTAAAGTTCCTATAGTATGCAAGTAGTATGAATTCAGGTGCCACACATGTGAGTGATACAACCTGAGAGTTTCACCTTCTCAAAGGTGACACAACAACCCCCAGGACACAGAGAATACTTCCTTGCTGTTGACTCCAGAGCAGTAAACAGAGTCTTCTCATCTCCCTTCCCTGAACAGGAAGCTCTTTAAGGTTCTGGGCTTTATGCAAGGGCTCCATTCCAGCTCCCCAAATTCTTATAGGCCTGAGGCCATAACGCTTACCTCCCCAACCTCAAACCCTATACCTTATATCCAGCTCCAAACTTCTACAGGCTGCCATAGCATTAGCTACTTTGCACCTATTCTCTCCTTTGTTCACACTCATATCTACAACACAGGGTTGTTGTGAGAATTAAGTTATACAATTCACCTAAAGTTCCTGATATAAGGCCTGGCATACACTAGATACTCAATAAAGTAAGGCTATTTTTACTTGCAAATCCCAACTTAACCCTGTCTAGCCAATACTATTTCAACTTCCTCTTTAAAAAGTAATACAAATTTAAAACTGTGATATAAAACATTATGTACCTCGGAATACCCATACATTAAGATCTCCCCGTTCTCTTGAAAAAGACAGAAGAAAACATTTAGAAAAGAGAGATCTGCAATCAATTGCAAAGTCTGAACCCTAATGTCATTTTTGTATGTGAGACACCCCATTATGAAACACTTACCTAGAAGGTTAGCTAATGTTCAAATTTAAACAAAATGCCTGAAACCCTCACCAACCTACCACACACACACATACTCACATATACAGCTATTAGCTATACCTAAATTAAATTTCCCAGTTGATCATAAACGGTACACATCTTAAATCAAACTTAAGTGGGCAATGTGTTGTCATGAATGTTGCTCGAACTCATTGCTAAACATGAAGCCCCAGCTAGTGAGCTCAGCATGGCGTCCGCCCCAGGCCACGTGCCAGCCAGTGCTTCCGCCCTCTCCTGGATTCCAGGGGTAGCTGGTTCATGTTCCATTTCTCAATTTCCCACTCAGCAGAAAGTACCACATAGCAGCACCCAGTGTCCTTCACCCACAGCAACTGCGTGTTCAAAGAGCCAGAGGTCTCCTGGGCCTTCCAAACAGGGTGACCCATCTGACAAGTCCCCTGCTATAAAGCAGAGGCTCATTTTAACTGTGTCATCGCACAGAAAACAGCAGTGGTTCCGATACAAGCGTAGTTGACTACAGAATAAATGGGAATCGAACTTGGGAAAAAAGCCAGAGGCAAATAATTTTGTGACTGAAAAATACAGGGTGCTAGAGATGCCGTCTCTGTTGCCTTTTCACATCCCTTGGAAAACTGTTTTTGCTCATGAATGAAAAAATTATTTTGCTTAACAAAGAAAGAAAGGAGGGAGAAAAGTGAAGGGAGGAAGGAGGGGCAGGTAGGGAGGGAGGGAGGGAGGCAAGGGAAACAAGGGGAGAAGAAGAAACATGGCTCCCTCCCAAAAGCAGCAGACCCATGTGAGCCACGTGGCCACTGAGCTGGATGTGTACGAGCCCCTTTATTTATCGTATCCTCTTGGAATGCTTTCAAAGCAAGAACATTAAGCATGTGTAATATCCAGAAGTGAAAACAGACCCATTTGACATTGCTCTGCAAGTTTCTGCCCTAAATTAGACAGTGAATCAGAAGGTTACATCTGCGGGTGGGTTGCAGAGAGAAAACAAAAAGCCCTAGCACATGCGAGCACGTTGGAGAAAGATGGGAATCGAAGGGAAGCCTGTGTAAGGATCTTTTTCTCAAGTCAGGAAAGGCAGATCCAGGCGAGTCTTGTTTTACTGCAGTGCAGACAGCGACAATTCCAAACTGATAATGAAAGACCCTAAAATAGGCCCTATGTATCAGGCTGCCCTGTGTCCCTGGGAAAGAGCCATGTGTCAACTGGATGTCAACCCCAGCATTTTCTTACTGACCCACCTCCCTGACTTTTATCTCTGAGCATGCAGATAAGCACATATGACAGTCTCTAGAGATTATTTCTAAATATACCAACCCCTGTTTATACCAAAATGGGTTCCCTGACTGTCAGTTCTCCATGGGTGCAGGCAGACTCCCAAGAACAAGCCCTGGCACATCCGCTCCCAGGAGAAACCTGGGGCACAGCACAAGCCAGGACTCTGGGAACCTGGCTCCACTGTTCTACGTCGGAGGCTGGGACAAGGACAAATCCATGGCACTGACGCCACTTCTGTGAACATTCCTGCCCCAAACTTTCCCCTGACTCGGGGAGGTCAGGGTAGGATCCACAGGCTTATTCTGCCAACCTATGGACTGCTATTTAAGCAAGCAAGAAAGATCTCAAAAGCCCAACAACAAAGCATCCAAATTAGACAGGAAATAACATAAACAGGGCAGAGCGTTTTAGAAGCCAGAGCTCAGAAAACAAGCTGCCCAAGTTCAAATTCCAGCTCTCCCATTCATTAGCTGTGTGACCTTGAGCAAATTACTTAGGCCCTGGGAACGTCAGTTTTCTCCTCTGTCAAATGGGTTTCCATAAATGTAAAATTTTCCGTAAAGTGTAAAATGTAAGAGGTCCCCACCTCATCAATGGGAGGGGAAGATTACACAAGACAGTGCATGGGACACACTTAGCGTAGTGCTTACCAGGAGCTGATGAGCAGGGCTCCTGCCTGCACCCAGTGAGCGGCTGCCACCCCAGGAGTAAGGGCTCCATAAACAATGGCTATTTGTCTTCAGAATGGCCTCCCTATCATCCCTTGCAATCATCAAAGTCTCTGGCTGTAGAAACAAATCCAAATGGAGGCCTGGGCTAAGGAGAGTGGGGGTGAAAAGATGTTGGCTGTCATGACTCTAAACTGTTTATAACTGAAGGAATGCATTAAGACACTCACACTCAGGAAACTGATTTATGTTAAGTAAATGGCCCTACATCCCTTGGACGTCTCCACTGGAGCTCCCTCCACAGCCCAGTCATTTAAACACATGGCTTGATCCGGGTCCCCATGTGGGTGTTGGCAGGTTGAAAGGCACTTCCAAAGCCAGCAGGCTCTAGAATGCCAAATATGGCCAAGCTCAGACCCCGCGAGGTGGACCACAGGGAGGCCCCCCACAGGTGCCAGAAGATGGGGAGGGGTGACTCAGACGGCATTAGCTGACAGCTTCAGGGTATAGATGGCTATGGGCTATTTTCATTTCCAAACAAAATTTTCCACCCTATAAACCCTAAAGTATTTTATCGAAGCAGGGGGGTCTAATTCATCCATTTGCTGCGGGAACGGCAACATCTTCAGCAGGGAAGAGACAGCTATTTTGAGTCACCGCACTAACGGTCCCCTCCCCCTGAGAGAGCCTATCAACAGCAGGATTCCCTGGATGGAAATTTCCACCCCCAGAGGAGACCCCAGAGGAGTCACAACCAGTTCATGGTGCAAAGGAAGAAGAGCAGGGCCAAGCCTGCACCTGCTCAGACTTTCGCCCGCACCCGCTCATTCAACTTTCGGCAAGTCACAGCATCTCCAAGCCTCAGTTTCCCCACCTGTATGCTGGAAATAAATCTGTCATGGGGTCAAGTAAACAATGCAATGACACAACATGCGTGAGATGTTTTGAAAAATCCTTAGAATGAAGGTGCAGTAAAACTATAAAGTACTATTTACTGACTCCTTCAGGAAAGCTAGACCAGAAATTAGAAGCTCTCAGATTAATTCCCCTTTAAAAATATGTCTATGATTTACCAACCTAGCTGAATAAAAAGGGAAGAATATAATTATTTAATGGGTAGATGCTTTTTCCTACATTATCCTAACACATACTTCAACAGATTTTTTTTTCATTGAATTGGCTATTTGATGGAGATAAGCACCTCTCTGGCTCTTTGAGGAATGGCCAGAAATGCAGTTGTGCCACTTGCCTTCACTCCTGCCTAGGCCTATGGCAGACATCACTAATCCATCACTGAACACTTTCCCCTAGTTCCTTACGCAATGGTTCAGGATCCTTTCAACACAGCCCTCCAGGTGGCCACAACCAGTCCTGAATCCACACAGGGTCTGAAACCTATTTGTCATCTTAGATTTCTCCTTTGCCGGATGTAACTGGAAGTCATAGACTCGGCAAAACCATCCACAGAATGATTTTCATCTGACTAATTCCTCCTGAACTTATTTGCTGATGCCTGAAATTCCTGGAAAGGAGACAAAGTCTTTCATTTCACAATTAGAGAAAAGGCTGAACATGCAAATACTTCAGAGGGAAGACAAAATGACTTAAATGTATACAAAAATGTAAACAGTTGATTCCAGCCTCCCTCTGAGCAGGTTCCAGGTGGCTCTGCTCCGGCGGGGCTTTCAGCTGCATCCTAAAGACCATTGTCCTCCCACCTCTGCTTTCTCCTGGCAAAGTTGCCCTGGAGGGCCAGCCCAGCTCCTCCAAGACACAGCCAGCACTGCACTGCGAGGATGAGCAAGAACAGTGCAGCAAGGGCCCTTTCTCTGTGGGCATGTTTCAGCAGAGGGAAGGAGAGATACAAGGGAAGAGCCCTAGACCCCTGAGGGTGAAGTGAGAACGTTCCACAGCAATGGAAGGGCACAGAAGGGTAAGATGACAACCAAAGACAAACTCCAGTGACAGAGATAGCCACTCAACCTCACAAAATACCATGTTTCATCCTGTCTTTGACCCCCTTATACCAAAAGTTGCTGATCTCTTGGACTACATTTTTTTAAGCACTTAGTCCTTGATGGATCAGGGTATCTGCCTGTGCACTGGAGCTCCATAGAAAACAGAACAAGACTTTCAGAGCTGAAAGATTCACTCACTTCTCAAACAAGTTTGGTCTAACAATGGCCTGTGTTGCCACCACAGAGAACGTGTGATGCACTTCCAGCCGGTGGCCCCACTGTCAGCTCTAGCACGGCAGATGCTCATCTGTTTTATTCATCAACATATCTACCACTGCGTCTGTCTGGTATCTAGTAGACTCTTAATACATGGCTGTCAAAATTGGTTATGCCTGGTTATGCCCTCTGCCAAAGGCCATCGCAGTGCCAAGCTCACGGTAAGCACACATTTAACATGGATTGATTGATTGTTGATTGACAGTCTGCCCTGTCTTTGGTTCCCTAAATGAAAGCAGTAGAATGAGTTAGCCTAATGTACCTGACATATACCCAATATACCTAACCTAATTTACCTAACAGATACCTAATATACCAAAAATATATTTTAATGTAGATCTAATGTATACCTCTTATATCAAATTATATACCAAAACATTGAAAAGGAAAAACCATGGACTAACATCTTGAATGTTTAAAACACTCTGTAAATAAGTAAGTTCCATCGAACAGACTAGAAATCAATAGGTGCCATGAACAGGAGGCAATAAATGAGGTAAGTTATTAAATATTATCTTGTCAGGCCGGGTGTAGTGGCTCACACCTGTAATCCTAGCACTTTGGGAGGCCAAGGTGGGTGGATTGCCTGAGCTCAGGAGATCAAGACCAGCCAGGGCAACACGGTGAAACCCCGTCTCTACTAAAATACAAAAAAATTAGCCAGGCATGGCAGCGTGCACCTGTAAAGTTCCAGCTACTCAGGAGGCTGAGGCAGGAGAATTGCTTGAACCCGGTAGGCGGAGGCTGCAGTGAGCCATGATAGCATCACTGCACTCCAGCCTAGGTGACAGAGCGAGACTCAGTCTCCAAATACATATATACATATACATATACACGTATATATACACGCACACACACGCATATACATATATGTGTGTGTATATATACGTATATACATACATATATGTATATATGTGTGTGTGTATATATGTTTGTGTATATATATAATCTTGTTGCATAAATTTGAAGTTTCGCCTTACAAATATAGCTTTATTAAATTCAAGAGAGAATTATTTAACAAGCCAAGCAGAGGTATATTAATTATAACCCCTTTCCAGTAAATATACAAATACTTTCAAAGCATGTCCACATCCATTATCTCATTTGTCTTCACAACATCCTTGGGATGGTAGCAGAAGTATTATTAGTGGTCTCTAAAACACAGGTTCAAATTTCCAGTTCTGGCACTATGGCAGGCCATGCTCAGAGCACCAAGGAATGGAGAATTCATGCACATATTGTGAATTCATTCACAATAGAAATTATAAAGGGGAAAAGATACTCTATGTAAAAACTAAAATATTTGAAAAAGTAGAAATTCTAGGAATAAAATGTCATTGAAATTGCAAATGCATTTAAAGACTAAGCAGCAGATACAAATGAAGAGGAAACTGGTGAACTGGAAAGCAAAGCAGAAGAAAGTATCCAGAATGTAGCAGAGGATAGAAAACAAAATATAGAATATGAAAGAACATTTAAAAGAAAGAGTAAAATGAGGAAGATCAATACATGTTTTAATAATAGAGTTCCAGGGGAATAACATAGAGTGACTAGGGGAGAGATAATATTTGAAAAGATCATGAGGCTGGGAGCGGTAGTAGCTCATGCCTGTAATCCCAGCACTTTAAGAAGCCGAGGTGGTATGATCACCAGAGCTTAGGAGTTCAAGATCAGCCTTGGCAACAGAGCAAGACCTCATCTCATCTCTACTAAAAATGAAACAATTAGTTGGGCATGGTGCTGCATATCTGTAGTCCCAGCTACTCAAGAGGCTGAGGTGGGAGGATTGCTTGAGCCTGGGAGGTCAAGGCTGCAGTGAGCCAAGATTGTGCCACTGTACTCAAGCCTTGGCAACAAAGTGAGACCCTGTCGAAAGGAAAGGGAAGGAAAGGGAAGGAAAGGGAAGGAAAGGGAAGGAAGGAAGGAAGGAAGGAAGGAAGGAAGGAAGGAAGGAAGGAAGGAAGGAGAAGGAGAAGGAGAAGGAGAAGGAGAAGGAGAAGGAGAAGGAGAAGGAGAAGGAGAAGGAGAAGGAGAAGGAGAAGGAGAAGGAGAAGGAAAAGAAGGGAAGGGAAGAAGGAAGAAGGAAGGCAGGAGGAAGGCAGGAAGGCAGGAAGGCAGGCAGGCAGTAGAAGGCAAGGGAAGGCAAGGCAAGGCAAGGCAAGGCAAGGCAAGGGAAGGGAGGAAGGAAGGAAGGAAGGAAGGAAGGAAGGAAGGAAGGAAGGAAGGAAGGAAGGAAGGAAGGAGAAGGGAAGGGAAAGGAAGAAGGAAGGAAGGGAAGGGAAAGGAAAAGGAAGAAGGAAGGAAGGAGAGAGAGAAGGAAGGAAGGAGAGAGAAGGAAGGAAGAGAGGGAAGGAAGGAGAGAAGGAAGGAGGGAAGGAAAGAAGGAAAAGGGAAGGAAAAGGAAAGGAAGAAGGAAGGAAGGAGAGAGAGAAGGAAGGAAGAAGGAAGGAAGGAGAGAGAAGGAAGGAAGGAGAGGGAAGGAAGGAGGGAAGGAAGGAGGGAAGGAAGGAAGGAAAAGGGAAGGAAAAGGAAAGGAAGAAGGAAGGAAGGAAGGAGAGAGAGAAGGAAGGAAGAAGGAAGGAAGGAGAGAGAAGGAAGGAAGGAGAGGGAAGAAAGGAGGGAAGGAAGGAAGGAGCGAAAAGAGAGAAGAGAAGAAAGAAATAGACAAGAAAAGAAAGAGAGAGAGAGAAAGAAAGAAAGAAAGAAAGAAAGAAAGAAAGAAAGAAAGAAAGAAAGAAAATGACTAAGAACCAGTGAGTGATATGAATCCTCAAGTTGAAGTATCTCACCAACTCCCAGCAATATTTTTTTAGTCTATGTAATTAACACACCATTGTAAAACTGCATAACACTAATATATCTTTTCAAAAATCAGAATATTGATTATTCATTTAGACTGACAGCAGACTTCTCATCAGCAACAATAGAACCCAGAAGATAATGGAACATCTTTAAACCACTGAAGAAAGACTGCTATCACAGAATCCTGTATGTGACTAAACTATCATTCTAGAATGAGAAGCCAAAAGGAATACAAGAAAATTTCAGACAAAGACTGAGGAAGTTTACCACTCATAGACCATTGCTGAAAGAACTACAAAATATATGTTTCAGTGCTAAGGAAAGAAACCCAGAAAGAAGAAAAGGAATGCAAGATGCAATAAAGCTGCCTCTCAAAGACTTTTTTGAAAATGGGTGTGACTTCTTAGTCACATCTACCACAAGTAAGATAAAGCGTCCCCAATTCAAGACTCTCTCAGTAGTTTCATATGCAAGGCTATGGAAATGTGGGACATCCCCATTCCTTTAAAACCTAAAGTCCTTTGTCCCTGGTACTATTTTTGAAGTCATGGAGCAGCACTGTTTTATATTCTTCACGCTCCACCCCCAAGACATTCTTTCTTAGTGCGAACTTAGCTCAGAAATGCTCTTTAAGGCTGGGCATGGTGGTTTAAGCCTATAATGCCAGCATTTTGGGAGGCCAAGGCAGGAGGATCACTTGAGGCCAGGAGTTTGTGACCAGCCTGGAAAAGATAGTGAGACCCTGCCTCTACAAAAAATTTAAAATGTATCCGGACATAGTGGCAGACACTTACAGTCCCAGCTACTTGGGAGGATTGCTTGAGTCCAGGAATTTGAGGTTGCAGTGAGTCATTATTGGATGACTGCACCCCAGCCTGGGCAACAGAGCGATGCCATGTTTCAAGAAAAAAAGAAAAGAAAATAAATACTCTTTAAGCATTTAAGCCTATGCTATAATGTCCCAATGCAGCTGATAGTACAAAAAGGACCAAAGTTTTCTCCTGCCATATTTCCATCAATCCTTTTGAAATACTCAAGCAACAGTCATTATAAATAGGGTTACAAGAATAAATAGATTCATAAGGTGGGAAGGTCAGAAGCAGAATCCTAGACATGGGAAAATTACATGGTTTGATCAAAATGTCAATGTGACAGATGACAATACATCTAAACATAAATTCCTGCCCCCAGATATGGCTGTATCTTGTGACAACATGCTGTCTTTCAGGGGTTACAAACTCGGTCACACTGCTCTCTCCTCCTCCCTGCTTCTTCTCTCTGACACACACAAATGCACATTCACACATGTACATGCACACCCACTACATGCAAGTCAAATAACTTATAAGGGTTTGGCCCCCAAGTGTTAGAGGAACCTTTCCATAACGTTCCATCTTTGGTTTAAATTTTCTGTTCATTTCCTTCTGGGCCTGAAAGATGTAAGCTGATGACCCTGATTGCCATTTTATCTTTTCTCTTTCAGACAGACCCAGGAAAAATCATTAGGAGGAGTGCTAGCTGTGCCAGTCTGAGGGCCAAGGATGCATGGGACCGCAGGCTGTGATGTCTACAGGTCTCTGAAGAAGAGCTGAGTCCACTTCTCGAGAAACCAGCCCATTCCATGGCTTCCCCCAACTCAAGGACATTCTTCTTCTGGTCATTTTCTTCCTCAAAATTTTCTTTCTCCTTCATTTTATTAGAGCCAAGTCAAACTCCAAAGAAATGCAGAGGACCAGTTGTCTGAATGTGGCAGCAGCTGGAACTGTGGAACCCTGTCCATCTGGACTCTGAGTTCATTCCCCAACTGATACCCTCAGAGGAAAACACTGCATTCTGCCTAAGTTTCACTGGAGTGGAAAAAAGGAAAAATCCCAAAGCCTTTTGTTGCCCAGACCCAGCAAGAGATCAAGCTGGGGTCACTGCTGCCCTCGAGGTTCATCAGAATAAGGCCAAACTCTGCAAGTAGGTTTCCAGATGAGGCCAGACAGGGTGAGATGGTGGCCACAGGGCCTGCCATGCCAACTCCTATGAGGGCTGCCATAACACACTGTTTCCAGGCAAGGCACACAGAAGACCAGTGCTATTTCCCTAGCCAAAAATGGAAGAACAAAGGCAAGGACTTGGGGCCACTGGACTGTCTATGCATTTCACCATGAGAAGCTAATACACCAAACATCATGCAAATTGGCATCTATGAGAAGTCAACAACTGTGCCTCCTTTGGGAACAATGCCAACATACAAGAACGGATGCAGGGGCTCTGGCTGCTGCAGAGAATTTGAGTGAGGTGCAGAAGACCAGCATCCCCAAATCAGAGACACTAGGCCTTTGCAGCCACCGCCTCTCTGCCTGCCTCTCGGAAAGGCCTCCAGGCCACTCACAACCCCCACACCAGACCGCTCCCCACCAGAGTCCTCTACATATGTGACAGGGACTCAGGCAGAGTCTAGGGGGTACCTCCTGGTCATTCACACCTTCCTGCACCCACGGTAAGCTCAGAGCCACTCAGCAGAACATATTTCCATGGCATTCAAAGAGTGTTATTGTCCTTGGCACCAAATACTCACATCCTTTCATGAAACATTCAGGATATCATATTTTTCTTGATTACAGGGAAATCTAGGCATTGCAAAGCTCAAATGGGATCCAACCAGAGGCTTTCCAGTGGTTTGTAACATTTTTCTTGCGGGATTATAACAGGGGAGAGGATGAAGAAAAAAATAATAAAATGTTCTGTTCTCAGGAATTTGATATTCTGATATAATTATAAGGATATAAAATCGCAGGGCTTAACACTCCACAAAGGCTAACTGGTTCTCCAGAGAGCCAGTATCATAGGCTGGGAAGCTGGGCTTGGTTTGGATGGAGGGGTATGGAGAGACAGGGGTGGGAAGAGTGTGAAGGTAAGTGTTCTCCCAGCGAGTGTACTGAGGTTGGCACTTGTGGTCTCGATTGCCCTATCACTCCTCCTCTCTACTGTTGTGCCCTGACTGGGGTTAACAGTGCAGGTTCCTTGTCCTTGATGCCTAAGACAGTCTGTGGGAAGCCTGGTGTCTCAGGTCCACCTCCACCAGTCCTCACATCCCGTACTTCCTTCCATCCATGTTACAAATATGACCTCAGGGCTCCACACTACGAGCTCTCTCTCTGCTTTGGTGTCAGCACCCAGAAGACCCTCTGGAGGCCAAACCATGAAAGCAGTAAAGTTTGTCTTCATGTGCCTACTGTTACACACAGGCACACACACACACACAGGCACACACACACACACAGGCACACATACACACACAGGCACACACACACACACACAGGCACACACACACAGGCGCACACACACACACACAGGCGCGCACACACACACACACACACACACACACACACACACACACGCATCCTAGTCCACAATCCTAAGCCCACATCCTTAAACTGCCACCATCTCCACCACCCAGGCTTTTGCCATCTTCCTCCTGTTATGCTCCCCAAAGGAAGCCCACCTGGCCCTTTATGCATCCACTCAGAGCTCAAGGGGCCCACCGGCTATTCTGATGACTAATCCACCTGGGATGGAGGTAGGCTGGGGGATTCAGACTCCCTGACTCCCACTAAAATTATGCATCCTGGCTCCTGCATCCCATTGGCCACCTCGATTCTCCCACACCGGCTCAAGCTTGGCACGCCTCCTTACAGAGCTAGAACCCTTTGCCCCCAGACCTACTCAGCAGCTGTCTCACTTTGCCAAACTCATTTCTGGGGAAGCTTTCTCTAGGAACGCCAATCACTCCTGGCCCCTAACTCATGCTTCCAGACCTTGGCCGGTGCCCTCTGGAACCTGCGCACCCTTGCCGATTTCTCTGGGTGTCTCACAGTGTTTCCCACTGACTGTTCCCTCTTCCAGTCTCCTCAAGCTCAGGCCCCACTCCAGGTGCCTCATCCCCCCCAGCATTCAGCACCCCTGCCTGAGACCTCTCCTGTCCTCCTTTCCAGCTCCCCCCATACCCCTCTCCATTTCCTCATCCCCTGCTTTACTGCATGGCTGCCTCTGAAGACAGAGCGCTACCTCCTTTGCTGGGGTTGGGGCTTCCACTCCCATCCCCAATGCCACTGCCTACTGCCTGCTTCCCAATCTGCTCCCCTCTCTTGCATTTCCAATCTCTCATGTGCCAACAAATCCCTCCCTTCTCCTTTTATTCACAGCCAAAATTCTTGAAAGAGTGGTCCCCATGTGCTGCCCCGACTTCACAACCATCACACCTCAGCATTGCACAGTTGGGCTGGACAACAGTCATCTGAACCCACTCTCCAAGCCAATCATTCAATCCAGTGGGCTTCTCAGTTCCCATCTTCCCTTCCACGACCCCATTCAGCAATGACAGTTTCCTGGAAACGTTCTCCTGCCCTGATCCTCCAGACCCTGCAGTAGTAGCTCTCCCCCCACCTCCCTGACTGCTCTGTCACTGTCTCCTCCATTTTACCCTCCTCCTGTCTGTCTTCGGCTCTCCATCCTTCCTTCCCTCTGCTCTCTCTCCCTAATGGCTCCATCTCCACAGCTTCAAATAGCACCTTCTTAGACAGAACTGTAATTCTGCATGCATGCTGGGCAACTTCTACTTGCCTCCGAAGACAACCTCTACCCTCCCCATCCAGATCACAGCACAGGGCTCCCTTGTCTCTGGCTTTCTGCCGGGAAAATCACTCCTTCCCTCTCTCACCTGGACAGTGGCAACAGCCTCAGAACTGCCCCTCTACCTGCAGCCTCGACTCCCCTACCTCATCCTCTAGCCTCTGCTGCCTGGAAGAGCTGCTCTGAGTACACTCTCTCTCCACTCACACACTTCAAACGGCCCTCCATTGCCTACCGAATGCCACGCAAACTCTTCAGCCCAATACGGCATGCTCCACGCATTATCCCCTTCCTGCCATTCCAACCTTCTCTCTCACTTCTCCCCCCTTGCAAAACCTTGCTCCAGCCAAACTCAACTCACTACTCCTTTGAAATTCAATGCACATCCCTGTGAATACATTACAGGCCATCCCATCCTTTCTATTGGGAATGTGCACCTCTCCTCTCCACCCCATTTCTGTCCACCCTTCAAGGTTCAGCTCAGTCACAACCTCCATGTAACACGTCCTCCATTTATTCCATCTTTCCACATCACCCTTCTTCTTTAAATCTGTGAGCCTTTACCTTTATATCCTTGTAACACCCAGCAGATTCCACCTTTTGTTACAGTTGTGGGTGTCTGCGTGTCTAGGCATGCATCTCACCTCCTAGTAGAATAGATACTTCCCTTGAAGGAAGGGATAGTTGAGGGCTATAACCTTGAAGGTACTCTTGAATCCAGAGATCCTATAAGCAAACTGCCTTGCAGATAGCAGATGCTCAATCACTTTTTGTTAATGACTAACCATTCCTATTCTGGAGGAAAAAAAAAAAAAACTATCTAGAATTGTTTTCATCACAACTGGCATGAGACATTCCATCTTCAGAGATATTTCACAGTCAATTTATCCTAGAAAAGGCTTCTTATCTCCTGGTCTTTCAGACAGCTGGGCATAGGTCAAAATTTTTGCCTTTTAAATAATTTAAAAACCAGAGGCACAAGATCCTATTCATGGCAGACCAAATATGAGCTCTGAGTCACTGAAATCCACTTGGATGTAGAGCTCGAATCCCCAGGATGTCTCAGGCAGCTAGATATGGCAACAGAAGCTTCCACCTTGGAGAAATGCAACATTCCAGCACTGGACAGTGGCCCAGATGGACCTGTGAACAGGGCCAGTGAGGGGGTGTGAGGGCAGAGCCCACAGGAGAGGAATTTACTCATAGTAGGTTGGATTAAATTAAGTGCATTGGGCCGGGAGTGGTGGCTCAAGCCTGTAATCCCAGCACTTTGGGAGGCCGAGACGGGCGGATTACGAAGTCACGAGATCGAGACCATCCTGGCTAACACGGTGAAACCCCGTCTGTACTAAAAAATACAAAAAACTAGCCAGGTGAAGTGGCGGGCGCCTGTAGTCACAGCTACCTCGGGAGGCTGAGGCAGGAGAATGGCGTAAACCCGGGAGGCGGAGCTTGCAGTGAGCTGAGATCCGGCCACTGCACTCCAGCCTGGGCGACAGAGCGAGACTCGGAGACTTCATCTCAAAAAAAAAAAAAAAAAAAATTAAGTGCATTGGCCTTCAAAGTGCAAAGTCTTCTGAGCTTCACACACCTCCGTGAGCCTGTGTGCTTTTTTGCCCATACCCCAGTCTCTGATTAATGGGTTCAGCCGAGGCATCCGTGTCTGTGTTTGTTTCTTCCTCAGATTAGCAGAGTTCAGCATGCTAAGACAGAAATGCAGCTGATGATATTACCACTCTTAGGTAAAATGATTACCAAGAAAACACCCATCCCAAATGAGAAGAGGCTTCCAGAGTCATTTAACTGGGGCATCAATCCACAGCCAAGAGCCTACCACGTGCTGCTGTTTCCCCTGGCTGTCTACCCGCTGCTCGCTTCCTTCTCTCCTTCCTCCTTTCCTGATTTTCTCCCCGGACTATTTACCTTTCTTCTCACGTTTTTGCCTTTCTTGCCTAGACTTTAGATGTGTGAGGAGCAGGTGAGAGCCCTGGGGAGCTGCTTTTCCCCCCTGAAGGCAACTTTCAGGCTGAAGGCAAAGATCCCTCATTAATCAGTCGTGCCTGAGGCAGGGCAGGCAGCCCCTGGCCAGCACAGAGCACAGAGCAGCCTCCCCCACACAGTCCAGGGAGGACTCGGCCCAGCCACACATGGGGGGAGCCACCCTCTACCACAGTCCTCAGGCTTATCAGGCCCACATCTCTAACCACAGGCATGGGTGCTCCTGGACAAGACACACAGGCAGAGGGAGAGACAGACACAGACTAAATAGCTTTGTCTTGCCAAATACCAATTTCCTGTTGAGTTGCAAAGCCAGGTCAGCAACGAGGTGAACGCTGAACTGTGTGGTACAGAGACAGTATTTGTTTTTTTGTTTTTTTGTTTTGTTTTGTTTTGAACAGAGGCAGTATCAGTCACTCCTCATCAAAAGGCAGCTGTCAGATTGTGAAACACCAATTAAAGTCAAATTTCTGATATAGGAACTGTGAGCCCACAGTAAATACCAAACCCTCACTACTGACACAATAGGATTTCCTAACGCTGTAGTCTCATCTACACGGGCTTCAAACTTGGGGCACTACACAAGGAAGTGGACTCTTGAAGCTAAAAAGTCATATTGCAGGGCCAGCAATTTCACTCCTAGGTAAACCCAAAATAATTAAAAATGGACTCAAATAGATCCTTGAATACTGGTGTTCATTGCAGCACCATTCACAATAGCCAAAAGGTGGAAACCCAAATGTCCATCAACAGAAGAATGGATGAGCAAAATGTGGCATGTGCTTTCAATGAAATATTATTCAGTCATAAAAACGAAGTCCTGACACATGGTACAACATGGATGAACCTTGAAGACATTATGCTGAGATACTTTTGAAAAATGCTAAAACCACTTTCTTGTGTAATTGAAAGAAAATGCTTAATCCCACCTCCAAATGACAGCCAGCTCCCTAACCAATTTCACGTGCTTCCTTTCAATTTCATCATTTATCATGCAGATTGCTATGACCTATCTAGGTCTGAAATTTGTGAGATATGTTGCCAACAGTCAGACTACGCAGCAAACTCCAACTGTAGAATTATTATTGCTGTTGGCCGGGCCCAGTGGCTCACGCCTGTAAACCCAGCACTCTGGGAGGCCAAGCAGGTGGATCAAGAGGTCAGGAGATCGAGACCATCCTGGCCAACATGGTGAAATCCCGTCTCTACTAAAAATACAAAAATTAACCAGGTGTGGTGGCGGGTACCTGTAGTCCCAGCTACTCAGGAGACTGAGGCAGGAGAATTGCTTGAACCAGGGAGTCGGAGGCTGCAGTGAGCCGAGATCGTGCCACTAAACTCCAGCCTGGTGACAGAGCGAGACTATGCCTCAAACAAACAAAAACAAGGAACTACTACTGCTGTCAATAATGCATGAAAATCCATAAAGATGAAAGTAAATTCATGGTTGCCAAGGGCTGGAGAGAGAGGGGAATGAAAAGTGACTACCAATGGGTAAAGGGTTTTTTCGGGGGAGTGATGAAAATATTGGGGAACTAGGTGGACCACTGAATCGTACACATCAAAAGGGGTAAATTTTACAGTATGTGAATTATACCTCAACAAAGCTGCTATTTCAAAATAAGTAAATAAATAATGCATGAAGTCTGGAGAGCTCAGCTTACATGGACGGTCCCTGGGACTCACAGGAATCCCGTTTGAGAATGGAGAGACAGGGACGGTCCCTGGGACTCACAGGAATCTCGTTGGAGAATGGAGAGACAGGGACGGTCCCTGGGACTCACAGGAATCTCGTTGGAGAATGGAGAGTGTCTGTTTTCCAGGCGGGAGTGACTGAGAAAATGTGCCAAGAATGGGTGGTGAAGCAAGGCCATCCTACAAAGGGGTCCCCCGAGAGACAAGATATACTGACCTAGGTGGTCTGTGAAGGCCTATGAGGACATCTGAAGACTCAAGGAGGGCCCTGGCAGAAACCCTGGGAATGAGGGGAAAGCCAGAGGATGGGACCAGGAGGGGAGGTGGGGTACCGGGACCACATACAGCCATCAAGTAAGAACAAGGATTCCTGCTCTGAGCTTCCACAAGGCAAATCTAAGCCAAGGTTCCAGAAGGTGAGGACAAGGTCATTTTCCCAGGATAGATGGATAGTGGGCTCCTCTTTCTGCTCTTCCCCATGGGGAGAAGTAACAGAAAGAACAAATGTTTTGACAGACCTGAATTTAATTTCCAGCCCCAACACTGTCTGGGTGGCTGTGGCCACATTGCTTAAGATCTTTGTTCCTCAGTTTCCTTATCTAAAAAATATAATTAATATCCACGTGGTAGGATCAGTGTAAAGATAAAACATATTAAGCACATGAAGCACCAAGAATATTGCCTGACACATGCCAGGCATTCAATAAATGGTGGCTATTACTCTTGCTCCATTTTAAAGTTATAAAAAGGTAGATGTTATACCTCAATATAGCTTTTATTCTTTAGATAAAAATTAAAACATATATGGCTCCACAGATCACAGGACCAGAGCTGGGGGTAGAGCAAGGTGCAAATAAATGTGAAAGTTTCCCAGCTTACTTTTTGATGATGGGATTATTTTTGCTTTGGGAACTAAAACTAATCCTGTCACTTAGACTGTAAAGCCCTTTCCTATTCTGATCAGTGTCTTAGGGAGCTGCACAGAACTGTTCCCTCTATCTCCAAACCTGCAGCACTTTTGCTATGAAAAAATAAGTAAGTTTATTTTCCAAACCCAAAGTTTACTTATGAAGCAAAGTTTTATTTTCCAACCTGTCCTCCTGTACTGGGAAGTTGGGTTTCGATTTGGGGAATTCACGTTCAAAAGGGAGGAGACACTGGTTTGCCAGGCGGTGTCCTTCCTGCCCTCAATGGCCCTATTTTCAGATATTCAGGCCATCAGAGGACTTCCAGCCAGCATGGCTTTGGACTTGAGGCCGAAGGCAGGCAGCCATGTGTGGTGGCAGTGAGGGGTCAGCAGCATGGCAGGGGGACGGCTGCCGGGCATTGGGAACCATGCATCCCCACGTCCTCACCTTCAGCTTGGAAACAGCAGCAGTTCACTTGGCTCCACTGTCCTGGGAGCCTACTGGCCACAGGCTTCTAGACTCTCTGGAGGGCAAAATACCAGGCCCATGTCAACCAATGGTTCACTTCCTCCTTGATTATTCTGGTATCAGTCAGACCACCTCAGACTCTGGTTTCTCTTTGTTTTACATTTTCACCTTTAAAATATTGAATAATGTCAGCCCTCCAACACCACCTCCAAAGTTGTTCGAAATGCTGCGAATGTTACTTCATGGTGTTGCTTTTCCAAACTCGGGTGCTCTGCTCTCTGATGGGGAGAGAAAGACTAGCTGATGTTTGAACAGTGATACACACTCATTCTCCCATTTGGATCCTCACAGCTGCCCTACGAAGTGAATTGGATATGGATGATTATCTCCACTTTACAGATTAAAAAAAAAGGGGGGATTTGATTCCTTCTGAACTCTCAGAGAAAGAGATCAAGTCAAAGAATGTGACCCAAGACCCAAGTCATTTCTCTAGCCTACAGCCTTATTTATTCTTTAGCTATTCACTTTGTTACTTTTGTTAATGTCTTTGAAAGGTTTTAGCCCAACCTAGATTATTTTGGAAGAAAAAAAGGAATATAAATGACTGAACATGACACAATGGTTATAAAGTAAATAGAGCTTAATTGAGTAATCAAGTCAACATTTCTGCCCACAGGCAATATGGAGAAGAACATTCATTTACTGTCTAGATTTTGGCTTGGTTCTCCAAAGGACAAGAGACAAGATTATTTTATTTTCCTTTCAGCTAGGTTCAAGCGGGCAACACCAAGTGTAGCCGAGTATATTAAAAGAAACCCCTGTTGGCAAATTGGCAGCTTAAATATTTCATGAAATTATCACAACACTATGTTCTGAAATGGTGGCTTCCTCCAGGGAACTCAAAGGCCACATCTCTACGCATGAGCCTGGCTCATGCCTCCGTCTTCAAGCCAGATCGAGTCAGTCTCAGAGGCCTTCCAGTTTCTTGAAGATGACTTGAAAGAGTATCAAACAAGTCAGCCAATGAACACTTCAAAGAAGATGGGAATGCCAGAAGCAGGTCCTGGTGATTCTCTTCCATGGGCTGAGAATGTCTCCTGGGAGTAGGCCGGGGGTCCTAGGAGACCAGCCCTGACATGCGAACAGAAAGATGCCCTTGTTCGCCCAGCTCAGGTGGAGTCTGTGGCAGCCTGTTCACAGTCTCTACCCTGGGGCTAATCTGTGTGTCCGTACCCCGGTTACTGGTAATGCCAGCTGGTCCATGTACCCCGGTTACTGGTAATGCCAGCTGGTCCATGAAGTCCCTAGCAGCTCACCAGCACAGCCTGGCTTCCCATCCCCATCCCACTCTCGCAAAGGGGCTGAAACAAGCCTAGATTGGGGCCGAGAGGAAGTGAGCAAATAAAAAAGGCTTAGAGGCAGATCTGTTTGCAGACAAAATCGTGATCTGAATTTTGCAGGAGTTTCTTGTGGACATGTATGAACTTCTACTCTGTAGTCTAAGAAAGTATTTTTAAACCTTTCCAATGATAGATTTCCCCCACCCCACCCTTCCAACTCCATTCCTAAATCTAACATCGCAGAAATTATTTTAAGGCAGTACAAAGGTGGAGGCAGGGGGAGGAAGAATAGAGAGGTTGAGAGATCTACCAAGCAAAATTTAGCCAGAAGCACTAACAAGGCTCTCTCAGGGAGCCAGCACCAAGTGTGGTAAAAGCAGGAGGATAAAGAGACTGAAGAGCTTGTATTTAGTTACATCCCTGCCTCGGTGACCCTTTAGGGGCCTCCGTTTTCTCGACTGGAAATGAGGATTGTCTCTAAGGTTCCTTTACCCATAAAATGTCCTGATCCTAGAAAGTAAATTCCCAAAGACACATTACATTTATTCTCTGTTTGACAAACCCTTTAAAGAACCAGAGCCTAGCTCCCTGCCCCCTATATACAAAGGGTATATAGCACAAGAAGCCCATTTTAAAGTGAGGGTGTTTTGGAGAGAACTGTTTTGTGGGGTTTTGGGGAGCGGAGGGGCTGAGAGGTTCAGGTTTCTTGCCAGTTAACCCTCGCTTTGCTCACCCTCTGCTTCAGCCAGATGAACCCTTCCTCTAGTTCCCTCGGCTTCCGGGGAAGGAAGGGTCTATGTTCAACCTCTGTCTGACTCCTGAGCTCCAGGCCCAAACTTCTCTCCTACAGTCCCTACAATCCCTACTTAAATTCAGTTCAGTGCCACAACGAGTAACTGACTGCCCCAATGACCTTGCTCCCCAAACCCTCCCAGACACCCTAGTGGGTTGGGGCTCCTCTGGCTTCCCCTCATCTTCTGCACCTCAGCTCTTGGAAGCTCCAGCCATCTCACAGCTCTGCTTTTCTGTGGGGTCATCCCGGGTTCCCCATCTCCCAGCTGGGGTCCTGTCCACACAGAACACGGAAGCAAGGTTCTCCAGGGACCTGCGCGGGTCCTGCCTGAATTCGGCAGGGGAAAGGGGGCAGTAGAGAATGCGCCCACTTCCCTTCCTGCCGTGATAAACAGCTGCCTCCAGGGGTTCCTCAACTACAGAAGCCAAGAGGGTCTGCCCGCCTGGTCCAGGCCCGTGTGTACATGGGCTCAGGAAAGCCTGGTCTTGAACAAATAAGCACCCCGTCTGGGAACTAAAACACAGAGAAGAGCTCTTCTGGAATGCCCAGGTTTAGGTTCAAATGATGGCATTCATTATTTCAGCCTTCCATTCTGCTTTTCCCACAGGGGGCTCAGTTTAAGTCTACACACCCCACTTTGAAATGGCACTGAAAAACATTCCATTCCATTTTCCCCGAGGGATCCTGTCACTTTTCCTTGTTTTACGCGGTATCTAACCTTGAGGTACATGTAAACAGGTGTTTACTAAATTATTTTAATAATGACAGCCACGGCTCAGAGTGTTATTTCATTATCAGAATGTTTAGCACTTATGTCGCTAAATATTTAGCACCTGATATGTTGCAAAACAATTCCCCATGCCTTTTTTTAACCAATCTTCTGTTCTCCTCCACAGTGCCCAACATTAACCTAGGCAACTGTGAGGATGGAATCTAGAAACAGACTAAATCAGTGTGATTATTTTGTTCATTAGGCTTGTTGTTAAGTCTCCAGGTGTTTCCCAAACAGTCTATCAGCTTTCTGTAGTCCATATTGGAGAATAAAACTGTCTGCTGAATTTGAATGCTGAGCACTGATTTCAGGGTCCCGGCAAGGAAGAGGTGAGATGACGCCGGCTGACCTGTACCTCCTACAGAACAAGTAGCTGCTGTGTCAGGCAGGAGGAATTACTGTAAAAGGAAGAAAGTGCTGCCAGCTACTCACCCCTTCTTAATACAGTGCCAAGGGCTTCTCAGACCTCATGGAACTTGCCACGCAACTAAGAAAACCAAGTGAAGAAAGGAATAGAAAAGAAAATGCCAGGCGCTGGAAAACATCACTGGAAATTAGAACAAATCTCAGTTACTTCCTAACCTGGATCTCCTGAGCTTTTCTGCCATTACCCAGCAGGAGACCCAGGCAGACTCATAAACGGAAATCAACTGTGAAGTGCACCCAGTTGTTTTTGTGTTCTTTTCCCTATTAAAGTTAGGAAAACGTCTTCCTGCCTTTGGCTGACAAGCTTCGTGACTGCCCAGGTTTGGGTTCCCAGATCCCATGGCTACAGGTCACCCCATGCTCCACTGGGCTTGGGCACCACCGGGCCCTCCGGTTACTAAACCATCAGCGAAAAATCAGGGAGAAAATTAACATACGGCCATACCCAGTTCGGCGATTTACCCAAAAGGCTCCCTCCAGGCTCGGCGGGATGCTGTCTGTGCTGGGAGGAAATAGACGGCTGTGGGAAGAGCCTGCAATGGACTGGGCGGTCTCCAAAGGGGTTTTCACCACAACAGGGTGGAGAGGTCACTGTGGGACCTGGGTCCCTCCGTGATGCCGCGAGGGCCTCCAGTGTGGGCGGTGGCATGGAGACACACTGGTCTTCTGGGTTGCCTGTGCCAGGGCAGGTGTGGGCCTGATGAAAGCAGCACAGCTCCAACAGGTGACAAGCTCCAAACTCCCCCTACACCTTTCATCACCAGCCGGACCCTGAAGCCCCTTTCCTGACTCCTAAGCCCTGTGGCGCCACCTACTGGAAGAGGCAGAAGCCACATCTACTGCAGGTCTGGCCAGGTCGCATTCATTCATTCACACACGCATTGATTTGTTCAGCCTTGCATCAAGGCCCTGGACTGAGCAGCGGCCAGTCCTAGGAAGCAGGGATCCAAAGATTAGCTGGGCCTCGAAATCTCCATTCGGTATGCTCCTTGGACCCCTTTGGTAGGTCTTACAGAAGAACCCAACTCAAGCAGTTTTAGTTGAAGAAAAAATTAAAGAGTCCTAGGTCATTGCCAAGACCGAGACATGGTCCCAGGGGACTAATGGCTCATCATTTCATTTGCAAAGCACTTTGCCTGCAGCATCTACCTGTAAGAACAAGTCTCCCTTTACTATGAAGAAGAAATGTTTAAACAGTCTTAGGAGACTGCGTTATCAATACTCCCCTCTCAACACCCCAGGTCCCTGAAGGGCATTAGCCTCTTGTGTGATCTATTTTAAACAGCTTTTCCTTATTCCATGCGTGTATACACACACACACACACACACGCACACACACACTTAAATACTGTTAGTGTGTATTCTATGGAAATAATGAAAACTTGACTCTTTTTAATATATTCTGTCATATTCTGAAACACTAAAAAGTACCTGACCAATAGTAGGAATCATATGCTGAACTCCAAAAGCCCCTTTTCTCCAGTGTTCTCCATGCAGGATCAAGAAAAAGCAAAGCTAACGCCACAGCTTTCTTTAACCTGCTCAAGCTGATGTGAGAGCAACATTGTTCTCTGACCATTTGTAAAGAAGTTAACTGTGATCATTATTATTATTACCTTATTACAGCGATTCTTACTCTCCTGAATTGCTAAGTAGTTAAAAGAAAAGCACAGTGTGTCTTGCACTCTGAGAACACATGTTTCTCCCCTCTGCCTTGTCTCTAGCAGATAAGGGACATTCTGGTGTTTTATTTGTTCAATGGTTGACTATTAAGATACTCATTTGCTAGCTGGAGCCTGCAATGGAAAATCAGCCCAGAAAAGTGGGAGGCTGGCACAGGCCCAGAGCAGACAGGGCACCAGAGGCGAGGCAAGGCTTGAGTGTGCCACTCCAGCCTGAAACCCAGGGTCAGAAGCTCGTCCTTCCATGAACTTCCAGGCTGTTCCCAGGCACTGACCTCCAGTCTCCTATTCAACCCTCAAAACACACACACACACACACACACACACTCTCTCACACATGCACACACTCCACAAAAAAGGTGAG
The DNA here is from genome assembly GCF_037993035.2 of Macaca fascicularis. Classification (NCBI taxonomy): domain Eukaryota; kingdom Metazoa; phylum Chordata; class Mammalia; order Primates; family Cercopithecidae; genus Macaca; species Macaca fascicularis. The sequence goes on along the minus strand of NC_088385.1, from coordinate 2,907,036 downwards.
GGTGCAAGGACTGGTGCATTCCATGTCTTGGAGTATGTTGGGAAGAGACGGATGCACAGCCCCGGCCACTGGCAACTTTTTTGGTTCTCGACTCTTTGGTTCGTCACCATTACTGATCTTCTGAGGCAGTCCTAGGCTCCTCTTCTGTCTCCTGAAACTCTAACCCCTATTACAGCTCACCCACTCCCTTTAGTGATTAGCCACAGCAACCTCTTCCTTGTCAATGTTCATCCTCTTCTAGGTCTGCCTTCCCCGCCTCCACCACCCTCCTCCCCTCTCTTACCCCAAAAACCTGGGCAATGCCAACCAACTAAAGAAGAGAAGATGGAGAGCAGAGGGGGGACAGGGATCTTGGTGCTCTTCCACCTGGGAACCGCATCTAGAAATGGAGGCAAAACTGCTCCCATGAATTATATAATCACTGCAGCTTCAAGGGAGAGAACTGGAATTCAGGTTGCCATAGTGTTTGTTGGCATGTTGCTGGAAAGGTAGAGCTCTCAGCCACTGGTTCCCTTGCTCCCTTCCCCTCTACCTTTCTCAGGAACCTCTCTGGGGCTGGCACTCCTACTTTTAATGTCGGTTCCCAGCATATGGCGGGGAGATGCTGAGACGCAAAGGGGCAAAAGAAAACAAACAGAGTAAGGAAATGGGATCAGAAGGGGTTTAATCCTGCCCTAAGAGGAGTCCTTGTAAACTAGTTACGATTATCATCCTGTGAATAATCATTATTATTACCACAGTACATTGCCATTGACAGTGATACTTAGGGCAATACTACAGAGCTCGCCTCTTCAATGCTGCTTAGACTGAGGAGGTGGGTAAAGCACGCAGTCTCAGAACCCGGAGGGGAGTCATCTTGCATCCCCACTCTTCACAAATACCACTCTCTTTTGTGTCTCCCTCCCTCCCTCCTAAACCATTCACTACCCCATCAGCTACAGAAGGGACAGGGGAGCAGGTGAGGGATGGGGTCACCAGTAGAGAAATCCAAACATGGACGCTGCCCTTGTGACCCCGAAGTCCTGTCTCACCCCAGAACCCATGACCCTTGACAAGATTCTTTCTTCCAAAGGAGGCCAAAATCCCCATGCTGCCACCCATGCTGGAAAGCAGAGAAGACTGGCCCCAAAATCAGTCTCAGGAGAGATGGAGACCAGGCAGGCCGGCTGGCAGCTTCTGGCTCTAAAGAGTGAAGGCCCTGTCCCCAGAAGGTGGAGCTGGGAGCAAACAGAGGGGAAAAGCTGGACAGAAAGACCTGGAGACAACTCCTTCCACCAGGCTGGTCTTCGGAGGATCACTTGGAAGAACCCAGGGAAGAACAGAGACCAGCAGTGACAGACAGGCTTTCAGGGCAAGAGAAGAGGAAGAGTGGAAACAGGGAGGCTCCGGGAACTGGGAGAGAAAAGGGCGAGACTACACCAAAGAGACAGAGAGAGCAGTGGCGAGAAGAAAGAGATGTGACGCCTGGAGGTTGCCAGAAAGCCCCGAGGGACCACCCTGTCTGCACTCCCCCGCCTCAAAACCTTAAATGCTGAGCAACGTCAAAGAAAATAACTTGTTAATATGGGGGGAGAGCGGCGAGGGAGAAAGTTTCCAGGAAGTAGGGAGTTACCTGACTGCCTTTCACCATCACAGGGGGAGCTGGTGACACTTGCGGCCAAGGATGGAGATGCTCGGAAAACACTGGGCAATAGTATGGAGCCGCGTGAGCCAGGCACACCCTTCCATGATCTCCTTCAAACACGAAACAGCAAAGCCCACACACCGCCCGGCTCCTCGCCGCTTCCATCCTCAGGTGCTAGCCCACATATGGGTGCGAATGAGAACACACGCGGCGTGGGCGCGCTCGGGGTCAACGGCAGTGGAGAGGTGGGTGGGTGTAGGTGAGCGGCGGAGGAGGGAGGGAGAGAGGAAGAAGGGGACCGACGGAGGGGGAGCGAGAGGGGCGCGCTGGGGCTCACATCTGCACCGCCGCCCCCACCCGCCACCTGGAGCGCGCCGCCCAGGGCAGGGGCGCCTGGACCAGAGTGGACGCCGGGCAGCGCCAGGGCGCCCCAGGGGCGGCCGTGGGCGCCGGGCTCTGCCGGCGCGGGGTGCGCGCGCGCGCGCTCTCAGCCGCGCCCCGAGCCGGGCGAGGGACCCCGGGCCTCTGGGCTCCGCGGCGCCGGCGCCCTCTGCCCCCCGCGCGGCTGGCCAGGCAGCCGGGCTCTCCAGGCGAACGCGAGAAAGCGAGGCGGCGGCGGCCACTTGGGGAACTTTTCCCCCCTCGCCTGGAATTTCATAGGAAACACATGCTCTGGAGAAGCTGGGGCCCGGGGGGGGAGGGGCGGGAATTTTCCGCTCCGTCTCGCGCAGCGGTTCGGGCCCCGGTCCCGCCGGGCTCCCGGGCGCTCCGACGAGGCGGAGGCGCCCCTGGCGGACGCGGCCCCGGGCCACTCTGCAGGGACCGACCCCGGGGCCTCGGGGAGCGCGGGGAGAGCAGGAGCCCGGTGGAGAAGGCAGGGAGCCCCGGCGAGGCGGCGGGGTCCAGCCTTACCTTGGTGGTTTTCCTCTGGAATGTACATCCTCGTATTCTCATTGACCATGGACCAAAAATGGTTTTCAAAGGAGGAGCAGCCACGAAGAGGAAGAAATGTGAAAACACCCCCCAGCGGGTCTGGATTAATCCCTCCTCCGAGGCCGGCGGCTTTCGTGCAAGATTCGAGGAAGCCGTGGTCTGCAGTGTTTCTTCTTCCCTGCCGACGATTACCTGATTCCCATTATGGCATCAAACCCCAAAAACTGCTCCTTTCCACTACTGCCTCCTCGAGTGAAATTGTAATGCATCCTCAGTACATCCGGGCCCCTTCCAAGAATTGAGCACCGCACCTCTGGCGGCTACACCATTTGAAAAAATAAATCGGGAGAGGCAGGGCGAGAAGAGGCGGAAAGGAGGGGCGGGGGGCGCGCGGGGCCCGCCTGGGCCGGCAGGGGCCGAGGCGCCTCTGCCCACTGCCGGCGAGTCCTCCTGAGGCCCCTGCCCGGCTCTCTGCTGTCAAAGGGAGCCGGCAACTCCTGGGCGCGGAGGCAGGAAGAGCCGCCGCCGCCGCTCCGGGCCCGCCGCGCCGCGCCGAGCGCCGCTCTGGCAGGAGCTGTTTCTGCAGAGGCAGCGAGAGGGAGACACCGGGCGCGCGAGAGCGCCGCGCTCACTCCCCCCGGCCCAGCCCCGCCGCGCCCGCGCCCGCCCCTGCCCGCGCCGCCCGCCCGCCCGCCCGCCCGCCCGGCGCGCCGGAGGCAGACGCGCTGAACGCTTCCAGATGTGGCGGCGGCGGCGCGCAGGGAGTCGGGCGCACGGCGCGGGGCGCACGGCGGCGGACTGGAGCCCGAAGTTGGGCCCCCTCTCGGCGCCCGCGGCAACGCCGCCCGAGCGAGCCCTCGGCCCGCATGACGTCAAGGGGAGCGGGCCCCGGCCGCCGGCGGGCGAGGGGCGGCGTGAGGAGCCCCCGGGGAGGCCGAGGCGCGCGGGGGACCCGGACGCCCGCCGTGGTGGCCGCGGTGGCCGCGGCGCGGACACACCCCCTCGCGCCCCGCCGGCGGCGTCGCGCCCCCCGCGCCGGCCTGCAGCCCCCCGCCCGCGTTCTCTCCTCAGCTGCGGCGGCGCGTCCCTGCTGGGCCGGCCACGCCGGGAAGGCCTCTGTGAGCGGAATTCCAAGGAGGAGGAATACAATTTGCCCAACGACCAGAGTCTGGTTTCGGATCGGGCCACCGAACAAAACGGCAAAATGAGCCGTGATTCCGTGATTCTGTTTGATCAATTATAATCAGAGCGGTTGTAGAAGTGACAGATAGAGGAGGGGAGGGGAAGCGGGAGGGGCGGCGAGGCGGAGCCTGGTAGGCGAGGCTGCGGTGCCCAGAGGCGAGGCTGCGGTGCCCAGATGTCTGAACAGATTCCTAGACCCAGGTTTGCTAATTCTTTGGAGGCAGCCGAGCACGTGTTCTACTAGGATATCCTTACCTACTTCTCTTAATTATTTCTGCAACTCCGGCAGGAACCTATCCAGCACCTCTCCTTCCCGGAGAAGCAAACACTTCCCTCCAGAACTCCCTGCAACCGCAGCAAGTTCCACGGCACCCCCTGCAGGACCGGGCTCCCCGCCAGTAGGGCTTCGTGATCCCTTTCAGGGGGGCCTACAACTCCCTCTTGGGGAAAACCTCTACCTGCCTCCACGTAAGACCTCCTCGCTTCCACATCCACTCTCATTCCCTGGGGGACCCTAACCATTCCCGTGGCTTTCAGCAGCTGTCTATATCAAATGTCTATCTCCAGCCCAGACCTCTCTCCTGAATTCCAGACTACAGCCGACTCTGTCTGATAGACATCTCAATCCTAATACATCCAAACCCAGAATTCCTGATCTCTTCAAAGCCTGCTCCTCACACAGCCTTCCCCATCGCAGTCGATGACAATCCCATACTTCTAGTTGCTCAGATCAAAATCCTGGAGTCCCTCTTGACTCCTTTCTCTTATCATTCCACGTCTAGTCCATCAGGAGATCCTGTTGGCACTGCCTTCAGGCGAATCCAGAACCTGACCACTTCTCAGTTCCTCCACTGCCACCGCCCGGGGCTGAGCCAACATCCTTCACCCAGGTTTCTCCAGTAGCTGGTCCCCCTGGCCTACCTTCCCTCTCCCCTCCTTTGGTATTTTCTCAATACAGCAATCGGAGTAACCCATTTAAAACATCACATCACAGCTCTCCTCTGCTCAAAACCCTCCGTGGTTACCCATTTCACTTAGTAAAAGCCATGGTCCTTGTGGTGACCTACAGGAATGGCCGAGTACAAATCTTCTTGCATCATCTCCTACTGCTGTCCCCCTCACTCAGGATACACTAGCCTCTTGGCCGGGCCCCAGACAGTACCGAAATGACTCCCCAACACACCGCACATTGTAAGCCCTTTGCTCTAGCTATTCCCACTGCCTGGAACACAAACGCCCTCGGCTTCTTCAAAGCTTTCTGCAAATCTCACCTGTTCAATGAGGCTCACCAGGACCTCATCCTGATTCATCCTGACGGACCCCCACAGCACTCCCAATCTCCCCTTACTCTTATTGAATCCCTGCCTAACATAGTATATAGTTTACTTATTCATTAACTTTATTGTTTATTGTCTGTATCCCCCCACTGAAATGTAACCCCCGTGAAGACAGGAAGTCATCTATTTTGTTCACCAGTGCCTGGAGCAGTGTCTGGCAGATAGTAAGTACATAATATGTGTTGAATGAAATGAATGAGTGCCCAAGCACTTTCAGGAGTGTTGCAATTCCCCCTATCAAAATGCATCTTGTTGGTCCCTTAGTTGATACCTGAAACCTTACCACTCCTGTTTCCTTCCTTTGTCCAGTGGTTCTGGCCCCAGTTTAAAATGCAAGTGCCCCTGGGAGAGGTATTAAGCTGTATCAGTTATCTTCATTCTAATGTGAATAGCAATCTCAATTTTGTTGGTTACAAGAGAAATCTGGCCTCTTTGCCATTCTGGTGTGTTCATACTCAATTTTCAACCTAATAGAGAAAATTAGAAATGACACAAATTCAAACATTTCCCATTTACTTTAGGATGCATCATAGGCCTGTGTTTCAGAGGCTGCTGTAGCTGATAATTTGTTTAAATGAATACTAAAATTGGTTTGCATCCCCTTTACACACAAGTGCAGGAATAATAATAATAGCTAACACTATTGAGTGTTCTGTGCCAGGTACTGTGACAGGCATTTTACAGCCTTTATCTTATTTAATCCTCATTGCAACTCAATAAGCTATGTGTTATTGTCATTATTATCCCCATTTTATAGATATGGAAACTGAGACTTTGAGACTTAAATTACAATGTCCAGGGTCACCCAGGTGAGTAACTGTGGAGCCTGGACTTAGCCCAGGCATATCTGACACCAAACTCAGGCTCTACCATTATCTTACTCCTTCTTCTGAGGGGTGACGTGTGGGTGAGCTGGTGGGGGCAGGGCTGCAGGGAGATGAACAGTGTGAAATGATTGCAAAATATGCTGTAGATAATTCACAAAGAGCCAAGTCACTGGGAACAGAGTGTATGTGTGTTAGGGGGTTACGTGCAGGATTGATAGCCCAGCTTTTCTAAAGGTAGGCACTGTATAAATCTAGCAAGTAAATATTACCTTCATGCTTCTTTAGTTTCATTTTTCACTTCTCTTTTCAGCTGTGAAATGTGTTCTTTCCTTTCCAGAAAAAGGTATTTCCTAAATATTTGGTCTTGCAGTATACGCCCATATCCCAGCTTTTAACTTGGAACACAGCCCTGGGTGTGCTCTTTCGAGGTAACAAATACTCAACGTGACAAAAGGAGACCATTGTGAATTCTGATTTGGGGATTTGGGAAGTGGTGGGAGCAGAGGAGGGAGTCTGTTTTTCTCTGTCATTGAATGGTTTGATTCTCCAGCTAAAGAATCTCCCATAGGTCTTCATGTGTGCCCTCTTTCTACATAGTATTATGCTTATATTTGCATGAGCCTTTTCTCTCCTCTTCCTTACTACATTTTAGGTGTCTTCAAGAAGAGAACTGTGTTTATTCTTTGTGCATAACATAATGCTTTGTACATATGGACACTCAATTTGTGTTGAGTGCATGATTCACTCTGGAAAAGATTTTTAAATGTGACCACGGATATTTTCTTTGGAAGCAATTAAGAGTGCACTGAATTTGTTAATTACAGTGTATTTGTAAGAGTGAAAACCTGGAAATGAACTAAATATTCAACAAAAATGTTGGTTAAATAATAACACTGAGGCCGGGCGCGGTGGCTCAAGCCTGTAATCCCAGCACTTTGGGAGGCCGAGACGGGCAGATCATGAGGTCAGGAGATCGAGACCATCCTGGCTAACACGGTGAAACCCCATCTCTACTAAAAAATATAAAAAACTAGCTGGGCGAGATGGCGGGCGCCTGTAGTCCCAGCTACTCGGGAGGCTGAGGCAGGAGAATGGCGTGAACCCGGGAGACGGAGCTTGCAGTGAGCTGAGATCCGGCCACTGCACTCCAGCCTGGGAGACAGACGAGACTCTGTCTCAAAAATAATAATAATAATAACACTGAGAGATTATTCTAAGTGCCTCACATATATAAAGTCATTTGCTCCTCCAAACAACCCTGTAAAGGAATTGCTTTTATCCCCATTTTACCAGTGAGGAAACCAAAGCACAGAAAGGTTTACTCACTTGCCCATGTTTTCACAGCCAGTTAATGTTGAAAGACCTGTGATTTGAACCCCAGCAGTCTTCAGAGCCTATGCTCTTCACCACCACATAGATGAACTAGAGTGCATTCACACAGTGAAAGTCTACGTAGACAAGAACAATATTAAGAATATTAGTAACGTGGAAAAAAATGATTTACACTAAAAGAAAAACAAGTCACAAAAATATTACAGGCAATATGATTTCATTTTCCTTTTAATGTCAGGTTTATATTTGAACTAGGGAAAAGACTAAGTAAGGTTCACACCAAAATGTTGACAGTATCCTCAAGCTGGGGTATGTGGGGGGGAAAAAATGTTGACAGTAGCTTTCTTTGGGAGGGGGATTACACGTAAATGTTTCTTCTTCTTCTTCTTCTTCCTTAGCTGGCCCAAGGCTTGGAAAGCCAGGTTGCCAAGCAGGCTCTTCCTCTTCCCTTAGCACACACACCTCTTGACACAGAGCCCTCCCCCCACTGCCTAGCCAGGGAAGACACCGCTAATAAATCTCTTCAGAATAACTCTGTCATCAAGTCTGCAAGGTGTCCCTTCTATTTCTCTCCTTCTGCCCACCACAACAGCCACTCAGCACTAAATGCTGCCACCCACCTGCAAAAAATTACCTGTCCAGTGTTTCCAGCCCAAATGCATTACATTGTCCTCATTGCAATCTGAGCTGCCTGGTTGAAGCATCAGCCACTCTGTGTTGGTGGTAGAGAGCTAGGAACACCAAGATGATGGGTAAATCTTAACAATGACCTTTTGGGAAGATGTTTCATCCTTAATTTCTAATCCACATAATTGCCTGTATATAAGGGTGGACATTTCAAACCAGGTAAAATTGATTAGCAAGCCAGAGTAGGAAGAGGGGAGTCAGAAAGCCCACTTTAAATGTGCCTTCTGACACCTTACCTTCTTTATCTCCCCATAGGGCCACGCACAACCATTCCTTCTCAAAGGCCAGAGATGGGAACATCAGTGTGGTGGTTTTGCATTAGGTCAGCTTAACTAAGCTGGAACCTATTTCCCAGAATTGCCTTCCTTATGTGGTTCTGCATTAAGATTGTCCACAACAGGTATTTGTGGAGCCTCTGGGAGGTGGACATGAAGCAGCAGCATGCATTCATTGTCACCGATCTGCTGGCTTACCCTGACGGTGGAGCCCACAGCTCCTCCAGCTCCTGCTAGATCTCCTCCTTCAGCTACTCTGAGGCCTGGGCAAAGTACATGCCCAGCTCTGTAGTAAAGATTCCAGCTTTATGTTTCATAGTCAAGATCGGCAATGGTAAAAGGCAAACAAGGGTTTTATTTGTCCTTGTGGGCTCCACTTTGGCCTCACTCTCTCCCACATCACATCCTGCTTTCCTCCTGCCTTTTGGCACTACAGCAACTTCAGACCCATCCTCAGATGCAGAGGTAGCAGCCTTCTGTAGATTCTTCACCAGCTTCCACAACTGGATAAGGTCTAATCTCTGCGATCAATCCCTTCCTCCAAGTCACTCACGGTGGTACCACTTCCCTGATCAAACCTGACTGATGCATCGGTGTACTGCTCCCACCCGTGACCAGGTTACTTGTTTAGATATTTTTATGAGTAAATAGTGCCTGGCACATAGTTGCCCTCAATATATATGTTTGTTGAATTCATACTAATTATCATCATTTAATATGCCTGGTGAATATCAGGTGCTATGATAGGCACTTTAAATACAGCTAACAGCCTGGTCTTTGGAGACAGGCCAGACACAGAGCCGGGTTCTGCCTGCTATGAGCTACGGGAATGTGGACACCTGACTTTAACTCTTAACACCCAGTTTTTGCAATATGAAGCTAATAGTGGTACCTAACTCCATAGGGTGGTTGTGAGAATGAAATGAAATAGTCCAAGTAAAGTGTGTGGGGTGCACAGCATGCTCATTTAATGTTAGCTGTTACCATCCTTCACCCCTGTAAGGAAGATTTGTTGACTATCTACTATGTGCCCTGAATTCACCACAGCCCTGCCAAAGAGACTTACCACCATTGTACAGATGCAAAACAGTAGCTAAGAGGTTAACTTTCTTGCCCAAGATTGGTTTGTCAGCAAATTATAGAATTGGGATTTGAACCCAAGTCTACACAAACCCAGAGGCCATGCGCTGGCCGCTACTATGCACAACATTTCAGGCACTAGAACTAAAATGGAGGAGAGAGGAAGGCTTTGGGGAAAATCCCCCAACCCACAGTTCAGACAGCAGAGCTGAAGAGGTTGCAGAATGGCCTTTCTCCTTCTTTTGGAAGACCCATAAAAACGCTGAGGCCTTCACAACTCATGTTAATATTTAAAAACCTCTGCTGGCAGAGTTCTCCCTTCTATCACATCTCCATCCTTCCTCCTGTCTGCTTTTGTAGAAGCCATAGGACGAACCAGATCCCACCTAACCCACTGGGCTATCTTTATACACCACACTTAGGGAAAACTCTCCTGGCAGCTCAGCCCCAGTGTCCGTCCCAAGGGGAAGCCGGAGTACTCAGGGTGCGAGGATAATTCAAGCCTCATTCTACAGCAGCCTAAGTTGTTCGGATAATAAGGTGTGGTAACATGACTAACATGAATACCCTTGTGATTTTCAGCAATACTTAGCCCCCAAAGACAGAAAACAGCAAGGTTATTTATGGCCTGATCCTGGGGACTGGATCTCCAGGTGGGAGAATTCATCTGCCATGTGTGAATTCAAATCATGGCCCTCTCTACCTCAGCAAACCAATGGTGCATGCTAATTATGTAACTATCTTGGACTTCTGTTTGCTCATCTGCAAAATGGGAATGTGTGGCCTCATCTCCTGAGGCTCTTTGGAAAGAGAAGTTGATACCAAGGGAAGCGCTCAATCACCAAAGTTATACCTTCATTACTTGTTAAGGCCCTGAGAACGTTTGTTTCATCTGGGTGACCTGCTGACCCCCAGAAGGAACCGCATAGTCAAGGCTCAGACCTATCCACTATTGTGTCCACTTTTTTAGGAGTTCAAAGACCATCACAAAGCGCAAGCCATTCCCACCTGTATTCAATTTTTGCCATAGCAGATTACCACTAGCTGGGTGTTTTAACACAACAGCAATTAATTATCTCGCAGTTTTGGAGGCCAGAAGTTCAAAATCCAGCAGGGTGTGCTGCCTGCAGTGGCCCTCAGGGAGAACCCCTTCTTTGTCCCTTCCAGCTTCTGCTGGCTGGCAGCATTCCTTGGTTTGTGGCCACATCACTCTGTCTCCATGGTCACCTTGCCTCCTCATCTCCTGGCAGTCAGATCTCCTTCTGCTTCACTCTTACAAGGACACCTGTCATTTGATTTAGGACTTCCCAGATAATCCCAGACAATGTCTTCATCTCAAAATTCTTAATTACGTCTACAAAGACCCTTTTTCCTGATAAGCTAAAATTGACACTTTCTGGGGATTAGGACATGTACCCATACATTCTGAGGGGCCGCTATTCAACGCACTACACTACCCTAATCTACATGAATGTTTCTTCATCCATTTTCATTTGAATCTCAAGCCCAACGTTTGCTAATTCCTGAAACTTTAGCAACCTCTTTCTCTCTCCCACTGAGGCTCAGTTTCTTCACTTATAAAACAGAAGTTATTGCCATATGTTAGAGCTTAAGTGAGTGGTGACAAAGGTGCTTCACTATGGAAGATGCTCCTTCCCACAGAACTCAGTCTCACACTTAACCCTTTCAGTGAATCACCCTCGGCTATTTGATTAGAGAAACTGAATGCTTGGAGAGGTTCAGTAACCTGGCCGAGCCAACTCAGCTGGGTAGAAGTGGACCTGGCTTTAAACCCCAAAGACCATTCTGATCCTCAACCTTCCTAACCCCTTTACCTTCTTAACCATTTCAGGCCAGTTCAAACGTGTTCAATGGAGCTATATAGAAAATGTCTTCTCAAAGGAAGCTGAAAAGTGTTCTTTTCAGTAGGGCTTTCAGAACCCTCCTCTTCTAATTAGCTTTATAAATGTTCTCTCTTCTCTTTTTACCCTTCTCTGAACGCATTCTAAGTTCTCTGTCATTTTCAAAACACGGTCCTAAGAGTAAACACCTTTATCTGGCCATCAGAAATCAGCCATCAACCCTCATTCTATTCACAGTCCTCCTATTAATATAACTCTTGGCAAACTCACCTTTCCTTCCATATTTCAGCTGGCATTCAATCTGTAATGTCTTCTCTCTCTGACCCCTGGTTCTTCTCCCTCTCACGCAAGGATGAATAATAAATGATGGCTCAGTTCGTATTTGCGTTCTGGATTATTCTTTCCTGAATGGTCACTTTGCATTCATCTCTCTTAGAATTCCACGTTAATTTCCAGCTTGCTTTCCTACAGTATCAGAAGTCATGTGAGACTAGGGTTATATAGCCATGAACATTTCTGGTTCGTAGTCTGACATAGGTCAGGTAACCCTTTACTTGATATGACATTTGGGACCTGGCCACCTCAACAGATGAAAAAGGATATTTGTTCTCTAAAGCCTCCTTTTAAAGATGATGCACTGTTCTAATTGTAGATTCCAAGGATCTTTTATAGGGGTACCCTTTGGTTAACCTGCAGCAGTCCCATCCCTGAAATCTAAAAGAATATAGACTACACTGATAGGAATAATTCCAAATATTTGCATTCCTGGAACGGTAAACTCGAATGCCATAAAACTAATTAACATTTGGCTAGTTCACTCTAAGTTGTTGATTAGGCCATTTTCCAAGTACCTGGGGGTGGGGAAGTTACAGCTAATCATCACCACCCTACTAGAGAGGTCATTGCTGCATAGTACGTCTAGATATAGGCAAAGTCAAGAGGGCAACCAAAAAGATATCTTCTCAGCAGTGACCATCATTAACTTGCCAAATGGCTTCCACTCAGTGGCCAAGTGGAGCCTGGTGGAAACAAGAGCTGGGCAGAGTTGTCAAGTATGGCAGGACACTTCCAGTCATGTCTTCATATGACCCAGCTGAAGTACCTCTACCAGCTAGATAGGTCTTCCTTCAGCCAAAGAAGGTAAGTTTCAATCTCCCAAGGTTTATCATTTTTACCTCTTTACATAGCAGATTCAGATTTTCTGCCTTTGTCGTGTTCAGTCCTGCTTGCATAATGATTTTTTGTGATGAATATAACCCCATTATTTTATTATTAATCACTAACTCTTGGTAATCTTTTTTTTTAACCAATGAGCAATTGACCAATGCCACCCATATCAACTTCTACTATAGTTTAGTTAGCAAGAATATTCTGTTTTCTTCTCCTCTGGGGCACAGGGCAGAGTGAGCTTCTCAACCATTCTGCATTTGGGCACAAATATTGGACTAGTCCTGACTAATAAAATGTAAGTAGAAGTGACTGTGTCACCTCCAGGTTGAGGTGATGGAAGACCTGCTGCAATTATTCTGTCTCTCCCTTCTCCTGCCACATTATCCAGATGGTACAGCTGCAAGATAGAGAAGCATCCATCAACCCTGGATTCCTGAGTGACTTTGTGAACCAGAACCTCTCACTAGCCCCCTCTGGATGCAGTATGATCAAGAAATAGATTTGTACTCTATTAAGCTCCAGGAATGTGGAAAATATTACCATAGTATAATGTTAACTATCTTGACTAACAGGCTGGAATAAATCAACAACTCCATGTGTGTAACCCACGTGTGGTTAGGGATTTGCCAAGTTCTGATTCATTGAACTGACTTCTATTCCAATCAGCATAATATCAGTCAATGATTCTAATTCGTAGGAGGGCAGGCTGTAACGATAATGATCTTGCAATGAAGTAATATTGAAAACATTTATAATTTATGTAACATATAATAGTTTTATTTGTTCTAGATAAACTGGTGATGGTGTCTATAGCAACTGATTATACAGATGAAATAACCAAAAATACGTTTTCCTCTTAAAATCTTCTTAAAGTACAGGTATATTTATGCTTGTGTTTATATTGAATCGCTTATGCAAACTATTCTTGTGTGGATGAATCAAAAACATGTTAACAATTTCCCAAGTGGACTTGGAAAGCAATTGGAGTAGTGTAGGACATCTTGAAACTCGTGTACAAGTAATGATTTAATAGAATTCATTTCCAGATCCTCAACTTTCATATGTGCTCAGTCTTCATGTTCACCGGAAAACAACCTGGGGCAGAGCCTGGAGCCCACCTGCCGCTTCTCCTGTCTCTCAAAGGGGCATCCATAGCCTACACTTCAGCAGAGAGGCACACCTGTCATTCACCCTGCATCCTTCCAGGTCCATATCCCTGTGGCGTGAATGCCCCCAGGACACCAAACAAGGAGATCTAGGAAATACTGGTTCCCAGACAAGGAGACATTTGAAATACAGGTGTCTAGAAAGCCTCTTGAATCAGACAACATATCCCTTCAATCATGATCTTTTTAAAATATATATTTCTGGTACATTTTATATTAAGAATTACCTCGAAAAGCTCATCATGTAATTATGTTGTTTTGCTCAGTTGTATATTATTAGTATCTGTGATGATAATTCAATCCAAAAGAAATGTATAACACAAAGCCTTATGGTTATAAAATTTTTAATTTTAAATTTTAATTTATATACATCTTTTTGTTGCAGAGTAATATGATAGTGTGACCAGTAAAAGACTTTCTTTTTTTTTTTTTTTGAGACGGAGTCTCACTCTGTTGCCCAGGCTGGAGTGCAGTGGCCGGATCTCAGCTCACTGCAAGCTCCGCCTCCCGGGTTCCCGCCATTCTCCTGCCTCAGCCTCCCGAGTAGCTGGGACTACAGGCGCCTGCCACCTGGCCCGGCTAGTTTTTTTGTATTTTTTAGTAGAGACGGGGTTTCACTGTGTTAGCCAGGATGGTCTCGATCTCCTGACCTCATGATCCGCCCGTCTCGGCCTCCCAAAGTGCTGGGATTACAGGCTTGAGCCACCGCGCCCGGCCCAGTAAAAGACTTTCAAGCATAAAAATATATTGTATTAGGGTAAAATTTTAAGAAGGAAATGGAATGTAAATATGTATCCAAGGAGAAAAAGAAATGATGAAAAATCTTTGACTGTTAAAAACAGGGCTTTTATATATTTTTGAATACATAATAGAAGGTATCAAATAGCTGCAGTGTTTATATTTTATTGGAAACTTTAAAAGAGTAATGCAACAATTTTATGTTAAACTGTCAAGATTTATAAAGCACCAGAAATTGCATCATTTACAACCATTTAAAATTATCATGAAACTTTTGGGATGTCAACTTGAAAATGCATGATGAGGCACAGACTTTTTCACAACTTTTTTGGGGGGATCTGCAAGCAAAGCACTGCGGAGGCCCTGGGTCAGCATAGGCTGAAGCCCTGTAAGGTCCTAGCTTGGCAACCCCGGCCTCTGACGGTTGGTGCAGGCTGCTGCTCTTCACAGGGAAGGCCAGGGCTACAGACCCTGGCAGATAAGTAAATGTTCATAAAACAAATGAACATCTCTGCTTTCTCATTCTCACTCTGTCTTCTATCCCAAACATGATCTTGAACGATATGCCTCCCTTCCTGGGGTTTTTAGTCTTCTTGAGATTCTTGGAGCGAGCAAGCAAGGTGTCCTGTGGTCACATTATCCCAGAGGATATCAAGAATACTCTTAGCAGTGCTGTGACCCACACACCCCTAAGCAGTATTTTTCAACCCAGGTTGTTTGGATTTTATTCTACAACAGAGTCACTCAATTTTAAGTATGTTTTTAACCCAGAAAGGCCAAACACAGCAGACACTAGGACTTCACTGCCTATTTCTACCCTTTCAATGATTAGAGATGGAATTTTTCTCAGCCTCAAAAGAAATACTTTCAGTTCCGGCCTTCAGTCAGGATTTATTGGACAGATCTGATTCTGCTGTATTTTCATTTATAGTCTAGAAGACAAAAGCATCAGGTATTAGAAAGAACTCTTGAGTTTAAACCTTGTATCTATTACCACTTGGCTGTGTAACTTTAGCCAGGGCTCTTATGTTCTTTGAGTATCAGTTCCCTCAACCATAAACCAAGGAACTTTCAAGGAATGGATTCTGAGTACAAAGTGAAATATTAATATGAAAAAGTCTTGGCAAGGAAAAGTATAGATATAGCAGGGTACTTATTACCACAAAGATGGAATTTTCTATTATCTTTGACAATCTGTTGAAGCACCCAACAGTCTTTCTTGGTCCAACCCAAATATCATTAACCACAATTCCAACCATTTTCTTTTTGTCTTTTATTCCTCTTTGGAAAAAGAGACTAGTTGATCACCATCTCTTACATTAGAATCAATTAACTATTTGAAAAGAGGATACTTAAAACCAGTTCTTCAGAAGTGGAAGTCAAGGTATTCAACGTCTCCACATCACCCAGCCTACCACTTACTCAGACTTTGATAACGAAATTCTGTCACATTTCTTATAAAAGTCTAATTAAATCTCAACAGTTTTATCCATGTAACCATTTTCTGCTTGAAAATTTCCCTTAAAACTCTGAAAGTAAACCCTATAAGGGAGGTAGTTAGACCAGCTAAATTATTTGCTGTCACTTCTATGCATTTAGCGAAGGCCCACCAAGATGGATGTTTTGCAGAGAGCAGTTCAATGTTAAAAGAGCAGAGCTAAGAACATTTCCTATCACACACAGACCTCATTTAAGCCATCTTTGATAGTTTCTACAATACCCAAATCATGAATGTTAAAAACAGAAACAAACGAACAAAAAAATAGATGGAGGTTTGCTTCCATCCTCAAAGTCTTAACTCTCTCCCTGCTGAAGTCATGGGTGCACCACCACTGGGTAGAAAAGCACCTGGATGGGAAAGCAAATTGAATGAAGAGGTGATGACCTGAAAGAAAAATCTAGTGCTGTCAGGCTTTCCATGGCATCCAAGTAGATGCACTGGTCTCTGCTATCCTCCATCTCCTCTTTGCATAAATCCTACCCCCACCTCCATCTCCAGAAGCATTCTCTGCATATATAGGCAGCCAACACTGACATGATGCTGCATGAACCCAAGAACTGTAATCCCTACCCAGGTACAGGAATGCTCACCCTTATGGTCCAATGGTCCAAAATCATCCCTTATTCCTTCTCCCTCCCACACCCAAACTGCAGACCGCCATCCTTTGCATCTGTGTGCAAGCTCCTACTCATCCTTTAAGACTCAGCTCAAGAGTCACAGGTCGAGTTCTTCTTCCTCTGTGTTCCCATAGAGCCTACAGCTATCTGTATCAAAGCACTAGTTATATTGCTGTAGTTATTTGTTTACCTCCTATATTCCCAACTAGACTCTGAACATCTCAAGGGCAAGAACCATGTTGTACTTACCTTTGAATTTCCTTTACCAAGAATAGTATTTGGCTCATAGTAAGTGCTTAATAAACATTTGATGAATAAATGAATGATTGCTCTATCAATCCTGTTGGTGGTAGAGAATTAATCCAAAAATATATTGCTCATGGTGCAATTTCAGGCATATTGCAGGCTGATAGAAGAGAAATTTTGAGACCAAGAGACCTGCCCTACTTCTATCAATCATCTCATAAAATATCTACATGAAAGACTGCTCTTGAGCTGGTAGCTAACGTTCCTGGAAAAACTCCCTGGCAGGTTACCCAGGGAGATTAGTTTAAAGGGAGGTTGTTACACTTGTCCTCTCATCATCGTTTAGTGAGTGCCTTAGCTAAAAAGATCC
This sequence comes from Macaca fascicularis, assembly GCF_037993035.2. Classification (NCBI taxonomy): domain Eukaryota; kingdom Metazoa; phylum Chordata; class Mammalia; order Primates; family Cercopithecidae; genus Macaca; species Macaca fascicularis. The sequence continues at coordinate 2,890,089 of NC_088385.1, read as the reverse complement.
TCTGCTAGGGGATTGGAACTCTGCATGAAAGTTTTAGCTTTTATTTGTCTATTAAGAGGCCCATGTTATGGGCAAAGGGCTGTCTGTTGACCTCGTAGACCATTATTCACAGCATCTGTCTTTGGCAATTTCCTACCTGTGGACATTGTGTTTACTTATACATTTGCCATCCTTGCATTTGCCAATGTCCCATCTGTAACACCTGGATGTATCCATTTCTATCTCCTAGCATCTGTCTTTTATAGGCTTTTTTGACAAAATTTATGTTAAGGGATTTCACCTGTCAATATACCTGGGCTCAGGACAGTCAGGGACTTGCTGTAATATTGGAGTGAATTGCTAGGAAGTGACTTGCATGGGAAAAAAAAAAAAAGTCAGGTCAAGCAATAAAAAGGAGAAATACCATGTAAGCCAGATTTATTTCTACAATAACTGGAAATTAAAAGGAGAAACAGTTGTCACGTGTCAAAGCCACCCGGCAAAACCAGCACCCTATTAAGCATAGGTTCAGCTATCTCCAGAAATAGTTCCTGAATCATATCTCAACAATTCTCTTCTTTTATGTTTCTTTGACTTATCAAAAACTCTCCTAAAATCCATTCCTTATTTTCAAAACTGAACTCTGTATCTTAAGTGGCCAAACATAGCAAAATAATAAAGATAAGAAAGAAGTATCTGAGAAGCAGCACTAGGAATCCAGAGCCTGTGAGCAATAATGAGTGCTTACTGAGCTGGGAAGTTTTGGGGGTCACCCAAAACTTGGGGGTCCAGTCTGTTACATAGTTGGATTAAGTAGTCACCCACATAGCATCCTATTAGTGATGAGAAAAGTCACCCTATCCCCAGATATCTGCAGTCTCTGTCAGAGTGCCACCGTGACTCGAATTCTATGAAAGGAAATATAATCTTTAGGTTAAACAGTGATTCATTAAGTATCCTATTTTAGAGTGCAATATACATATGAGAAAGAACCCTTCAAATCCTAAGTCACTAACAGCTTAATAGGAATTATTTAATCATGTCTCTTTTCTCCAGTAGGTCAGGGACCTGGGCTATGTTGAGTGCACAGTCTTCATCAGTAGCGTTTTGTCTGGGTGCTTTCGGGAGAGAATGAAGGGAGATGCAGGGAAAAGAAAGCTTTATTGAGAGAAAAGAATATTGAAAAGTAGAGTCAGTGGTCCCGAAGAGAAGCCTCACCTGCTTTACAATGTTGCCTAGAACAATGCACTTGAAATCCACCAAGAAGGATTCTATTTTCCAGTGGGCTAGCCCAGGGGCCTCAAACCTAAATGTGCATAAGAATCACCTGGGGTTAGTTTTAAAATACAGATTCTGATTCAGTAGACCTGGGTAGAACCTGAGATTCTGCATTTCTTACAAGCTTCCAGGTGAGGCTGATGCTGCTGTACCCCAGAACATGCTCTGAGAAGTGGGGGTTACATAGAAGGCCCAAGTATCTTCAGAACTTCATGCTATTCCTCCAGTGGGACACTGTTACAATCCTGAGCTAATGGAAACCGTTCCATGACTGGTACAATGGTGGAAACCAGTTCTGCAGTGCACCCCTGCCTGACCTGCGCAAAGCGGGGAACACGTCCCTTCCCAGGAGACATATCTGAGTTGGGACCATTCTGCCCCTTCTCTCCCCTTCAGAGGCCCAAGGACATTTTTGGTGTACCCAATACCTTTTAACAATTTCAAGACCAAGTTAGGTCCAGAGATACTTTAACTCCCAGCTAACTCTGAAATAATAATACAAGAATTGCTGTTAGTGGACAGTGAGCCCAACGTAGTGTTTGATGATACCAATAATAAAGGCAAGAGAAATCCTACAATCTCACATTTACATGTGCAGAAGATTAAAATTCCTCCCATGCCTACCAAACAAGGAAGTCTTTATGCCTGTCTCAAACAACTTGAGGAGGTAAGAGAATACAAGTAAACAGCAGATTACTCTGTCTCATGACGCGATCCAGTCGTTGGCTGAAGCTATGTTTACTCCTATGTATAGAGGAGGCAGGATGCTCGGAGAGCTTTGGCTGGTAGAACTTTGCCTGGAATGAATCCTGCCTGAAAACTGCCCCCTAAAGCAAGGTAACTCATGCCACCTGGAGCAAGAACCAGCTCCTAAGGACACACATACCAAAGTAAGCAGACAAGAAGGTTTTGAAAACGAGGGGAAATGAGTGAACTTGGTCTCTTGCCGCTAGTGTGGAGCCCTTGTTTTGCTGTTGGCAAACCTCCCTCCCAGGGTATCCCGAATCCTCCTGTGCTAACCCCTCCAGTCTGGAGACTAAGCAGCTACTCTGTAGCCCATTTCCTCATCCGGTCGCTAAAGGGTTACCTGATAATGACTTAAGGTATAACCCTTCCTAGGGCATTTGCTTTTTAAAGATAGGAAAGGGGAGGTTGGGCATGGTGGCTCATGCCTGTAATCCCAGCGCTTTGTGAGGCCGAGGAGGGCAGATCACAAGGTCAGGAGTTTGAAACCAGCTTGACTAACATGGTGAAACCCTGTCTGTACTAAAAAGACAAAAATTAGCCAGGCGTGGTGGTGCACGCCTGGAATCCCAGCTACTGGGGAGGCTGAGGCAGGAGAATCGCTTGAACCCAGGAGGCAGAAGTTGCAGTGAGCCAAGATCACTCCATTGCACTCCAGCCTGTGTGACAGAGAGAGACTCTGTCAAAAAAAAAAAAAAGAAAGAAAGAAAGAAAGAAAAAGAAAAGAAAAGAAAGAAAACAAAAGAAAAGAAAAAAAAAGATAGGAAAGGGGAGGGAGGAGGAAAATCCACTGTCTCATACAACTGCCCTCTGCTGGGTGTTCATTTCTGAGCTCTCCAGAGCTAGAGGCTGGGGCAGCACCCACAAAGCCTGATTCCCCTTTTCTGTGCAATAGATGACCAGAGTGCCTAACCTGAAGTGACTTCTGGAAGGTCCAGCTGTGAGTGGCCCAGCCCACTCCACTGCTCATTCCTTCCCACGGCCCACTCAGCCACTAAGGGATAGATGGCTTTCTGGACTAGGTCTATGTGGCATCATTTCAGATTTCAGCTACACACTTTTCATGCAACAAAGCGTTGTTATTTCCACTAAGTATTGAATTGCGCAGGATACCAATGCAGCATTTGTCTAAAAGCTACGACATTTGAGAAGTCATAGCTTTTAGAGGTAGAAGAGTCATTGGGAACCATCCCTAACTCACCCTCCAACCCCATTTACCAATAAAGAAAACAAACCCCAAAGAAGGTGTTACAAGAGATGAATGATTCACAAGACCGCAGAATTAGGACCAGAATCCTCCCCTCCCCTGAAGCAGAAGAGCCACAGCGTCTACCCTCAAGGAAAAAAAGTTAAATCACAACCATGGAGATTTAGATCCGGCATAAAGAAGAACTCGCTGGTAATGAAGATGATTAAATACTAGAACAGACAGCCACAGGGAATTGTGAAATCGTCCTCCCCAGAGATCTTTTAAAATAGGACAGTTAACCATCTGTCTGAGATGGTTTAAGTACCGTCCTGCCTTGGAAGTAGGAAAATAATAAGATGATCCCCTCACCTGTCGCAGTTGTGGTTCTATAGTCACACCTGGCTGCAGGTGCACATATTATGGGGATTCCAGGTTGAATCTGGGCTGTGTCCCCTACTGGCACTCAGATGAGTCCGCACACTTAGAGAGCGTGGGAGGCCCATAGGGCTCTGTTGAGGTGGGGTGGGAAGGTGTCTGCACAGAAGAGGTTCGCACAGGGGATTTTGGGGAGAAAAGAAGGGAGGAGGAAGAAATGGAAATGTCTCTTTCCCTGGACCCCATCACCTCCCGGCCGCTTGTAGCACCATCCTACCCACTCCCTGCATCCTACCCAGTCCTTTGCAAGCCTCATGACTGCCCCTCTTGCAGACAGAACCCATGGACTCCAAGAAACAGAGCCCTTCTTTGTTTCCAAATGACATAGCACAGCATCCAGTAAGAGGAAAGAATGGTTTTCTCGTTTCCTTAAAACATCCAGAATGGCTCCGGCCAGGTGAAAATAACAGGAAAACGGCCTCCTACAGGACTTGGAAGGTGGCAGTTCTGGGGCAGCAGGAGACCGTGCCTTGGCGCAGACGCCAGCGCCCCGCGGAGGGCCCGGGCACACCAGCCCGGCGCAGGGGAGGACACGCCCCCGGCCTTACGGTCTCCGTGCACCAGCAGGGGGCGCCCGCACCGGACGTGGACGACGGGGCTGTCGCAGTTCCGGCCCCGAGGCGGCGTCCGCCTTTCCCGCTTTCACGTGCGCTGTTCCCAGTGCCCAGACCTCCTTCCCCTCTTCACCCCCTCACCTCGCTCCTAAGTCTCCTCCCCTTTCCCACAAGGTTGGATTCGGTGTCCCATAGCATCCTGTACTTTCCTAATCATATTTACACACAGAATGAAAATCACCTGTTTGCCCATCTCTCTCCATTCCCATCTATAGATTCCTTGCACAGGGACTGTTATTCACAAAGGTATTTGCAGACCCTGGCACAAAGTAGGCACTCCGAAAGATGTTTTTTGAATAAGCGAGTAAATACATGAATGGGAAACTATGAGCTTTCATCACACTAGATGAGCCAGTTAGCCCTCGAATTATTTCAAAGTCATCGGATACTGAACCAGCGTATTACATTGGCCTTCTCTTTGAGCTGCGTGCTTGGGAAGTTTACTTTAGAGTAATAAAACAGGAAGCATTGTGAGGGACTCATAATATTAAATAACCCAACACTGCACCCTCAACCTTAGTACCTCAGCCTCTGCCTGAGACCTCCAAGGGATGGAAACGCAGTCCGGGCTAGCCTTGTTCATTCCATCTCTGGACAACTCTGACCATGAGCAAGTTCTTTATCAGGCTGAGTTGAATCTTGTTCCTCAGACATCTTCCCTGTAGTTCTCATTCAGTTATCTGGCATCTCACGGAGAAAGTGTACTCTCTTCCACACACCAGGGAGGCTTGGAAAAAGGAACATGGCCTTGGATCTAAAAGGACTTGGATGTGGCAAAATCTTAACTTTGCCACACTAAGCATGTGGGTTTGGGCAAGTCACTAAACCTCTCTCTTCAAACCTCCGTTTTGTCATCTGTATACTGGGAATAAAAATATCCGCCTGATGGGGTTGTTGTGAGGATTAAAATGAGTTACTACGTTATAAAGGCCTAAGGTATAGCAAATGTTAAAAATGTGGAAGTTATTATTATTAACAAATGTTGCAATACTATATTATCTTCCTCTTCTCTCTATGAATCTTTTCTTCTCTAGGCCAGAACAAGAGCCACTCTCCCATCCTATTCCATGCTCCTCTTCCATGCTCCTCTTTCTCCATCAGTGCTCCTCTCAGAATATGCTGCCAGAGCTAAGCTATCTTCCAGGGCAGTATGGCCAGGGCCAGGCAAACTCTCACCACCTCCATTTGGAATGCTAGACATCTATTCATGGTGCCTATGTTTACTTTAGCTTTATTGGCAGCTGCATCTGCTGAGGTTACTGGGCATTTTGACTATGTTATTCTCATTTCTCTAGTGGGATGTTTGCTGGAGATTTGACTTGGGGAATGATTTTAAATGAGAACAAGCTAGGATGTTGTTGTTGTTGTTGTTGTTGTTGTTATTGTTGCCATGTTTTAGCGTGAGGTTGCCGGAAAAACTTTGTCCTTAGGATTATACTGTGAATCATGTTCAAAGTCCTGAAGACAATACCCCCAAGCCCCAAGGACCCTGAGACCCCAGGAGACATATAGCCTAGAAGAGTGGAGGTGAAGCTCCATTTTTCAGGAAAGAAGGGACAGTCGGCCTTGTGTGTTTTGAAGGTATAAATATAGCCTGGGTTTGGAGAGAAAACGGGACCCATGTTCTGGTTTCCAGAGTGTCGTCGGATGCCAGAGCTGCCCCCTCAGCATCCCAGGATAGACTGGCAGGCCAGGCGGTGGCTGAGCATATGGGCCGACTTGAGCCTGCCGAGCGCGGGCATCATGGGAGCATCTGTGTCAGGGCCAGAGAGAGGACCCAGCTGGACACAGAGACTGGCTTCACTTGTTCTGGCATATCCTGCCCACATCTTCCTCAGGGTTCCTTGTACGTCAAGGAATGGCGAGTCAAGCACCTCCTCTCTGGAGGTGGAACAGGCCAGCGGAACTCCCCCAGGATGGGTTAGCTAATCACTGCACCTAACCAGGAACTGCCTGTCGGTGTCATAGGATCACCTGGCATTTTACTCCACCACCCCCTACCTTCAGTTTAAAACCCTTCTGATCAGATTGGCACACATTATTTTTCACAAAAAGTCCCCTCAAAAGCAAGGACTGGAGGGATGTTTTATAGGGAGGGAGGTTCTCTTTCCTGACTTGTGTTATTATTTCCATGACCAGAGCTTCAGCGATGGTTAAATCAGGACCTAGTTCTATAAATATTTCTGATTTGAAAAGCCACATTCATGTTCTCTACTTCAGAATCTAAGCCCGAGATGGCAGCACCATCTCAGGGATATGGAATATGAAGAAAACACGGCACAGTTCTTAGCACCAGCTCCTGATGTTCTGAGCTGCCTGTCCATAATGCAGAGGAAAAGACAAGGTCACTCACAAACACCACTGAACTGTGTCTCCTTTCACGGGTTCTGCATAAAAATATTGCAGGCCCAATGAACATCAAACAAGTGTAATGGATTGGTTCAATTCACATCCAAACACTCACAAACACAGTCGCCTCATAATATTCCTGTTTCCAGCAGATTTTCATGCTTGTCAATTATTCTGAAACATCAACAGTCTTAATGTTGACAAACGAGATGCTAACTTGATTTTTTAACAATCCTTTTCAAGAGCGACAGAGTCCATTCTCAATATGTGCCATCCACAGGCACGGGCTTGAGCCTCCTGGCTGGGTGTGCTAAAGTCCCCTAGGATACACCCAAAATATGGCAAGTGACAGAGAGATTGATGTTCACTTTAGGGATTGTCCATGGCACTAAGGCTGATGTGAGTTATAGTGATATAAGCACTCATATGAAACCTAAAACTGGCAAAGAACTCAAGCAGAGATGGATCGGTGTTTGGGACCACAGGAATTCCTCCAAGTTGGCTCCCTTAGAGCATGCCCTCCCCCTCCAGTTGCCGAGATTGCAACAAGCCATGCTCCCACTCACATGTGAGCCACCCCTCCTCCCTCTACCTTGCAGCATGGAGATGGGAGCTGTGGTTGCACTGCTCTTACCCGTTCCACACACATACACACACACACGCACACACACACACTCACACAGAGAGAGCAACACATTTTTCTCCAGGGTGGGGAAATAATAAACGAAGGTGACTATTGCATACTCATGAAAAGACACAGCCCACAGCTGCCGTCTCTCTCCTGAGATCCTGCCACTGTTGCTCAGGAAGCCAGTATTCTCAGGGCATCTCAGAAGGATGGAGCAGGACTTAGAGAAAGCCACTGAGTCATCTACATTCAAAATGGTACCAAAGCATTCCTTACTGTATAATAAAATCCAACCATTAATTTGATTTGGGATATAGCCTGGACATCAGAATTTTAAAATCTCCCTAATAACTTTATTTTACATTCAGAACCTTTACTCTAGGGTAAGGGGTAGTGGGATAGGTAGAGAGATAGAGACCCAAGAAGCCTGACTTTCAAGCTTCATGTCCATAGAACATAAGGATGGAAATAAAAAAGAAACTCATTATCCAATCCCCTTTTGTTCAAACAAAAGACATGGGACAAGGAAGGCGGCAGAGGAGAGAGGCACGCATTGTCTTCTGGAAGGTTGAGCCTGAAGAATACAACATAGCCCCCCATTCACCATGCTGCCACTTGTGTGCCAATGAATCTGGCCTCCCATTTAGTCCAAACTCACTTGGACACCAGAGAGTTTGGAGAAGAGAAGAGTGAACAAGCTCTTGAGTGCCATGAGTTTTGGTTTCTCCATACTAAGACCACAATGCTGATAAAAACAAAATCCAGGCTGGACCCCCCAAGAGAGTGACTGGATCCTCCAATTCGGATGAGGAGGAGAGGGCCTGCCCGGTAGGGAAGAACCAAGGATGCCCATGGGCACTTAGGCAGCAAGTCTCTGGGTCCCTTTACCGCAACTGAACAAAATCTATTGTTAACGACTCACATTAGGAAACCACTGAGAGGTCTAGGCTGCTATCCATCCTTAATTATGGGTAAGTTGAACCTGCAGAGACCTGTCTTGCCTTCTAGCAGCACACACACGCATCTGTGAGTTCTTGCCTAGCATAGGACAAAAGAGAAGGGCAACGATGCCAGGACAAAGCTTGCCTCTGTCTTATGAACTAAACTCACGGGTAATGTTCCCCACCTGCTGCTGGGCCTCCAGCTTCCACCCACCTCACCTCTGGTGCCTTTTGAGCCTTTCTGCCTCAACTAAGTTCCCTGAGCCCAAGCTGCCTGCTCCTTCAAGCCTGTGGAATGTGGCCTCATGCCTGCCTGACTTTGTGGCCCATTAGGATGCTGGCACCCAGCCCTGACCCCTTCCAGGTATCTCTGCCCTGCTGTGGCCTGTGCCCAGGCTCCAGAAAGATTAGCACAAATAACCCCATCAGCCAGGCAGACACGACTTCACAGGCACATAAGGAACTAGAACACAGGCCCCTGTGTGGACAAAATGCAGCCCCAAGGGCACATCTGAGACCCATGGAGTGGCCCCCACAGCAACATGTGAACCAAAGGAAAGGGAGATGCTGCTTCCCCAGCACAGCCCAAATAAAGACAAACCAGGGATTTGGCTCTAAAAATGCATTTTTGGCAAAGTAACCTATGAAGGTCTTGGTTTATGAGAGTAAGGAAATTAAAACAAAAAAAACAATCTATGTTGGGCAAGATTTTATCTTGACAATGTTCCTTTAACTGATGTAAAATGTGAAGAAATTGACTGTAATTGATTCCAAGGAAGGATGCCAGAGATTCCTCAGCACTGGATCCAAGCTTAAAAAGGGAATTATTGGGCCTGATTAGTATGGTGATTTTATTTTGTTAATCTCTCCTCTACAGTTCAGATGTTCATGTTTACAGACAAGAAATTCACCCCATTAACAAATAGAACACCTCAACACTGCAAAATGACACCATGACATATTGCTCTGGTAATCTGCGTTATGACATTGTTGCCAAGACCCAGAGGGCCCACCTATCAGTGTGGTTCCCCTGGCAAGCTGGGGGTTGTGAGAAGAAGCTGACGCCTAGGGCACTGATAAGAGATAGCCTCGCCACTGCCATGCGGGCTCTGTGCAACACTCAGATATCATGGTGGGGCCAGATCGCCCAGCCCCTGAAGTCCCTTCCTTCTTCATGCTGCAACCCTTGGCCGTTACAAACACCTGGGCACAAGAACAGTGACAGGCAGGGAACCTAACAGAGCAGGTCCCACCAGTATAGCAGCAGCTGGACTTTCTCTGCTGTTGGTCTCCTGACCCAAGAAACCAGGAACAAGTTTTCTGTAAATAACAGAACCACAGGATTAGCCCCTTACCAATGACCAAGGTATGGGGTGAAAAGGGAGAGAGAAATAGTAAAACAGAAAACCATGTTACAGTCACTTAGCCTCACTTTGGGCGTGGTGAGAGACAAAGAAAGGCAATAAAATTCTTTAACCAAAGTGCAACATAAAAGCCATAAAAATGAATGAAATATTGATTTATGCTACAATGTGGATGAACCTTGAAAACATTATGCTAAGTGAAAGAAGCCAGACACTAAAGTTCACCTATCGCATGATTCCATTTGTATGAAAAATCCAGAATAGGTAAATCCACAGAGACAGAAAGCAGAGCAGTGGCTGCCAGGGCCTTGGGTGAGCCAGGAATAGGGAGTGACTTCTTTTCTTTTTTTTTTTTAAAGACAGAGCCTCGCTCTGTCGCCCAGGCTGGAGTGCAGTGGCCAGATCTCAGCTCACTGCAAGCTCCACCTCCCAGGTTTACGCCATTCTCCTGCCTCAGCCTCCCAAGTAGCTGGGACTACAAGGGGCCCACCACCTCGCCTAGCTAGTTTTTTGTATTTTTTTTAGTAAAGATGGGGTTTCACCGTGTTAACCAGTATGGTCTCGATCTCCTGACCTCGTGACCCGCCCGTCTCGGCCTCCCAAAGTGCTGGGATTACAGGCGTGAGCCACTGTGCCCAGCCCAGGAGTGACTTCTTAATGGGTACAGGGTTTCCTTTGGGATTAATGAAAAAGTTAGTGGTGATGGTGTACATTGTGAATGTGTTAAATACCTCTGGATTTTACATTGTGAACAAGTTAATTTTATGTTAAATGAATCACACCTCAATTTTGAAAAATTTGTAAATGCAGCATAAACATATTGGTCCAATGAATGAAAACTGGCTTTCTGATAGAATGGAGGTTCCCAGGACTGTTAGGAGTCTCTCCTTCCCTGCCCCCCGCCCTTTTGGAAAGTCCCTTAAGATTACTGAGCAAGTCATTTCCACTCATGGGGCCTCAGTTCTCACTCAGGTACTTGTAACATAAGACATGCTTCCAGTCCAGATGGTCTATGATCCCATTACTCCTCCTACCTCTGGGAGAATGGTTTTAACAGACATGAGAGAACACACATCCATGACCACGGTCATCCTCAGCACCAAACACAGAGGGCAGAAGGATCAACAGACTACAGAGTATCTGACAGAAACTTAGAGAAAGGCTGATGATACCAACTTTTAAATAAAAACTAATGTTGGCTGGGCGCGGTGGCTTATGCCTGTAATCCCAGCACTTTGGGAGGCCGAGGCGGGCGGATCACAAGGTCAGGAGATCGAGACCACGGTGAAACCCCGTCTCTACTAAAAATACAAAAAATTAGCCGGGCGTGGTGGCAGGCGCCTGTAGTCCCAGCTACTCGGGAGGCTGAGGCAGGAAAATGGCGTGAACCCGGGAGGCGGAGCTTGCAGTGAGCCAAGATCACGCCACTGCACTCCAGCCAGGGGGACAGAGCGAGACTCCATCTCAAAAAAAATAAAAATAAAAAAATAAAAACTAATGTTTATTATTCACTACTTGCCACACACTGTTCTCAGTATTTGTATATGAACTGGTTTATTTCATCACAGTCATTTTACAGATGAGAAAACAGAGCTACAGGAAGGTAAGTAATTTATGCAAGGTTCCCTGCATCATACAGAAATATTCCCTGCATCATACAGGAAATAATCAGGGGAGTAGAGATTTGATCACAGAAAGTCTGGATCCAGAGTCTACACGCTTAACCTCTCTGCTTCACAGCCTCTCCATAGACAGGATCCATTTTATTGTGGATTTTATTTTAGTTCTAAGGTTGGTGCTGATAGGACCATGCTTGTCCTGGATAAACGGAGGAATTCAACAGTTAATAGGATAAGAAAAGAACACTGGACTGATAGAAGATCTGTATTCTAGATCCATCTTGGTCACTGGTATTGTGACTTTGAGCAGATTATAAAACCTCTCTGGCCCTCAGCATCCTCCTCTATAAAATGAGAAGTTGGACTAGATCAATAGTTTTCCAATGATTTAATCAGTGTAACTGTCTTCAGATTAAACCTCGCTTAGAAACCCAGTATCTACAACATACAAGCATGGAGCTGTTCCGGCTCAAGGTGGGGGAAGGAGGATGCAGGCCTGCTCTCCATGCCCCAAGCAGCTCCTGAGACACTGTCTTGGAACCCTTGTAACTCTGTGGAATACTGAAAACCTCCAAGGTTTCTTTTGAAAAAACCTAAAAACCTTTAATTCAAATACTTCATCCTTAGGCGTTCTTTAACACTGTGGGAAAACTTACAATCTTCTGGTCACTTTGCTCAAAAACGTGTGTTTGGATTGATGGCTTTGTGCAGAGGAGGCGAAGGTTTCAGGTATGAAGTGCAAGGGGATCATTCCAAGGAGGTTTAAGGATGTCCAAAACCTAAACCTTCTGGGGGGCGCAGCCTCCCTCTTCTCTCACTGCTGGATGCTACCAGCCCAGTGGCCCCCTCTCGGGAGACAGGCTGTTCAGTTCTCAGTCTGTGCGTTTTCTCTAAATAGCTCCACAATTATTAAGCTGGGTTAGTTAATAGAGTTTTTAACATTGATTAAAGTAGTACTACTTAATTCTTCATAAAACTTAATACTGATATTTCCTCTGGTCCCCATCATTAAACTTGGTCAATGAATCATTGGATAACAAGTGTCAGGGAGAGAGTGAGCCCCTCACGCTCACTCTGCAAAGATCAACCGACAGAGGCCTCCAGAGAAGGGACCTTAAATGCCCACTCTCAAGTCAATTCCGTTCTCTCCTCTCACTTCACAGGGATTTATCAATTTAAGTTTGCTGCAGTGCTTGGAAGAGGTTATACAATTGTTATGATGCAGTGCTCAAGGCAGACGGCTACCCGTAACTCAGAGGCCAAGACAAACAGGAATATATTAATAGCAGCGGTAACATAAAGGTAATTTATTTCCAGTATCTGGGAACTGAGGGGATCAGCAGATCAGACTGTTAAGCATTTAAGCATTAAAGCAAAGGAGCTTAACACATGGGGGCAAACAGAAGGAGAGCGATGGAGAGAAGAAAGATTGATCTCCTTTGGAAACAATGTAGCATCTGAACCAATTAACCAAGAAACAATTATGTAGTTATGGGCAACACCAGGCAAAAAGGAAAAGACATTCTCCTAAACCCCCTTGCTCTGCCATTGGGGTGGTATATGCCACCCAAGGGGCAAAGCACTTGTTCAGCACTGGAAGAGAGTTTATACCAGGAAACATTTTCCTTTTCTTTACACCCCTGCTCCCCAGCATCATCTGGCTTGCTAGCCTGATGACAATAAACAAAAACAAAAAAAAAACCCTGTTTTTAATTTAGTGAAATATCACAGTATCTGTCTTTGGGAAATGGCCAGAAAGAACTAGAAAGCTATTTCTCCACTAACTTTTTTTGAAACCCACAAAACCTGAAGGAAAACATCATTTCATAGTTTTAGTTCTTCTTTTAAAACATGACAGGGTACACATTTTGCTTTTGTACTCCAAGAATGTATACCGCGTACTCCTTGAAATTTCCCCCATAGTACTTTGTAAGGAAAGAATCTGCCCACCAGCTTGACTGAAAATCAACACTGCAAAGTCTTGTACACACTAAACTCTCACATGAAATCTTTACAATTCACTTTTTAAAAAGAATATTCCCATGGTTTAAGTCTTAGAAGTTTGTGTCAAAACCCAAATGTTCGGAAAAGCATACACCGTTTGTACACAGTGTAAAAAAGGCAATATTTATTGAATAAAAAAAGACATTGCCTTATACAGAGGAGTGAAGGCTTCCAGCATCTGCAACTTCACACGCATCTAACTACTCACTTTCAGTGTCTCTTAAATGTGTTCCCTTCATTCATTCCTACCCATTGCCACTGCTAGTAATTCAGAACTCGCCTCCCCTCTCACCTTTGTTGGTGTCATTGTCTGGTAGAAATTTGTATCTAACTGATCCATCTGACTTGAGGCTCCCTCCTCAACCCCAATCGATTTTTCCCTCCAAATCCAACCTCATCATTCTAATACACAGATGTGACCATGGACCTTCCCTCCCTAAGAATTTTCAAGGCTCCCTATTACTGACAGGAAAATCCAAAAGCGTTAGCAGAGCCAATAAGTACTTGCCCATCTTGCCCAGCTCAGGTTTTCAGCTTTATCTTCTATTCATCCATCCTTCTCTTTTGTATCCTTCTCTCCCACCCAAATACATAGACCTCCAACTCTCACCTTCTTCAAACTGTTGACCATTTATACTCACACCTCTTCCATCCAGCAACTGTTTCCATCCATCCACCACTGAATAGGCAAAAAAGAATGCCAGCTCCTCCATGAAACTTTCCGACATTGCCAGGCCGTTGGCTTTCTCCTGGTCTTTCAAAGGCTTTTGCACATACGTCTACTAGTAAAATAATAATTTGTTCTGTTTACTGTTTCTAGTAACTGCCTTCCCTCCTTGGTTATCCCAGCGAGGTGCTACAGAGGGGAATTATTTGTCTTTGTCTGCTCTGTGTCTAGCAAATCCTCGTAAATGACTGATAAATGCATGAATAAAACAAGTCAGGAGTTTAAAACCTGAGAAGAGGACAAAAATATGTGAAGTTAAATACCGAACAATAGAGATGGGTAATGGTTCTGCTCGGCCGATGAAAGAAATTAGGGGAGAATAGACAAGTGCCATAAAAATCCCAAGGCTGGTATTTTAGGAGAAAGCTTCTCCAAGAGGAGTTATTGGAGTCTTCAAAGGATGAAGAGGATTTGAGTCAGAAGACAGAAGATGGAACAGCATTTTGGGAGGCTGAGATGTGAGAGAATAAAGGAAAACAGGAAGGCTCAAACTGTGTTTGGAGACTCAGTAAAATGGGCCCAGAACCATTTTTGGAGGCTTAGAGTAAGAGCCTCCAAAGAGAGTGCAGAGAGTGCAGAGGTGGAACAGGAGAAGTTGACCATCACATTCACCTCCAGAGTCTCTAACACACACCACAACACCCAGGGTACTCACCTAATGGATGTCAACCATGGCAGGAGGCAGACAGCCCTGCCCCAGCTGTGCTGAGACACCACCGCCTGGAATCAACTCTTCCAGATGTCGGGTGGAATGCAGAACCATGGAACATGTCTCGGCACAGCTAGAGGTCATCTTTCCAGTCTGAATCTAAGTCGGAAGTGACCCTTCCCACTAGAAGGGGATCCCTTGCCTTCACCACAACCATAGAATTGCACAGAGACAGAGAACTCGGGGTAAGGGAACTGAGAGCAGCACTTTGTAGAGGCTGTGGGGAAGGCTAAGCTTGCCTTCCCCAGAAATAAGTGCCGAGAGCCTCCATTGTGACAAATGCATAAATGAAGTTTAGTACCTAATCAGAAGAACTGTGAAGAAAAGTCGGCACTCCCGAGCAATCCAAACAAGAACAGTGCGGGATAGTCAGAGAAGACCCAGACTGGACTAGCACAGATACCACAGCCATGGCCACACCAGCTAACGGTCTGCACCAGCTCCTTGCAGGAGGGATGGGTGATTGGTGCCACAGCCTGCTTTGGTCTTCATGGTTTGTTGCATATAAGTTTGTGGCCTACAGTGCATAGAGACCTCCTGACAGGTCAGAGTGCAGACGCTCTCCACAGGCCCTTTGCTTCATCTTAATCAAATCCCAAGACACAGGCCACATGTCAGAACCTGCTACTTGTCTGCCAGTATCCACTCTCCCACATGGCTGCCCAGAACAAAGACTGCATTTCCTACCTTTCGGTGGACTAAGTTCTGGTTGTTGGGCTGGGAGGAAAAAGAGACGGGTGCAACCTGCCTTTGACTCCCCTTCCTCCATCCTGCTGCCTGGACGGTGAACACAGTGGGAAGCCATCATGGGCCATGCAGGGAGGGCAACACTCTAGCGGGGCAGGAGCAACAACACAGAACGGGCCTGGGAGTCTGACATGGAGACACCCTAGATTGCTTGAGAGAGAAATCAACGTCTACCCCCATTAAATTCATTGTTATTTGGGGTTTCTATTATAGCAGCTAGCTCTGTGTTCCCCATCTAAGGATGTCATCTGAAAATACCTGGCCCAGGTGGAGCTGGCCTAACAGTCAGAGCCAAGATTCCTGGGCCTGTGTGGAAGTCAGGAAAGAAGCCCAGCCGGGCGCGGTGGCTCACGCCTGTCATCCCAGCACTTTGGGAGGCCGAGGCGGGCGGATCACGAGGTCAGGAGATCGAGACCATCCTGGCTAACACGGTGAAACCCCATCTCTACTAAAAAATACAAAAAACTAGCCGGGTGAGGTGGCGGGCACCTGTAGTCCCAGCTACTCGGGAGGCTGAGGCAGGAGAATGGCGTGAACTCGGGAGGCGGAGCTTGCAGTGAGCTGAGATCTGGCCACTGCACTCCAGCCTGGGCCACAGAGCGAGACTCCGTCTCAAAAAAAAAAAAAAAAAAAAAAAGGAAGCCCCTTATGCAATTTTCTCATAACGAACCTCAGGTTTGCCTGTATATCATTCTGCCACAGGGCTTGCAGTGCAGTAAATGAAAAGATCTAGGTAAATGTCTCCGGATTGATTAAAAGCCTGTTCACTTGGAGCCAAGAGAAGGAAACCCAAGCTCAACATCCGTCAATTCCCAAAAGAGGGAGCCTTATAAAATTTCTGCACTGGGTACTAAGGGCAGGGTTTAGCTATTGCCTCATTCAACTCCTTCCCTTATTCTGGGAAGATTAAACTAGGTGGAAACCCAGGTTTCCTGGCTCCCAGTGCAGTGCTCTTTCCGAGATGTCTTACTGCCACTTTGAAGGCATTCATAATCTGAATGAAGCCTATTAAGCAGCAAAACATACTATCAGGTCCTGGTGTTCCGAAGAAGGCATTGGGTGGCTATGCATTCTTACACGTTACATCCGTCCTTTTTTTTTTTTTTTTTAAATTGGTAACTGTGAGCTGTGAGCCACATTTACTCAGAAAGGCACATGTTTGTTAAACTGGACTTACTAAGATGACTGGAAGCAGACATCCAAGAAGCACAGTAAGTACCTTTCCCAAATGACTTGTCCTGGAGCAGTTACTAACAGCGCACCTCTGCCTGCTTTTGTGAAACCTGCACTCCTGGCATTTACGACAGGCTGAGGAGGTAATGAGGAGAGCCCAGAGCTTCCACGCCAGCCAGAAGGAGGAAGCTCTCACTCAGCAGGTGGAAGCTTCTCCTGGGGAAATCCTGGAGGCTCGTTGTTCCTGTCAACTACTATAATGTGCCCATAAATTTCCTTTGACAGGAGACACAGTGTCTAAGGAGTAGAAAGTGATAAAAACCAAAAATGTAAAAGCATTTCTGCCAGAACTCAGCCCTTCTCCATGCGTGGCGTTAAAGACACAAGAAAGGAAGCCACTCTCCACAGCCTACACCCCATCCCTGCCCACTGAGGCTTTCCAGGGTAGTAAGACCAGAAGCCACAGAACAGAGAATGGGTTCCAAAGGTCACTCCAACATACGTGAACCCACAGAACGACAGAACACTCGATGCGCCACCACCGAAACAGGTGGTCCATTTGTCAGCTTGACTGTTTTCTTCCTGTTGTTTTTAATGGCAGACCCAGAAGAAGTTAATAATTTGGGGGGCTCAGTGCAGAATGAAAATACAAGGCTCCCTGTTCAAACTTTATTAAGAATTTCAAGGCTGTGACAGCAGAGCATAAAACCAGGCTCAGAGCCCTTCTCACTGGGAGACTGTACAAGCTGCATGTCCTCAAAGCTAACCCTGGGTAGACTCTACCTTCCACAGCATTCTCCTTTTATACCAAGTAGAATGAATGGTTTAAGTACAATAAGTCCTCACTTAATGTCACCGATAGGTTCTCAGGAATTGTCACTTTAAGAGAAATGATGATATAAGGGTATTACAAAATTGGTGTAACAAAAAACCCATTTTACCATAAGCTAATGGATACGAACAAGAGTTAAGGCTGGGTAACGTGGCTCATGCCTGTAATCTCAACACTTTTGGAGGCTGAGGTGGGAGGATCATTTGAGACCAGACTGGGAAACACAGAGTGACCCCTTCTCTACAAAAAAAATACAAAAATTAGTTGCGTGTAGTCACATGCACCTGCAGTTCCAGCTACTCAGCTACTCAGGAGGCTGAGGCAGGAGGATCACTTCGGCCCAGGGGTCCAAGTTACGATTGCGCCACTGCAGTCCCCCCGGGGTGAGACTCTGTCTCAAAAAAAAAAAAAAAAAAAAGTTCCTTAGGGCATCTTTCTGGTCATGAAAACATTACCAAACCAAAAAACCCCCCAAATTTCTAAATAAAGACCAAAACACTTATAATACTAAACATTGAAACAAATGTGAGCTATATATACATTTAAGAAAGATTATCAGAAATGAGATAATTATTTACCCAAGTATTCCAGTTCCCCTGAACTCAAGTGGCCAGAGCCTATCCTGGCAGCTCAGGGTGCATGGCAGGACCCAATCCTGGACAGGAAGGCATTCCATCACATAGAGCTGTCACACACACACACACACACACACACAGACGCACCAATTCACCTAAGTGCATAGCTTTGGGATGTGGGAGGAAACAGGAAAGGCTAAGAAAACCCATATAGACGTGGGGAGAACTTGCAAACTCCACCCAGACAGTGGCACTGGCCAGAAATCAGTTTTTTCTTCTCATCAATGTCATAATGAAATGATGTTGAACAAAATAAATTTATTCAAAGACCTGCTGTACTTGCGATAGTCTGAATGTGTCCCCCAAAATGTATGTGTTGGAAACTTAACCCCCAATGCAATAATGTTGGGAGGTGGAGCCTCTTAGAGGTGTTTAGATTGTGAAGGCTTTACTCTCATGAATGGATTAATACCACCATAAAAAGGGCTTGCACCTAGATCTTGGACTTCCCAGTCTCCAGAACCGTGATAGAAAAGATGTCTTTTTTTTTTTTTTTTGAGATGAAGTTTCACTCTTGTTGCCCAGGCTGGAGTGCACTGGCGTGATCTTGGCTCACTGCAACCTCCACCTCCCAGGTTCAAGCGATTCTCCCGTCTCAGCCTCCTGAGTAGCTGGAATTATAGGTGCCCACCACTAGGCCCGGCTAATTTTTAGAATTTTTAGTAGAGATGGGTTTTGCCATGTTGGCCAGGCTGGTGTCAAACTCCTGAACTCAGGTGATCCACCGACCTCGGCCCCCCCAAAGTGCTGGGATTACAGGCGTGAGCCATAGCGACTGGCCAAAATAAATGTCTTTATAAATTACCCAGTCTCAGGTTTCTGGTAGAGCAGCACCAAATTGACTAAGATAATGCTCTACTTCTGTGTTTACCTGTAGCAAATCCTGACTCCTTTGCCTGTAGCGTAGGTGACCCTGAGCAAGTTATTTAAGCTCTCTGAGCCTCGGCTTCCTCAACTGTAAGTTAGAAATGACAACATAAAAAATGATCTATGCAAAGCTATTTGCAGTTGGTTGTTATCAACTATTATTATTACCTAGTAAAAAGGCAGTTGATTAAGAAATGTACTGAGTGATAATTAGTGATTAGGAAGCATTTGTGAACCCAGTATCTAGAAATAATTTTACCACTAGGGAAAAATAGTTGATGTGTGGATATTTTCCTATTTACCCTGGAAACTATTCTATGAAAGACTTTTCATGTATGGCCCCTAGAAGTCAGTTCCTGGCCACAGAGCAGAAGTTACTGGTAGGCAAATATGGGTTCCATACAGGGAAGAACTGTCTAATTCACCATCTGTTGAGGGGAGCTAATGAGTTCTTCATGGCCAAGGGCATTCAAGGAGGCTGAACCACCACCTTGTCAAGATGCAGAGCAAATTTATGTATTAGGCAGATGGCATTCAAATTCTCCTCCACTCCTGAGAGTCGATGGATTTGGTGCAATTTCAGTGCTTCTATTCTGTAGCTATGATGTCTAATTTTATTCCTCCCATGGCTCTCCACCAAATCAGCCCTTCTGTCTTCCCTTCTTTCCTGCTCAACCATTTTGTTGGAGCCAAGTGTACTTATAGTCCCAGGAAGCTTTACAGTGTCTAGAGTTTTCCTTTCCTACTGTCTCCTCGGCTGCCTTAAGTAGTCCACCTTCTCCCATTCCACGGCGTCCTCTATTTTTATTCCTTTATTCTTGTTATAGGCATGTAGGCTTACTTCAGGAAATTTGTGCTGATTACATGACACGAGAGGGGAGGAACCAGAGCTAAGGGTGCAAGGCATAGGTTTGGAGACAAACAGCCCTAGGCACCCAAATCAGCTCTCTCAGCTACCAGGGGTGACACTGGACAACTTATTCAATCTCCCTGACCCTCAGTATTGTATCTGAAAAATCTAGAAAATATTAGCACCCACTTCATAGAGTTTTTCTGAGGTTTTGGTGATCTAATACAAGCAAAGTGCTTCACAAGGTATCTGGCACATAAGTAGTCCTCAGTGAAAGTTAGCAGTTATTATTATTGCTGTCCACCAAAGAGCATTTGTTAATGGCATCATATTCCTGCCTCCTTCAGTTTCCAAGAGAAATGTGTGTATGCATGTATGTGCACATGTGTGCACATATGTGTGCACGTGACAGAGGGAGAGAGAGACACAGGAGATACACACACACTCTCAGAGAGAGAAAGAGAGAGGAAAAGTTCTCTGAAAGAAATGTATACCTTTTAACATTTGTCTTTACTACTATTTTAAAGCTCACCCTCCATATTCATGGTACAATGCTGCATAGTAAGGAACATAAAAAGAAAGTTAACAAATGGTTCCTCCCTGCAGAAAGTTTAAAAACATGAGAAATAAATAGAAACAGAAAGCCATCTACCACTGATATCTTAAGGATTCAATTAAGTCATAAATATTAAATACACGTAGGTACATATTTCATATTTTAAAATACTTAACGTATTATGGACACTAAAAACTAAATCAATCTGTGAGTAAATCAAATGACTGCTATAGGTAACGTATCCCCTCTCAAAAATACCATGTTACGTTAGAAGTCATCCAGATTCTCTCTTTCTTTTCTTTTCTCTTTTCTTCTCTTCTCTCTTCTTTCTTTCTTTCTTCCTCAAAAATACCATGTTATGTTAGAAGTCATTCAGAT
This sequence comes from Macaca fascicularis, assembly GCF_037993035.2. Taxonomy (NCBI): domain Eukaryota; kingdom Metazoa; phylum Chordata; class Mammalia; order Primates; family Cercopithecidae; genus Macaca; species Macaca fascicularis. Next base: position 2,869,471 of record NC_088385.1, on the reverse strand, counting down.
TCTCTTTCTTTTCTTTTCTCTTTTCTTCTTTCTTTCTTTCTTTCTTTTTCTTCCTTTCTCTCTCTCTCTCTTCTTTCTTTTTTATTTTTATTTTAGATACAGGGTCTTGCTTTGTGGGCTAGGGTAGAGTAAGGTGGCATGATCATTGTTCACTGCAGCCTTGCACTCCTGGGCTCAAGTGATCTGCCTCAGCCTCCTGAGTGGCTGGGACTATAGGCATGTGCCACCACACCCAGCTACTTTTTAAAAATATTTTTTTGTAGTGATGGGATCTCACTATGTTGCCCAGGCTGGTCTTGAACTTCTGGGCTCAAATGATCCTCCCACCTCAACCTCCCAAAGTATCGGGATTACAGGTGTGAGCCACTGTACCCAGCTCCAGATTCCATTTCTAATCCTCAGTCAGCTCAATCTCTGCTTTTCCCTTTGCCCTGCCAAACCATCAAACCACAGACTCACAGAGTTCAGAGCCAAAGATCTAACTCAAGGAGTCACCCAGTTTGGATTCTCCTTTTTCCCCTTTAACAGCAGCCATCAGAATCCCATCTGTTAAGGGAGAGTGACACATTTTGCTCCCTCTTTAGATAGTATTTAGGAAAGGGTTAAATTTTTTTTTTAAATAAAACCTTGGGACCACTTCTTCAGCTGGTTCAGTTTATTTGCATGTTTGTAGGAGAGCTAGGTTTGGAAAGAAAATCCAGTGTTATGGTAAGGGAAAACTTCTATCTTCTGTATCACTCACGATCGTTCTACTCACATGTAAATTTTGAGCACAGTACTCTATTTTTATAATCAGATTTACTATATATTAAGTCAAGTTCCCTGTCCCCGCCAGGTACTGGTCAACTGAAGTGAGTTTTCTTCCCAAATTAGTTGAGTCATGCTTCTTAAGACAGAGGGCCTGAATCAGCTCTGTCCCATCATCGGCTGCTGCCCTGTGCAATGCCCACGCGTGGCTCCATCCCAGTTGATGGAGGAAGTGCTCATCCACAACCATAAACTTCAGCTTCCCTTGCTCTGTTGCTTTCATCCTGACTGCCTCTCAGCATTCTAGCTTCCCCTCTCCAGCCGTGGTGTACCGGAGCCAGCTTGTACCAGTTTGTGAGAGAAGACTGTAAAATTTTCAGAAATTTTGCCAGCCGATTGTTCAACATGGCCAGTATAAAAACTAAATTATGTAAACTTACAATTAAATAAATCATAGTAGAAACAAAGAGAATAAATACTCAAAAACTCCTTCCTTCCTAATTACTTTACTACATTTTACCATTCCCTTTGCTCTCAAGGTTGCTTATCACACCCGTTAGCCTATGCGCTGCGTGGTGGAAATAGCACACGATGGTAAACCACTGCACGACTCTCCCTAACTCCCCATGCAGCCGCGTTTACGTGGAGATTCTGAAATCAAGTCATCTGAGAGTATTTACAACAGGGAGATCAGCAAATGTGACACATCCGGGCTTGATTGATTGTTCTGTTAATTGTTTAGACCACGGGTCTGCAAACTCTGCCCTGTGGCCTGTTTTCCTATGTCCTTTGAGCTAAGAATGGTTTTTATGTTTTCAAAGGTTGTAAAAATATATTCCGAACCTCCCATTGGTAGACACAAGAGTGTTGTGTTGAGTCCGTGTAGAAGGCAAGCAGTGATTTTTCTTATTTGTGGTGCTACTGCCTTCAAGCCAAAATGAGAGCCTCCCGCTGGGCTCTTCTTGCCTTTTCTGCCTCCTTCCTAATTACGATGAGTCTGGCATGAGGACACACCGACAGCTGACTCTGATGGAGCACAAGGCAAATGAATCCAGTCCTCTCACTACCACGGTCATACTAGCTCCACAGAACCAATAATAGTAAAAATATATTTTTATCAGTAGAGGCATTAGATCAGAAAAAAAACAACAACAAAAACAAAAAAACAGAGAAAAAGATACATTGACTGAAACCATGCTTACATCACCATGTTTAGTGGGTATCTGGCAATTATGCAGGTAATTGGAGTCTAAGTAGCCAGACCATCTCTTCTCCCCTCACCTCCTGTGAAAAATTCTAGCTGGGAGCTTAATGATCTACATTACCAAAATTAACTGGGTAACTGTAAAAGCTAACCGAGTTCTTTTATTTTTATTTATTTATTTATTTATTTTTTGAGACGGAGTCTTGCTCTGTCGCCCAGGCTGGAGTGCAGTGGCGTGATCTCAGCTCACTGCAAGCTCCGCCTCCCGGGTTCCTGCCATTCTCCTGCCTCAGCCTCCCTAGAAGCTGGGACCACAGGTGCCACCACCACACCCGGCTAATTTTTTTGTATTTTCAGTAGAGACGGGGTTTCACCGTGTTCGCCAGGACGGTCTCGATCTCCTGACCTCGTGATTCGCCTGCCTCGGCCTCCCAAAGTGCTGGGATTACAGGCGTGAGCCACCGCGCCCGGTCGAGTTCTTTTATTTTTTAAGGGTGATCGATTATCTCTGTATCATTCTGAAACCCTCAAATGCTTGAGAGCTCTTGAAGGGACTGTCCCCATTTACAACCAAGCTAATAAGTACTAACTGAATTCTTTAGATGATTACTAACAAGGCCACCATTAAATTTCAAAGCTGGAAACCAGCAGAAGCAGAACATTTTAGTTGCTCTTATTCTCTTTTTTCCCCCGTGTGCCCGGGTTTCTGCTGCTACCTAGCATCGGAATGCCACCATCCCAGTCTCATGTAGGCCCTCGGTGTCATCTCTTCCTCCTAACAATTACCCTGTGTCCAGCCTTTCCAATTGTCTAAATTGTAGTCAGAATTACCTTTCTGAAACTTGGATGTCACTTCCCCTTTTAAAGACTTGTCACTGTACTTCATTGCCTAGAGAATAAACTCCAAATTCCCAAAGTCCAAGCGTGGTCCCAGAAGACTCCTAATCACCCAGCTGCAGCCTATCTTTCCAGAGTTGGCTCTATCCTTAAGGAACAGGAAGCTTCTAAGCCAGTGCTTCCCAGGCTTGGAGGTACATTATAATTACCTGGGAGCTTTAAAAAACCTCAATGCCCAGGCCACATCCTGCATCAATTACATCAGAAGGTCTGTGGGTAAAGCCAGTGTCTGGCACCTTAGGTAATACCAAAACTCTATTAGGATTTTGGTCACCCAGATTGCCTGGTAGATCAAGTACTGTTCTCGAAATGTTTTAAACAGGCAGGCATGGTGGCTCACGCCTGTCATCCCAGCACTTTGGGAGGCCGAGACAAGCAGATCACCTGAGGTCAGGGGTTTGAGACCAGCCTGGGCAACATGGCGAAACCCTGTCTCTACTAAAAACACAAAAACTTAGCTAGGCATGGTGGTGGGCCCCTGTAATCCCACCTACTCGAGAGGCCAAGGCAGGAGAATTGCTTGAACTCGGGAGGCGGAGGTTGCAGTGAGCTGAGATTGTGCCATTGCACTCCAGCCTGGGCAACAAGAGCAAAAGTTCGTCTCAAGAAAGAAAAGAGAGAGAGAGAGAGAAAGAAAGAAAGAAAGAGAAAGAAAGAAGGGAGGGAGGGAGGGAGGAAAGAAGGGAGGGAAGGAAGGAAGGAAGGGAGGGAGGAAGGAAGGAAGGAAGGAAGGAAGGAAGGAAGGAAGGAAGGAAGGAAGGAAGGAAGGAAAGAAAGGAAGAAAGGAAGGAAAGAAATGTTTTAAACAAACCCATTGTCATAATCAATTCATTGACACATTGTATAATAGTTTTAGTGTATCTCCTCCATTAAACTGTAAGCTCCTGGAAGGTAGGGTCTGTATTTATTTTGTTGTACTGATGATATTTAGACAGTACTCAGGACCTGATAAGTACTTGACACCTAATAAGACACTCAACAAATGTTTGTCAAATCAAAGAACAAACAAATGAACAAATATATGAATGATTTCAACCAGGAGACACCGAACCAAGAAATGAAGTCATTCATGTCTTTTTTAATAAAGAGAATTATTTTAAAGAGGGAGCACCCCATTTCCCACTGAACTGATCATCATAAGCCTTGATAAATCCTCGTGGTAGAAAGAGCATTGCCTGCAAATCGGGGACCTGAAGTCTAGTCCTGTTCTGTCATTACCAAATGACAAAGTCAGTGATTTGTATTTATTAAGTGCTTGATATGTCCCAGGTGCTTTATTTGTAGTTTCCTGTTTAATCCTCAAAAATCATCTTACCAAATAGACGTGATTAGCAACCTCATTTTATAGAGAAGGAAGCTGAGGTTAACCTAGGACAAGTGAACTGCCCAAGTTCCCATACCAACTGAACCAGATCTGAACCCAGGAAGCGCAGAGGCTGCCGACCAGGCAGTGGTTCTCCATCCTGCCTGCTGTTTGAATCACTTTGAGACTGACCAGGGCCCAACCTCAGAATCCTATTAACTCCTCTAGATGAGCCCTGGCCACTGGGGCTTCTTTTTAAATGTCTTCCAGCAATTTTAAAGCATGGCCAGGGTTGAGAACCTTTGCTTTAGGCTCTCTCTTGATTCTAAGCCATTGTATCCTCCCAAAAGCCACTTCTCTGTGCTTCAGTCTCTTCTATACCAAGAGGTGGCTGAAGCCACCTATCTTGGCAATAATTCTAGCTTGAATGCCTACAAATTATCCCTGCCTTTCCTCCACTTCCCACGTTAGGCCCTGGCAAACAGGGGACTCCTAGACTCTCCACATCTGACTCCAGACAGCTTTCCCCTGAAGTTTTCAGCCTCCACTACAGAAAACTTGGGGCTGGGATAAGCTAACGGTCCTATTTTGTTAGATGTTGTACAGCAAGTAAAAGCTGTAGCTTCTTAAGAAGAATAAGGAGGATAAATGTAGCCAAGTGGGTGCTCCTTGTCAGCCCTAATTGAGGATGGTCTTTCGGCACCAAGTAAAGGGAGAGAGAGTACAGCAGAGTCCCCTGGCTGGTAAACTAGCCCTTTCATTGACCAACATGGTCTTCTCAGCCTTGCCTCAGAGGGATGGGTTTGGAGAAGCAGAAGATCCAGTCTGTTTTCTTGGGAAAGGAAACTCCAAGAAGGAGAACAAGAGAAAGCTGAGCAGGTAAAAACTACTGGTGGTTCAAGGATGTACTATTTGCACAGGTGAATCCCTGGGCCGAGACCTGCCAGTCCACGAGTAGGAAAGGATTGCTCCCATTCCCAGTGCTCTTGGGAGGCTCCTAGTCTGACTAGCTTCAAGGCCAGTGGGGACCAAGGTGGCTTTAGGATGACACCTTTGGCACTACCCAAACAAGTCTCTGGCTCCTCTCTAAGGCCTAAAGCTCAAACCAACCAGAAAAGTCTTATGTCCAAGAATAACTGAGACCAGCCTCTAATTCTTAGGACCATTCCACCCTGGTCTAGGCACAAACACAGGATGTACAGTGTCTTCAGGTCGATACACTTGGCAATTCATTTAAAGAAACTGGAGCCTCTGGTGGGTCTGCCATGCTCCTGTAGCATCCCAAACTTTTCACACTCACCCCACTTTATTTCGATTCCCTGTTTATGTGTCCATTTTCCCGGTGAGACTCTAAGCTCTAGGAGGGCAGGGAATGTGCCTGTCTTGTTCTCTGCAATATTCCCAGCTCCTACCCAGTGCCTGTCTCATGGTAAGAGCTTAATAAATATTCACTGAATAGACAAGTGATTAAATGTAAAGGTTATCTCAGAAGCGAATAAGCAATACTTGCTCTCTACTCCACGGGGAAGTGCTGAGCCATGAGTTGCTATGCTTATTATAAGAACTCTCCCATTACAGACTAAACACTGGCTTATTTGGGTTAAAAAAAAAAAAGAGAGAGATGCCTATTTTTCTGACAGTTTGTTGTTTTCTTCTAAAGTCCATGTAATTTTTAAAAAGAGCGAACAAAACCAAACAGTGGTTTCAGTGTTTGGGGTTGTTTATAAATACACTAATACTGAAGGCCCACAGAGTCAGCCGTGTTAACAACACGGGCCTGGCTGGCTGCAGTCCTGGTCACTGCTCCTAGGAGTCTCCATAGCAGCGGGGGAAGGTCAAAGCACTGGGAGAGGGCTGTTTATTACCAACAGGAAATGTGGAAAACACCCTGCCCTTTAATCTTCAAATTACCTCAAGGAAAACAGAAAACAATGTTATCATCAGACATTATCCACAGAGAAAACAGAGCCTTCTGTGGATGCTCAAACCCTACTTTTAAAGCCTTATATTTTATGATTACATCAAAACACTTAAGTGTTTCAAAGAGCTCTTTCAGCAATACTCACAACAAGCACAAAAATAAATGTTATAACATTATCTCCTTATTAGAGATAAGAAAAACTGGTCTGGATTCTACATAATTTCTTCCATAACCACAGAAATCGGTGAGAACCTGCAGATGCTGCCTCCCAGCCCACAAGGCTGGTACCACTGCCCTCTGCCTTACCTCCAAAGATAGTCACTACAGGTCCTGAAAACCCCCAAGATTCCTGCATTAGTATCAGAGTGGAGATCTGTATCTGCGTTTTTTGCATCATGCTCCTGGTCCCAAGATCCCCAAGGACATCACAGAAATAAATCAGGGGCCTGGCAATGGCGATATGTTAAAAATTAAGAATTGTAACCATTAGTAAACCAAATAATGGGGAGCAGTAATTCTTTGCTTTACATTAGTACATTTTGTTGTAAGTGCCTTTATAAATGATAAAGTACTAATTTTTGTTCCGGAAGTAAGTATGACTCTTTTGTGCAGGATGTAAACCTTGCTATTCTCAGGAGCAATGACCAATAACTAAACATTCATGGAGACCTCTTCATACCAGGCAGGCACTTTATATTCTAAACACGTCACAGGCCTTATATGATCTAGTTATCACAATAACCCTAGCAGGTTGCCATTATTGTTGTTTCTACTTTGTAAAGGAAGAAACTGAGGCACAGAGCTTTAGAGTCTCCCCAAGGTTACACAGCTAGAGGGAGATTGAAACTTGGGTTTCTTTGACTGCAGAGCTCATGCTTGCAATCATTTTGCTATATTGTCTTCAAAAGAGAAAGACATTATGCCACTATGGCTAGATTTAATTTTCTGTAGTTTAGGGAGATTGAAGGAATCCCAAATCCCAGGAAAATCAGTCAGCTAAAGTCACTCAGAAATATTTCTGGTCATTTAGGTGTCTTCTAAGCACAAGGCCAAAAATAACAGTGATTTAAATGACACTGGAGTGGAAATACAGGTCAAATCCAATTACGATGGATCTCAAGGGAGCAACCAAGCTCTTATTGTGTCCTGGAACTTTTTATATTAAATATTGCTTTCCCCAACTACTAGAGGTCTCACTGATCCTCCTTCCTTTTCTCCAAATTCTGGTACTTGCCTGTACATCACAGTCGAACCCTTGATTATACATTGCCTTTCACTGTTCACTATTTTTTCATGTATGCTAGTCTTTGTCTCCTCAACTACATTTTAAATTCCTTGAGAATAGAAACTGGGCTTCCAATCTATTGTGTATTTACAATGTGCACAAACTGGTTGCCGACTAAGCATGTAGAAAGTCCTCAGTATAACTTATGTATTGAGTTGTTTAAATAATATAGGCCAAAAACCTTTTTCTGTCAAGGACTAGATAGTAAATATTTTAGGCTTTGCAGATCACATGGTCTCTGTTGCAACTACTCAACTCTGCTGTTGCAGGGTGCAAACAGCCATAGACAATTCAATGAGCATGGCTGTGTTCTAATAAAACTTTATTTACACAACAGGCAGAGGGCCAGATTTAGCCTGTGAACTGTAGTTTGTCAACCCAATATAGAATATGTATGATAGGCTTGAGGGACTGGGTAAGGAAATATTCTCAAATCTCAGCATTATAGAAGTAGATACTATACCTCCCCTTCATCCCTCTACCCTCTTGTCCCCACTACTAGAGTTCTAGCCCCTGACCAAGCCAAGTATTTTTCCAAAGCCTCTCATCTTGGACTTAAGGTTAGTTTAGCACAATGTTTTGCAGCCCAATTACCTTTGGGGCTTCATACATCAGTTTAAAAAGAGAAAAATCAACGACAAAGTGGAAAGCTAACATAGTAGGTTGTAAGAACAATAAGTAATTACGAAATTCTTCAAATGCATTCCACCAAGGAGTCTCTGACACTCTTTCCCAACTGCTTCTTACAGACTGCCATGCAAATCATCATAGGTGATTTGAAATACTCATTTCACCTGGATTAGCAATCTACAGTGAGAGCCCATCCACCCGGGCAGGAAGCTGCCTACAGCATGGCAAGAGGAAACATTCCTTCCTCCCTACAACAGCTTTCCTTGGAGCATGAGGGAACACAACACACGGAAGAAGAAAGGCTTTTCAGCCCTCAGTTTTGATTTAACATTAAAAAGTCTTTAATGGGCTGCTTCCCTGACATAATTTCAGTGTGAGATATTCCCTTAAACAAATCGTTCAGTATTGTTTCTGGGCTTATCTACATGTTTGTAAAGATTTGATATGCATTTGATATGAATGGAGGTAGCTTAATAGAGAACCACGGAATCTGTAGCTGGGTAGCACTCTTCTAATTCAATCTCTTTATTACACAGAGAAGTGACGTGACTTGCCCAGAACTGTGGGTTCTTTGCTCAAAGCAGATAATCATTCAGGTCGTCCCTCTATGACCATGGTGCTATGATAATGAATCAGCTAGCACACACCTAGTTAATGTGAAAGATAATCCGGTGACAACCCTCAACACTCCTCTATGTCCTAGGACAAGGCTCCTTTATGTGAAATCAGCCACATCCAATAACATCTTCCTCAATAATGTGACACAGAGCTGCTTGTGTTTTCAGAGGCATGGCAAGCAACTTCCATTGTCCTTTCCATGGTACACTGAGAATGAAACAGAGATTTGTCTTCTGCAGTTTCTACTTCCTCCTTTATTTTTTTATTTTTACTTTTTTTGAGATGGAGTTTCACTCTAATCTCCCAGGCCGGACTGCAGTGATGCGATCTTGGCTCCCTGCAACCTTCGTGTCCCAGGTTCAAGTGATTCTCCTGCCTCAGCCTCCCAAGTAGCGGGCAGACGCCCGCTGCCACATCTGGCTAATTTTTTGTATTCTTAGTAGAGACGGGGTTTCGCCATGTTGGCAAGGCTGGTCTCAAACTCCTGACCTCAGGTGATCCACTTGTCTCAGACTCCCAAAGTGCAGGGATTACAGGCGTGAGCCAATGTGTCCGACCTCTACTTCCTCTGTCTTAACATCTTTTTCTCCCTCTTGGTAATCAAATGACTGATTACTTTGACTGAGACTCATGGACATTGGGTAGCAGCATCAGATCTTTGCATTTTAAGCCCATGATCTCTTCATGTGGAATTAAAGGTACTTCCTCATATCTTAGGATGATGCCCAGAAACACAAAGAAACAAATCAAAAGAAGTAGCTATTGTAGAGATCCTCTAGACCCACTACGCCTTCACCTGACTTCTGACAGTGACACTAAAATTAATAGATTTCATAGGACTGGCAGAGAGAAGCAAAGAGAGATCAAAAGAGAAAATTCACGAGTGGTCAATTCACGAGTGGTCTCTCCATTCCAAAAAGATCTAATTACCCCAACCCCGCTCTAGGTCAAGTTAACAGAGGTCTAGTCCAGGGGGCTATAAGGCCCAGACTCGAGAATTTCTGACCTTTTCAAAGGTATAGGTTACCTCTTACCCTAGCAAAAGCCCCCCTGAGAGATATCTGCCTTCCTCACATCACCCAATCTTCACCCCATATTTGCCCCTTCTCATTCTGCTCTGGCTTCCAAACAATTGTTTCAAATTGTAACCTCTTTGTACAACCTTGCAGAACAAAGAGCTATGTCTCCTATATTTTATCTTCCTCTGTGAAGTTTCTGATAAGTATGTTTTAACTTGCATCCTTTATTGTATAAAAATATTGGGAATGTGCTGCCTTAGAAATTAACATATTCTTTGTCACTTATGCAGAATTTTTTTTGATTTGAACACTAATTGGGTAATTGGACTAAAAGTATCCCTTCTGGGCTTCTATTAGAAAGAATAATACTGGTCATGAAACTAATAATAATCATGATGAAGATAGCAATAGTCTTACTACTACTAATTATAATAGTTTTTTTTTTTTTTTTCATTTGCAGAACATTGTACAGATTGCAAAGATTTTTCTGGTACATTTTCTCACTTGATCTCATTTACCCAGTGAAATTGGTAGAGCAAATATTATGTTCCCCAAGGTATAGGTGAGGTCATTGGTTGAATGTCACATAGATAGAAAGAGGTGAAACTAGTTTCCCTTTCCAGGGGGGTGCCCTTTCTACTGTGCTCTGCTGCTTAAAAAAATAAATGAACCGTGCATTGAAAACAACTGATAACACACTGCTTCAAACTGTTCTCCTCCACAGGGAGAGGGAGTTAATTCTTCACTTCTGTCATCCTTTGGAATAAAGTTCCTAGCAAAAAAAGGGCAACTAATACACATGGTAAAAGCACAGCATCAGAGGCTGTTTAAGTCATCTCAGAATCACAGATTCTTAGGGGCATCCTGGAAGCTCCTCTCTTCCTCTTCATTCTAACATATTCTGCTACAGGACAAATGCCAGACTTAGAGGGTATTTACACAACAAAGAAAAGAGTACTAATAAAGCACATTGTGTATTTGTGTTTTAAAATTATGATATAGTCAATCCATATTTGCATGCAAACATTCATTCACACCTACAAAACCGGTTTTCAATTATATTCTGATTTTCAAAGAATCTAAACATACTGTCTTCTTACAATTATCTTAATTGACTAGGTGCTGAATTTTGTCTTACCCAGTCATCGCCACAGTATAAAAACCCCAGACCCAAACATATTTTTTTTATCATACTACAAACTTGTTTTAAATTGCAGTATCCAACTTTATAAAACCAAGTGTGAGCATATATTTAATCTCATAATGACAATTATAATATAATCATGAAACCCGAAGTCACCAATATTTGTCCAAGGTATCATGACGAGGCTTATGGAAACGCAGTGGAAGTGCGCCAGCACTCTGGACGCCAACAGAAACGGAAGTTACATGGATTAAAAAAGAATTTGCCTATTTGAAATGGTCTTTTACTAATATCGAGCCTGCAACTTAGTATATTTGGATAAGTGATGATGACCTGGTTTTACAAACACAGATTATTCAAATAGAAAGAAGGCAGAAGGCTGGCGTCATCCTAGAAGGTCAGAGCTTTAGGACTTTGGGGGGCAGAAAAAAGAATAAAAAAAATAAAGCTCTGTGGGCCGAGGAGATGAACAATACGGCAATGCTGAAGTCACTGCAACATTATTTATCTTTTTTCTCTGAGTATGATGTCTCATCTTCAAGAGTTTTTTGTTTGAAAGTTAAAAAACCAAAAACCTTTCCATTTTTTTCTATCTCCCTTAGAATGTAAAATCTGAGAGATCAGGACTTGCTATTATATGTTCTTTTATCCCAACTTGGATTTCATTATTTTATAAATCATGAGCTCTTTAAAAAATGCTGACATTTAATGAGTAAATTCCACTAACTCTGGGTTTAGTTCGAAAGAATAAGCATTTATTGAATCTCTATTATGCACAAGGCATTGGACCAAGTGCTAGGGAGACTATACGGGTGATAAGCACATAAAAAATAACATCTCCGGCCGGACGCGGTGGCTCACGCCTGTAATCCCAGCACTTTGGGAGGCCGAGGCGGGCAGATCACGAGGTCAGGAGATGGAGACCATCCTGGCTAACACGGTGAAACCCTGTCTCTACTAAAAATACAAAAAACTAGCCGGGCGAGGTGGCAGCACCTGTAGTCCCAGCTACTCGGGAGGCTGAGGCAGGAGAATGGCGTGAACCCGGGAGGTGGAGCTTACAGTGAGCGGAGATCGCGCCACTGCACTCCAGCCTGGGCGACAGGGCGAGACTCCGTCACAAAAAAATAAATAAATAAAATAACATCTCCAGTCTGAGCAACATAATGAGACCCCATCACTACAAAATATAAAAAACATTGGCTGGGCATGGTAGCACCCGCCTGTGGTCCCAGCTACCTGGGAGGCTGGGGTGGGAGGACTGCTTGAACCCCGGAGGTCAAGGCTGCAGTGAGCTGTGATCCTGCCACTGCACTCCAGCCTGGGCAACAGAGAAAAACCCTGTCTCAAAAGTAAATAAATAAATAAATAAATAAATAAAAAATTTTGAAACATACTAGTTCCTCCTTTTTGCTTACCTGTCAAGAAACTCAAAGCTACATTTCTTGTTCAATTGCAATAACGTTTTCAGACTAGATTTTCTATAACAATTCTCTTTTATTACAGTGACTCTTTTTTTTTAAGAACTGGAAAAAAAAGTATATGTAACATAGTAAAGAAATAAGTCTAAGTCAGGATAAAGTGAGTTCAGTGCCACAAGAAAAATCGCAACAGACTGCACTGAGGATTCACAGGCTGAAAGGAGTGTATGGGAGAAGACAGGAGGTGAGTTTTCCAGGAAAAGGTCATTCCAAGCTAAGAAGACAGATGGGCGAAGGTACAGGGATGGGAATGTGTGAGATACTTGGGAGAAAAGAGTTCAGATACAAGGAGGTTGGAACAGAAGGTGGGTTGTTTCATTAACTCTCAACACACAAAAAATCAACCCTTCTCTACTAAGCATCATATTGGCATGTTGTTCACATGTGTGAAATCTTTCCCATAAGCACAGTAAGGGTATCTTCATCTTACTCATCAGTGAGATCAAAGACCGGAGATGACATGACCATGTAATTTCAGCACAGACACAAGAAGCAACAATAAATCAAGAAGAATTAATGCATTTCATCAAGTGAGCACTCAGTAAATGCTATGCAGTTGTAGTCATACAGATCACCAAGACCCGAATGCACTTTTGGTTTATGAACATTTAAGCTTTTACAACGGCCCCCATACTGCCTGTCTTCTCTACTGAGCTCAAAGCAATTCATTCTTTGGAGGCCACAATCTATTCTTTACACTTTAAAGATGGAAAGACTGGAAAATGATCTGTGTAAGGATCATGGAACTTAACAGACAAAAGAAAAGCAAGGCCTCATTATATGTATGAGGGAAATGCAAAGTAGAATCTGTGGGTTCATGCTGAAAAATCCAAATTAGAACAGCTAATCAAGTGAGAGAGTGTGACTAGTTCAAGTGTTAATCACAATATTCTCCATTGCCCATATTACAAATTAGACTCGTTTTTGGAAGCACGTATGCGATGAAGAGCAAACAGGTCAGTAACACTGGAAAAAGGCAGTGAACTAACATGGAAAGTTGTCTAGTCAGCTTTGTGTGGTTGTTCAGTTGCTGTAGCCCTGTGTTTTTCAAACTGCAGGTCACAATCCATTAGTTGATCATGAAATCAATTTACAAAGTCACAAACAGCAATTTAAAAAATGTCTGTATCACTTAGTATTGTTTCATGAAACATTTATTCTAGTTAATATCAGGTATAAATATATAAACATATGTTCTGGGTCAGACTGCAAATAACCCCAGCCTCAGTCAAAAAAAGTTCTTTGAAAGCCGTTGCTATATTCTTCCCCACTGGGAAGTTAGGCTTGGGAATCAACAGGACTGAGACTACAAAACGCAGCTTAACCAAGAATTTCAGTACAATTGAATTGTGACTGCAAAGATTATATTGCAACATATTATTATGACAGGGCATGTGTGCCATATCTATGATATTTCTATATCAAATAGGTAAGAACTTATGAATGTCATAATGTCTGCACAGTTGTTCTAATATTTAATGCTAGATAAATGGTTTAGATCAACCGTTCTCAACTTTTTAGTCTCAAGACCCCTTTACACTCTTAAAAATCATTTCTTAAATTACTTTTTATTTATTTATTTAGTTTTGAGGTAGAGTCTCTATCACCCAGGCTGGAGTGCAGAGGCAGGATCTCAGCTCACTGCAACCTCTGCCTCCCGGGTTCAAGCGATTCTCCTGCCTCAGTCTCCCAAGTAGCTGGGATTACAGGTGCCCACCACCACGCCCCGTTAATTTTTGTAATTTTAGTAGAGACAGGGTTTCACCATGTTGGCCAGGCTGGTCTTGAACTCCTGACCTTGTGATCTGCCCGCCTCAGCCTCTCAAAGTGCTGAGATTATAGGCGTGAGCCACTGCACCTGGCCCACTCTTAAAAAATATTAAGGACTCCCTCAGAGAACTTTTGTTTATATGAGTTATATCTACCTATATTTACCACGTTGGAAATTAAAAATAACTTTAAAGCGGCCGGGCTATGTGTGTTTTGTTTGGAGTATATGAAGAAACTCTGGCCTCATATATAGATAATGTAGTTGGAAAAGAGATGGATATTTTAATAGACTTTTTCAGATAACTGTGGATATTCTTCTTGGACAATATACCAAAACTTGACAAGCTGGAGTTTCTCAAAGCTCAGCTGCAATGTACTATCTGAAATCCTATTAACTTTTCATACTGTTACATTAAAAATCCATTAGTCCACCTTGTCCTGGAATGGATCTTTTGCCTGTGCATGATTATGTAGCATGAGACATCAGTCATTTGGAAAATACTGGACCACTGAGTTAAGCAGATCTCTGAGATACTGACACTTTCCATTACACAAGATTTGTTAAAATTGCACTCATTAATATCATCATTGATCTCATCAGAAAAAAAAACGTTAAATATTGAGACGTTGTCAAGCTCATGGCAGCAGATACACATTTTCTAAACTTTTCATTCTGGCTTGAAGGCTTAAAAATTATCATTGGCAGCAGTAATTGTCCCTTGTTTTCCTGAAAGTGACAGGCACACTTTATTTATTTTCAGGAAAATGTCTGTCAAGTACCTGTTTGAATAATCATAGTTTGCCCATCTTTCTTTCAAGTAAAATGTTTTATGAAAATAAAAAAAAAAACATGAATTCGGCCCACAACTCAAGCACAGAAGTATTTTCCTAGAGACAAGCATGACACACTTCATTTTGTAGCAGACGTGCTTTATGCCTATTTCCTATTTTTTTCATGCAGAATACTAAAAAGAATGGTACCCAAGGATTAAGCTTCAATAAAATTTATAATTTTTACTGCTTATCAAGAACACCATCAGGTGACACTGGCTCTCTAGCTTTTTTTTTTTTTTTTAACTGAGAATGCAGGTTAGTGACACGTGCGTACTTTCACTAGCAATACAGTTTGGTGTCCCTGCCATGATTGGGTTAAGCCACCAGCACTTTTAACCACCATTGTCTGCAAATCCTCACCACAGTGAACAAGTCAAATAAGTAAGTCTTAGCATTGTCATCAAAAATTTTTTTTTTTTTGACCTTGCAGATCCCCTGAAAGGGTCTCAGAAACTCCCAAGGGGTTCCAGGACCACACCACACTTTGAGAACCACTGGGTGTTAGCGCATTCAGAAATCAATTCAGTTCTCTTTCTCTTCAGAGTTCTTGATGCTCGAGGCTTATTTATTGTGATAGGTCTGATCACTGAAGCGCCAAAGAAAAGATATGCCAAGGCGTCGAACACATCCAAGAAGGAAGTCCTACCGCGCACACAGCTCAAAGGCTCGAGCGTGAAGAAAAACAGCTCTTGGAGAAAGAAACGGGATGCAGAGGGCAGGCCTGGGCTTGTCGTTGCCAGTGGCAACGATCCTCAGTGGGCGGAGCGCGGCCATCGATTAGTGAGGCCTTGCGTCAGTCGGCGGGCGGGAGGGTGTGGGTGACTGGAGCCGGAAAAGGCCTCCCGGGCCTTGTGGTCGCGGTGGGTTCTTGGTAGCGAAGCAGCTCGCTCGTTCTGCGATCTATTGAGAGTGGCTTCCAAGAGCCCCGTGCCTATGTCGGGGAGGGAGGGAAGATGGCAGCCGTGGCGGCAGGCGGCCTGGTGGGGAAGGGGCGCGACATCAGCCTAGCGGCCCTGCAGCGCCACGACCCCTATATCAACCGCATCGTGGACGTGGCCAGCCAGGTGGCTCTGTACACCTTCGGCCATCGGGCCAACGAGTGGGTGCGTGCGGACGCGGCGGAGCAGTGCAGAGCAGGGTTGGGGTGGAGGCGGGGGGCGTCAGACTCAGGACAGGAGGACCCGGTGAGGGGGAGGAGACGTTGAAGCCCTGGAGGTGGGTGGATCTGGGGCCTGAGGCCGAAGTTGTGGAGATGCGCTCCCGGGGGTTTGGGGGAAGGGAGGCGGATCTGTGGAGCTACCTGGAGTTGGGGAAAAGACTTAAATCTCTAACGTACCCAACGCTGGGAGACCAGACCGATCGGGTACCGCACCCTGAGAGCCGAAGGAAAGGAAGGACCTGATGCCTTAAGGTCGGAAGACCGATGTGCTCGAGACAGTAAAGCAGAGTTCTGTTACAGTGAATCTGTGGCTATGGGGGAGGCAGGGACAGCAGATGAATAAAAGTGCAGAGTTCTGATTTTGGAATGTCAGTCTTAGATGGGACAAAGAGAAATCAAAACTTGATAGAAGGGGAGAAATCTGCAAGTTGTAAACTAGGGAAACGCCAAGAAAAGAGCCAACCTCGTCAAATAAAAGACAAAATGGGGCAGGGTCCAACACTTAGAAGGAGGCTGATGCTCTTGGGAGGATTATTATACGACAGCCCACCAAGTTTGATATTGGAGGCCATTTGGGAGCCAGATTATTTTAGTGCTCTTCTCAAAGCAGAGTCTCAATAAATGGTAATGGAATGAAATTTCATTGTCCTCACAGTTAGAATGGGGTAGAAGCCTAGAACACTGGAATCCTGTTGCAGGAATTGCTGCTTGTAATTTTGTAACCCACCCACTCGAATGTAGAGAGATGTAATTTTATTTCTTTCCTCATAATGATTTTTGTCCAAATAATATTCATCATCCATTATATATTGCCCATTAAATATCACATATATGATATCCATCATTTTAAAATAAGTTACAAAACAGTATGGAGAACTTAGCCTTGATGAATGGATTTCAGATAAACTTTTTGTGTTCTTCAAGTCGGTTGTATAAACACCAGAACTTAAGCAAGGAAAACATCCATGTTGAACAACTCTGTTTTTTTTTAACACCCACATTCATAAACCTACTTATCTCCAGTGTAGTTCAGCAGCCTGTAGTAAAAACTCACCTGAAAATCATTAACATAAAAATAAAAAAGCAAGCAAGAATGGGATAGACAAACAGTTTTGCCCAAAGTTCTTAACAGAGGAAATTTACAGGAATGGGGCAAAGAATTTAGGTCTGCGCTCCTAGTAGCCAAACTCAAAAGGAGAACAGGAAGAGCTCTTTAATATTCATTCTTCTGTAATAGAAAGCCTACCACTTAATCAGGAGAAAGGTTATTTCCCCCTAGTTTCCAGGGGCATTTGTCACCTAGGTCTTTACATAAAGAACATTGAGCAACATAGTAGACAGTTTCCTCCATGGTAATTAAAAGTATATATGAAGATATTCTACATAAGGCTGTTTTGCTGCTGTGTAGAAAAATGCCAAAGGCATAATGTTATAATCCTGTAAAAGTTAATTCCATAGTAGAGAGATGAGGACCAGAGATGTATAGTTGTGTAAATTGACTTGACACTGGGATTCGAGTCTGGAGCATCCTGAGAAACTATTAATATAAAGAAAGTAGAGCATTTCTCTTGAATAATAGTTGTTTCCTGTAGGCTTTTGACCGTTATCTATGTGATAGATACCTTTTAAGATAGTTACAGATGTTTATTAGATACCTAAAGCCTCATCAAAAAGCAGATGTGTCACAATGCATTATTTACAGGAGTTATGTTTTCCTGCTTGCTGGACATGTTGCCTTCAGACAGGGTATAATTCACTCAGGAAAAGGTCATTCTTTCAAAGTTCTAATATTCAAGGCTGTCGTAGCCAGAAAAACAAAGAGAGAGACCTAGTTCAGCTGCAGAGCAGTTGCTGGAGGCAAACAAATTATGACCACTGTCTCCATGTGCTGTCACTCTGGGTGGGAGCCATTTGAATGTAAACCTAATAAGAATATGAGAACATTCTTGAGAAGAGAGGAGAAAGTATTTACAAGAAGGCAGGGAAGATGTTAAAGAGGGGAATTCTTATTGCCCTGAAAATGGATGAAGAATGACTTCAGCCTTTCAGAGGAGGAGAAATTAGGAAGGAAAGGTGTATAGAAAATGAACTGCTTTAAAGAAGGATTAAGAAAGATTATGTCATGACTGGAATAGGAATTTTAGAGTTAGATCTACTCCCTGTTGTCAGGAAAGATGCCCCCCTCCAAAATATTAATACCTGTGTGTCAATTGAAGACCATAGCCCTGGTATTTTCCAGCTGTCAGTTCTTAGACCAGTGGCTCCCAGCTGGAGTTGATTTTGCCCCCAGGTGACATTTGGCAGCGTCTGGAGACGTTTTTGGCTGTCGCACTGAAGGGAAGAGTGTTAGGACATCTGCAGAATAGAGGCCAGGTGAGCTGAGCCTGAAAACTGCCCTACAGTGACTGAGGTTGTGTTCCGAGCTAGTGGTTTTCTAAGTTTTTGGTGTAGCCAATTAACTCACAGTTTTTTTAAAGTGAAAAATGCCAAACTAAAACCTCTGGATAATGAGACCCAGGCATTTGAGATTGTTGAAAGCTTCATAGGTGACGCCGATGCTACATGCATGATTAAGAGAGATTTGGGAGGATAAGTTGAGGCCTACGTTTTGATTATTTTAATTGAGAATAATCAAGTTAAAATAGAGATTGTGCTGAGCTATTTTGTGTCAGTGTGCAGTCCCCAAAATTTGCAAAACAGCACTATTTTATATTCCATTTTGGGTTTTTTAGTATTTTGAATTCTGAATTGCTTATTTCTTTAGCACTTGTTAGATTTTATAATAGAATATAATATTAAATTGTCAAATTGTACTTTTAAAATTTAAGCTAAAATACCCCAGGACTGGTAACTAATACTTAAAAGTCCTCCTTAAAGGATCTAAGGAACATCTAATCTTGTTTTAACTATTCTGCACATCCCTAACCCTGGACTTTGCTCAGAAAGAAAAAAAAAATCTGGTTGCCCTTGGATAACTGTGGAGGGGCCAGGAAAATGCATGAATTTGGGCAGCTATAATAGAACAGAAATGTACATTTTCAAAGTCTCTTTTATCCAGGTATCATAGAGCACCTGACGTTTTTTTCATCAAAAGATCTGAGTATTGTAAGCTGGTTATCTCTCTCTTTTTTTTTTTTTTTTTTTTGAGACGAAGTCTCGCTCTTGTCCCCCAGGCTGGAGTGCAATGGCGCAACCTAGGCTCACTGCAACCTCTGCCTCCCCGGTTCAAGCTATTCTCCTGCCTCAGCCTCCCTAGTATGCGGGATTACAGGCTCCTGCCATCACGCCCAGCTAATTTTTGTATTTTTAGTAGAGACGGGGTTTCTCCTTGTGGGCCAGGCTGGTCTCGAACTCCTGACCTCAGGTGATCCACCTGCCTCGGACTCCCAAAGTGCTGGGATTACAGGTGTAAGCCACCGTGCCCGGCCTGGTTATCTCTTTTCAATGGAGAAACTGAGACATATCATAATAAGCTAATTAGCCCAGCATGATCTGGCAAGAACCCCACTATAGGTCCCAGGTTGTGATTACTGAAACACAACTCCTTCCTATGAACAAATTCATATTCTTTGTGTGTAATGCTAAATAAAAATCTTAGTTTTGACAATTGCTTGTTTTAAGTTACAGATTAATTTTAGGAGAAGCATGCCTTTTACATTTCTGACCTTGGAATTTTAAAAACTAAAATGTGGCATTAAAGGTTTTTTTGTTTTTTTTTTTTTAATTAAGAGAATTTCTGTTACATCAAGGAAGAAAGGAAACAAGTCAGAAGCTATTTAGTTTTATGTGTGCTGATGTATATAGATATCCTGATTCGGATCTCTAAGATGAAACAGTCCAAGGTCAAATACTGGAATACCAGGAGAGTGTTTTGATCTTGTGGGGCGTGATCCTGACGGTACATAGAGGTTCTGCAAAGTCCTAGTTCTGTCGCCTGTATCTTGGCTCAGTTTCCTGACAATATAATGGGTAATACCAAATACTTAGTTTTTACAAATTTATTTTTAAATGCTTTGTGGACTTGTGAATACATGCTGACTGAATCATTTAAACTTTAGGGACAGCCAAAAATTTGTTCAGGTAGCGTTTACTGTAGTGTAGGGGCCATTTTCCTGATTAATACCTTGGTGGTTTGGGTTTAAGTAATTCTTAGTGCTTAAAGTACACTCAGGATATACATTTGTCAACAGATAGGAATTAACCACGTTTGTTTTCAAAGAAAGATAAGTAATGTTTCTGTATATATATTTTTTCATTTTGACTTGGATATTTTTCAAAGTACAGGGGCAAATGAGCCACATTTCAGAAATCAGGATATGTTGCACAGTATGTGGTAGTGATTTATACAAACTTTATAGTGGATCTAGTTTAAGGATGAAGTCCCTGACTTTCTTACCTATGCTTATATGTTAGGGAAAAAACTGGCTAAAGTTGTTTCA
This sequence comes from Macaca fascicularis, assembly GCF_037993035.2. Taxonomy (NCBI): domain Eukaryota; kingdom Metazoa; phylum Chordata; class Mammalia; order Primates; family Cercopithecidae; genus Macaca; species Macaca fascicularis. The sequence goes on along the minus strand of NC_088385.1, from coordinate 2,849,020 downwards.
AAATTTATTTATTTATTTATTTATTTATAAGAGACAGGGTCTCCCTCTGTTGCCCAGGCTGGAATGCAGTGGTACAATCATAGCTCACTGTAGCCTCAAACTCCTGGGCTGAAGCCATCCTCCCTCCTCAGCCTCCTGAGTAGCTGAGACTACAGGCATGTGTCATCACACCTGGCTAATTAAAAAAATTTTTGTTTTGTAGAGACAGGGTCTCACTATGTTGCCCAGGCTGGTCTCAAACTGAACTCCTGGCCACAAGTGATCCTTCTGTCTCGGCCTCCCTGAGTGCTGGGATTACAGACATGAGCCACTGTACCTAGTCTAAATTCTTTATTTATAATTTCATATTCCATAATAATAAACATCTTGAGATTTAAAATTTTGTTACTAAGTAATGATTTTTTTATAGCCATTTACTCTTGATAATAACTTGATACGATTTGTGCCATAATGGATTTTGTTTTCAGGACTTGTAATATAATTTCATGGGCAGAGAGTATGTTGTTGAGCTGAGGCAGTGAGTGGCTCTCAGACTAGCATACATCAGAATCACCGGGACAGGTTAATGAAAACCAGATTGCTGAGCACCATCCCCAGCGTTGCTGATTCCGTAGGTTTGGGTAGGAGCCCAAACACTTGCAGTTCTAGTAAGTTCCAGGTGATGCTGATGCCGCTGATCTGGGGATAACACTTTGAGGCCCACTGAACTAAAGTGAATGAGAAATTGGCTGAAATTGCTTGAGCATGTGAAAGGATCGTGCCTTGTGTGCCTTTTAAAAATTGCTGTTTTGACATTACACTTTTTTTTTAAAAGGGTGTATTTTTCACCAAAATTATAGAGTACTTAAATTTTGAATGATTATGGTCATGAATATTAATAATAAAATATCAGGGGTTTAAATAGAATGCTGAAATTAAACCATGTAAATTGCAGAAGTACATTTTAAATTCTGAATTACAATAGGCTTGGTTACTGGTTAATCAAACACCTGGATAGTTACATGTATGTTTTTTAGTATGCATTATATGGATGAATATTATCATAATGGCCCGGCTTCCTGCCTTTGGAGAAATGGAAAAGAAATGTCAAATGAACTAGTTGAAGCATCATTTTAACTTTACCACCTCTCCCAGATTTTCTCAGGCAAATTTCTTGAGTCCTAACTTGGTAGTACTTGTGTAACTTTACTTCAGGGATCTCGGGGCAGACCTTGACTGTAAATAGACTACACTAAGTAGGTGACTGATTCATCTGAGAACTCTGTGGCCATCATTGCCCTCTCTATCTAGCAGCTAAAGTAGAGTTATTGACAGATCATCTGCCCTCCTAAGTGACTGGATATGGCAAGAGAAAATGAACCAGGAAAACAAAATGAAGAATAGTGAAATGCAGACACCAGTGATGTCTGCAGCTTGCTCCACACCCAGTGTGGTGGCTGGAGAAAAAGGCAGCGCTCTTCTTTCTAATTAAATCCACATAGCACACTTACTTTCTCGTCGTTTCAGCTAGAGGTATGTTGCTCTCCCTGTATTTGGTAAAGAGAGATAATGATGGTTTATTTTGTAAATGACAGAAGAAAGCCTGCTTCCTGCTGCCTAGTCTGCAGAGGCACACTGATGGCCCAGAGCTTGCTTTCTCCTTTTCCTGAGAATCACTCCTCATGTTGGGTGTATTTGGCCCATTGCAGTTTCACCTGCTTGAAGTTGGATATAATTCCTGTTCCATGAGAAGTTGTTTTATACGTTTGTGAATGAGGAGAACATACATGTCTTGTGTGTTTTGTTTTTATTGTTTAGGAGAAAACTGATGTGGAAGGAACCTTATTTGTTTATACAAGGTAAGAGTGTTTCACTTTTATAAAGAAACTAACAATCTTTGAGATAATATTTTAGCTCAATTGTGTCACTCTTCAAGTGCATGCAGTTTTATTTCAAAAAGAAGTAAAAGAATTAAATCTCAGTTTTGAAGTTATTAGTTGACATGAAGAAGGGAATAAATACTGAATAATGTCACCGGGTATGTTGTGATGAATACTAATTTCAGAATATAATTTAAACTTCAATATAGATGAACTTAAATCATTGACTGAGCACTGTTTAAAATAGATTAAATATTATTTGATTCAAATGAATGGCACAAAGTTCTTGAATATAATGCATTGGCCAGGAGCTAGAAGAACACTATGAGATATACTAGATTGTTCAGTTAATATTTGGAAAAGGGTTTCATTGATCATTTTTATTTATTTATTTTTTTGAGATGGAGTCTCGCTCAGTTGCCAAGGCTGGAGTGCAGTGGCACGATCACAACTCTCAGCTCACTGCAACCTCTGCCTCCTGAGTTCAAGTGATTCTCCAGCCTCAGCCTCTTGAGTAGCTGGGATTACAGGCGCACGCCACTATGCCTGGCTAATTTTTTTTGTATTTTTAGTAGAGACAGAGGTTTCACCATGTTGGTCAGGCTGGTCTCAAACTCCTGACCTTGTGATCCACCCGCCTCAGCCTCCCAAAGTGCTGGGATTACAGGCGTGAGCCACCGCGCCCGGCCGTTGATCATTTTTCTCCCACCACCGACTCTTTAAAAAAGCGTGATCCAGAATTGAAGATGTCTTTCAGCCCTCCATTGTCTAGTTAACAGAATATGTTTCCGGATAGATTGAATAAGCTCGTGTTTTTAGTCATTTCTTGTTATATTATTCATATCAAATTACAAGTGCATATAGAGACATACATTATGTATATTGGCTCAACAAACTTTTCATTCACATAAACATTCACATAAAATGTCATAGCGAAAGGTCATCACCTTCATTGGGGGTACAAAGATGAAATTGAAAGGCCTAATATAAACCTTTCTGGGGTATCAGTTTCACTGGGGAGACAGGAAACACACACACCCAAGTGTATTTTCTTTCTACATATATCCATGTTTATGGTAAGCCACAGTACAGGATAGAGTACCCCAAGTGCCAGTGGATAGATTCTGAGCAATGAATGGACTGCTGTGATTGTGGAAGGCTTTATAGCAAGCTTGTCCAACCCGTGGCCCGCTGGACAAATGTGGCCCGGGATGGCTTTGAATGTAGCCTGACAGAAATTTGTAAACTTTTTTAAAACATTAGAGGATTTTTTTTTAAGCTCATCAGCTATTGTTAGTGTATTTTATGTGTGGCCCAAGACAATTCTTCCCCTTCCAGGATGTCCCAGGAAGGCCAAAACATTAGATACCCCTGCTTTATAGAGTGATGGGTCTTGAATTGGGCCTCAGGAATATGGTAGAACTTAGCTTGCATAGAGGAGAGGGAAGGCAGTCTCAGCAGGAAGAATGGCAAGAGCAGAGGCATAGAACTTGGTGTGTAAAAGGGCCAGTGAGGGAGATGTGGTGCAGAGGGCTTATACTGGTTTGTGGTAGTTAGCAAGTGTAAAGAGATCTGCTGACTTGGAATGGCAGACTCTGGATTTTGAGATATATTTTCTTAGCAGTAGGAAGTTATTGAAGGCTTACGAACAGGAGCGTAATAGAGAAAATGTGTGGGGAAAGTCAGTTTGTTAACTTCATGGGGATGCACTGGTTCTGGAAGAAATTGGAGTCAGGACAGTGAGAAGATTATTGCAGTGGAGTAGATATGAAATGATGAGAGTTGGGATTAGAATAATAGAAATTGAAATGGAAAGGGCATTGCAATGGTGAAATTTTTAAAATGACAATATTTTGAACATGGAAGATTGAGAATGACAGAAGCATTGGTGGAATAGAAAGACAGGAGGTCAAGAATATGGTTTGAGGATCAGCCCTCATTTTACTTTGAAGTAATGATCTGGACTGGTAGCAGGACATTCGGGTGGAGGTGTCCAGCCCCTCAGAGTAAGGGCAGGGCTGGAGATGGTTTGGAGTTGTCTGAAGTAATTTGGTAGTTGAAGCCATGAAAGAAAGCTGTTCCCTGAAGGAGTGAGTGTAAAGTGGAACCGATGAGGGTTTATGGTTAGGTTTGAGGGCCAGAAGGATACAGAGGAGTCAGCTAGAAAGATAAAAGCAGGACTAGAACAGCACAGAGAGGCCCACTGGGGGCAAAGTGTGGGCCTGATGGAGGTTTGTGTGCTGGGCAGGAGGGGGCTCAGCTGCAGGTGAGGAAGGTCTGTTCCAGTGGAGGCAACAATGGGAGGGGGAAGGAAGGAATGGGAGGCAAGGCCAGCACACTCGGTGACAAGGAGGTGAGGTTCTTTACAGTCTCAGAAAAGCAGTGGAGTACCCAAGAACCATTGGCGTATTCGTCTACATTATGCTCCCGAACATCCAGAGCGCCAGAGCATGCCCCCAAGCAGGTTTAGTCAATAGAGTATGAGCGCTCTTGAGGATTCTGAAGTTTACAACAAAAGCCATAGGGTTGAACTGTACTACGTGCCGTGCGCACAGGGTCCATTCTCACTCATTTCTCATAACAGGTATTATTACTCTTTGGAGAAGTGACAGAAAAAATGTATTCGTATGTATTAATGATTGATTTTGGGAATTTTTAGTAGGGTTTTTTTTTTAAATCATACAAGTATTTTCTTTTGTACATCCAAACCAAATATAGGTTTGTATTTTCAAGGATTTCTTACTGTACTCCAAGTTTCTAATGGAACTCTCAATTAAACAAAACATTAAATTGAGAAAATAATCCTTTGCTTTTTTTTAGTCTCTTCTCCAAATCTAACTCCTCAAGAATAGGATGCCTTCCTTATCCCCTGCAAAACAAAAACCTCCCAGATCCTAGTATGTTGAGGCCTTTCTTCAGTAGAGAATTACAAAAAGCATGTAAAACTCATGGTGGTTGGGGGGCGGGAGGCGTGTTACAGGGAATGGAGCTGGCAGTGATGTATTTTGACTTCTCTTATGGAAGTTGCTTTAGAGCAGCTGGCACATGTATCCCCTGGGCCTATTTTCTAAATTATGAGATGGTATAGTAGCCGTGCTATTAAAGAGGTGAGATCCAGTTGTGATAATGAAATACGTGAAGAATCAAATTCTGATTCTTGTATGAAAACACTTAATCCCATTTAAAAAATCATTTATTTCCTCCCATGCCTTCCTTTCTGTAATAGAGAGTTCATAGAGACACCCACTGGTGATTTCTGAACTTGACACGTCCAGAAGACCCCCCAGCAGAGCTCTTTGGGAGTACATTTTCATTCTTCCTCTGAGTTTAAGTTGAAGTGATGATCATGATTATTTCTGGTATTGATTGTATGCTTACCACCACTTTACCCCTTTGTAAAATAAGCTAGGCAAGGATTGCCTCCCATCAGTTTTAAAATTGGAGGTTTCAGGAGAAAATCCTGGCAGTGGTTGTGTAGCTGTGTTCCTTGATCAGTATCAAATAGAGGCAAAATAAAACTAAGACATAAACAACTTGTCTTCCTGTTGCTCATAACATTTCTGTGGGTTTGTTAATAACAGCCCTAGCACCCTCATTTAAAGTAAATAAATGAATTCTGCTTGCTTCAGCTTCAGTGTGTAAATATGTGGTGTTTCATTTGTCACTGGAAGTTGAACAGTTGAATTACTATATGGCTGTCACCCAAGGGTAGACGAATGCACATGTAGTTGTTAGAGTTTATACTCAGTATGATTTGGATTCTTTTCTGCCTGGCAGAGTAGGCATTCAAGGTTTATTGAGTGAAATGAAAATAAAACGTCACTAAATGTCACATTTTTATAGAGAAAAACTTCTATAGTGGTTTATCTGTGAAGCTGTTTGCTTTGCATTGAAGAAAACAAAGTATCTGCCCTTTGCACTGTTATGTAAACTTCTAGTTCAGGCTGTGTCCTCACAAACTCATTGTTGAGAGTTGATTCATATGGCTAAGAGATTTTGCAGCCTTCAGTTTCAGACTAACACTTAACATTTTCTATGAAAATTGTCTTCATATAATTGTGATGTACACTCTAATATTAACTACCAAGATTGTTTAAAAATATCTTTAATTAATTTAACTTTTAAAAAGTATTCTTTAAAAGTCACTAATATTTTAAAAAGTAGTTACTCTGCCTTAAAGGAATTTACAACGTAGGTAAAGAAATAAACAAACAACAACTGTATACACACATACACACACACACACACACACCCCACAAATGAAGTGTGACTCAATTTTACCGAATGAGTCATCATGACAGTGCTGCTGCATTACATGGGAATTAGTCCATAATGATGCCAGTGGTGGAGAAGTATGTGTACAGGCTGCTTGTGTAAAGCTGCATATACAAACAAAAGTTGAGAGACACATCAGAATGTACTATACTGAAAATATAGCATGCTAAGCAATTTGTCTATTGATCTCCCGCTGACCCCTTGTGATTTTTAGGTCTGCTTCTCCAAAGCACGGATTCACCATTATGAATAGGCTGAGCATGGAAAATAGGACAGAACCTATTACTAAAGACTTGGATTTCCAACTCCAGGACCCTTTCCTTCTCTACAGAAATGCCAGATGTGAGTCTTTCTTACTACATTGGGTAGTTTTACATCTGAAGTTTGGCCAAGTGTTTAAAATTGTACAGCGTATGCTATTGTGTTTGCATTTGGTATCAGTGGCTATGGGGGGTGGTCAGCATTTTAACAAATGCTAATGTTTAGGAAATGCATGCCTAACTGATGGAATAGATGCTTCCTCAGAAGAGTTTAAGTGAATATAAATATGATGATATAAACCTTTAAACTCTGTCTTTTGAAGCTTTATGGATTTGTAGTGTGAACCCATTGCTGATCTTAAGCCTGAGCAGGGCTGGGTGAGGCAAGTTGTTAGTGAGGAGACTCCAGAGAGACACATAGGTGGCGCCCTGAACGAAGAAGTGACGAGTCTGCTATGGCACTTTTTCTTGATGTATCACTTTTGGCCCAGTGGGCTGACAAAGTGTTTGAGGGCCTGTGTTGTAGGAGTGCCATCTTCTGAATACAAGTAAATAAAAAATCAAAGTCCAAAAAGTTTCTTTCCGTCATTAAGAATTTAATAACCCTTTGTAATGTGGAAGTCATAGTAGGTAACTAAATAGTCCTTGTCAGATTTGAAATGAAGTAGCCATCACCTTTCTAATACTACAGTTTACTCTCATATCGTTTTCTGACCACTTGTGTTGCACTGCTGGTCAGCCCAGAGGAAGATTGCTGAAAATATGCCAGTTGCAGGGACATCTCCACCCACAGAAAACAAGAACATAATATATAAATATGTGTGTGTGCACATGTGTGCACACACATGCACCTTACGCTTTGTGGACAGCTTTCATAAAGACCTTGCAGTGAAGAAATGTTTGCTTTATATTTTTCATCCTACTCTTTGAACTCAAGATACAAGAATTTGCCTACCATATACTATTCAGTATAATTTTAATAGTGAGTATAATGTAAATAATATTTGACATTTTAACCCCAACGCATCATTAAGATGCATTAAAATGATGCTATATATAATTGTCATAATAGGTGGTCATCCTGTTATTTAGAGAATAAATTTTTATGAGAGGAAAAAAATAAAGCTATTGAAACTATAATATGACTTACTAATGGCAGGTCCTGTGAAATGAAGTTTTGCAATATAGAAAAATATTGTGTTTTCTCCTCATGTTTCTTTGCCAAAAGGTACACTTTATCAATTGTAGTTGATTACTAAAAGATTTGGATTTCCAACTCCAAGACCCTTTCCTTCTCTACAGAAATGCCAGTTTGAATTGTTTATAGTTTGAATTGTTTTGTGTGCTTATAGTTATGTCAGGTTTTTTTAAGATTATTAGATTTTATGTCAAATTAATATATAATTTAAGTCCTAATAAAATAACTACAAAGTTACCTATAATCATCATTTTTGGTTGCTTTTATTTTGGATAAATACATGGTCTGGTCAGTTATAGGTAATATTTTAAATTCTTATTATATATCACGTATTAACTACTATATCAAAAATATAAAAATGCAAACTCTCTTTAATGCATCAATTTAAAAAATAACCTCCTTAAGTCCCACAGGGTTTATCTGATAGGAAATACTATTTAGATCTAATAAACATACACTTTGGTTCTAAGCATATGCAGACCACTATGATAGTCACTAGCTGCTATGGCTGTTTAGCACCTGCAATGTGGCTAGTCTGAACCGAGCTGTACTGTGAGTGTCAAATAGGCACCAATTTTCAGACAGTACCAAAAAAAAAGTTAAAAACCTCTATTATTAATTATTTTATATTAACACATTGAAACGACAATATCTTGGATAAATTGGGCAAAATAAAATATATTATTAAAATTAATTTCACCTGCTTCTTTGAATTTTTTAATTTAAAATAATAGATGTGGCTCACGTTCGTGGTTCACCTCATATTTCTATTGAACGGCACTGTTCTATTTTAATTTGTTTTTCATATTTTCATTTATGTTTCCATATTTTATAATGATTTTCATTTATTTTACCGTATTTAATAATCACAATTTTGTAGAGTAGACATTTTCACTGCCATTTTGCAGATGAGAAAACTGAGACTCAGTGAGGTGGCAGACTGTGTAAAAACCCAGATTCTGATTTCACTTCCATTGCTTTTTCCACACCACTACCTGTACTGCTCTACTATTAAACATGGATGCAAATTTGGGATGCATATTAAAATGTTGCTAATGAATTTCCATACAAAAGAAGTAGAATCAGTTGAACAACAAAGAGTGAAAGGGAATGGATCTATTTACTTTTCTGAATTCATTTTGCCTTTTTTTTTTTCTCCTTTACATCTGATACTGATTGCCTTTGCAGCCAGAGTCATTTGGTTTTATGTTGTTTGCAAAAGCCTTTTCAATCCCACTCATCAAAGGTACACAGAAGGGTTTACCACAGGTGTTGTCAGAGTCTCAGATACCTCTTAAACATTTTAATACAATTCAAATATGTTATATAATAATTATGTATGGTTTACATATTCTTTGGTGGCACGTAGATTGGTCGGCCTTTCTTTGGGCAAGGAACTCAGCTTCACTCAGGATTTTTTTTTAAGACTGTTTTCTCAAGATATTCTGTATAGTCAAGAATCTCTCTGTATGGTCTTGGCATTTCACATTGGCTTATGTATATCATAGGCGATATTTGGGCATTTCAAGTAGACAAAGGTAGAATTGATAGAGGTTTTTGGTGAGGTTTTTTAGATTCATTAGGAGAGAAAAAAAAAACCCTTTCTTGAACTGGATGAATGTAGAAGAGCAAAATAAAGAAATGAAAATCCCAAACTCCCTTCATTTAATCAGTTAAAAAAAGATGCTTGATAAATAAAGTAACTTCATTCAAACACAAAATAGATTACTTTATTACAGAAAAGGGTTTATACATTGTTTAAAGGGTTTAAACATTGTTAAAATGGGGTTTGACCTGTATGGACTTTAAAAGTAAATAAGATAGCTGTTAAAGTTAGGGCAAACATTTCATTCATTCATTTATTCAGCAAACATTTACTGGGCATTTACTGTCTGCCAAACACTATGTTCAGGCTTTATATGGGTTATCCCGTAACTTTTTCTTGGAAATACTATTACTCCTGTTTTATAAATGAGAATACTGAGGTTAAAGGGATTGAGCAATACACTGTGGTCCATGATTATTTTGAGATGGCAACACTATTTAAACCAAGAAACCTTAACTTCAAGACCCAAGGCCCAAGCAGTGAAGTATTAGCAGTAAATAATGCATCTGAGCAAAGTTTATCATTTACAAACACATAGTTATTTTAGAGTACACTCCAAGGTTTAAAAAGCAAGTTTTTTTAGCCTTGAGATTCAAGCATATATCAGTTATTAGAAAGATTCGTTTTTACCAAATTAAAAACTAATTTAACAAAAAGTTGAATTATACCACTTCTTTTGTAATGTTCCCCTATAGTAATCATTTACTGTATTTTTCATTTCGCAACTAAATAAGATACTAGCATAGGGAAATATCATTTCCCAAATATAATACTTAGGTTATAGACAGCAATGACAGGGGGATTCCTTTCTTTTCTTGCTTTTTCAGTTGAGACGGGGTCTTGCTCTCTTTGTCCAGGCTGGAGTGCAGTGGCACAATCTTGGCTTATTGCAGCCTCCAACTCCCAAGTTCAAGCAATTCTCCCGCCTCAGCCTCTGAGGAGCTGGGATTATAGGCGTGCGGCACCACGCCTGCTAGTTTTTAGTAGAGACAGGGTTTCACCATGTTGGCCAGGCTGGTCTCAAACTCCTGACCTCAAGTGATTGCCCACCTTGGCCTCCCGAAGGGCTAGGATTATAGGTGTGAGCCACCATGCCTGGCCCCTTTCCTTTCCCTTTCTCTTTTCTTTCCTCTTTCCTCTGTTCTGTTTTGTTCTTTAGAGACAAGTTCTTGCTCTGTCACCCAGGCTGGAGTACAGTCGCATGGTCATAGCCTCATTGCAACCTTGAACTCCTGGGCTAAACCACCACACCCGGATAATTTAAAACAACTTTTTTAGAGACAGGATCTTGCTGTGTTGCCCAGGCTGGTTTCAGATTCCTGGCTTGAAGTGATCTTCCCACCTCAGCCTCCTGAGTAGTTGGCATTACAGGCAGGAGCCACCATGCCCAGCTGACAGGGAGATTTCAGAGCTAGGCCAACAAGTTGAATATATTATTATCAACAGTTATAGGATTGTAGTGAAATTCTTTTTAGATGCTGGATTTTATTGCAAATGTAAACCTGAAGTTTAGATCAAATCAGAAAAGACAAACTTAAGATATTTAGGACCAAAACTATTTTAGAAAACTCCTCCTAAGTCTTAAAGTGAATTTACCATTTTGGGTAGTTTTGTATTAAAAAAGAAATGACAGTTTAAATCCTTGATTAACATTTATAGGATCTGGGAAAAACTGCTATAAATAATGGAAATAGTACCCTGAATGAAAAGGAAAATTACAGATAGCCCTCATCTTCTAAACAGGCATCTTCCAAAAAGTTACCTTTTAAAGTGATTGGCTGATAGGCTTTTGGGTAAACCATGGCAGAGTGAGCATACTCCTGGTTTTCCTGAAGTTCTCTTGAAATGACAGTGAAAAAATAAAAAAGACATAAACCCAAAGAGTGGAGGATCCATTTTACGAAAGAGATGGAATAAACAAGAAGTAGGAAGCCATGCCGTGATAGCTTCATTGTACACAAATACGAGCTCTGCCTCCTCACAGAGGGTTGTTGATCTTTGCTCTGTTGGTTCTACCATGCATTGACCCACCCTGCAGAAGGATAATACGTACTCACCTTGTTGTACTCAAGCATGGCTATACTAATTGCTTTGGCCAGTGAAATGTGGCTGAAAATATGTATCACTTCTAAGCAAATATTTTAAGAACTAGCTCAAGATTTACTGCCTTTTTTCCTTCTGCCATGATGACCAGCAATATTCCGGGCAGAGGCTGCTTTGTCAGCCTAGGTTCTGAAATGAAGATAACATGGCACGGAGGTAAAAGTGACCCATGATGGACATGTAGCTTGTAAGAAATAAACCTTTGTCATTGTAAGCTAGGCCATTGAGATTTTGGTGTCATTTGTTACTGTAGCATAACTTGGCCTATTGTGACTGATATACAAACCATCCAGGAAGAAGGGAATCTCCTAGAGCAAAGGTGAAGAGTCCCATAATGACCCCTGTGCAACTGGAGGGGATTTAAATTAAAGTCAAAGGGTGAATTGCTTCAGGAATGGTATCCAAGAAAAAATTCACAACTGATAGTTTGAATCTATTGGGACATTTACAGTTACTTTTTAAGAGTTTGGTGCTGATATAAGTAGCATTGAAAACTAAGGGGTAGGGAGACAAAAGAAACACTTTAATTCCTGGGAAAACAAAATATTGAACAAAAAAGGAAATCATAGTATACCATGTAGCTCTGCAAATCATAATACATGGTTAAAGAGACTGAATATGAAAGCCTTATATTGGAAGGATGGGGTTGTATGTGGTGTATTTGTGTGTAAATTTGTGTGTGAATTGGTGTGTATTGTAAGAAAACTGAATCCTCTTCAGTCAATTTTTAAGAATCAAGAAATGGTACGTACATGATATATGGGAAAGGGATTTAAATACCATAAGAAAAATTAGATGAGAAATGGAGAGCAGAAAGAACTGTCATAGATATAATTTAAGTTGCTTTTAGGGAGCAGTAATCAAGAATGGAGTGACTAGAGAAGGATTCTATTTGCTATAAACTTCATAGTATTAGTTAACTTTTAAAATTATGTACATGTATTATTTTCATGAAAATAATAATTAAAATATAATTGGATATCAGAATATATTCTCTCATAAAAAACGTAATTTTAGTTGTGGTTAGCTTTCCAAGTCAACTCACAAAAGCCTTTTTAGCCCAGTATGCACCTATTTAAGAGTAGTATACTAGCATTATAATGTCGTACATATGAAATATAGCACTAGCATATGTAGGATTATTTCTGTAGGAAAATCCATTCAAGAATAAAACTGTGTAGACGCCAAGAATATAATTTCCTTAGCAGCAGGGCAGAGTACTTCTTATTCCCATTTGTATTGACAAATCATTTGTAAAGCTAGGAGTTCCTGTACGTTTTTTTTTTAAGCATGTGTGGTAATAGTAAACCTTTTGAAGTCTTCGTAGCCATGTTTCTTAATTCTGGAGTGGTTCTGTAGCTTCTCTCCTTCTTTCCATCCCCACTTCTATTCCAGTTCAGGCTTTCATTATGTGTTACTTGGGATGTTTCATAACCCTCCATAGCAAAAAGGGACTGAACTTCTGGCATCATCCAAAATAGAGTAAGTTCACTACAATACATCTCTCCCACTGTTTACAACTAAAAGTTCTGGGCAGATTACAAAAACAACTAACTGGGGCCTCTGAAAGTAAATGACAACAGACACACTGAGGAGAGCAATCAGAACTTGAAGAAAAACTGCTATGGTGGTGAGTTCCCGGCTTTATTCTTTCCTCTTTTATCAACTGGATTTGACACAAGAATGTGCCAAGTCACAGAACTCTAGGAAAAAAATAACAAAACCTGAGAGAAACTCCTCTTTCTAAAAACTTCCCCCTTTTCTTTCCCTACCTCCCCTTTTCTCTTATATCCCTACCCTGAAGCCAGTTGCAGAGAAAGCTGAACTGCCACTGTGGTGGTCATGGTGGTGGCCCAGGCACCCAAAATCCCAAGAAAGAGCCTGTCTCTGCCCCTGTGGTCTGAAGAGTGTGAGGAAAATCCCATTATGTATTTTATTTTGGTTTTCTTTTGCTGCACAGATTGCCTGACAGTGTGAGAGTCTAAAACCCTGAGACAAACCCTGACTTTGTAGCCGGAAGACGGGGGAAAAAGGCCCTGACAGCTGGCGAGTGGGAGTGACTCTAGAGGAGGGAGCTGGATAAGGAGATCTCCTAATTCTGTCTAGGAACTGATGCAAACCCTGGGTCCACCTGTGAGCTACATACATGTAACAGAACCCAGGAAATAACAACAGCTTTGAGAATTAGCTTACAATATAAACCATTATTCCAAATTTCTGACTAGTATATGTATAGGGCAGACATAAACACTTTTGAAAATGGAACTGAGGGCTGGGTGCGGTGGCTCACGCCTATAATCCCAGCACTTTGGGAGGCCGAGGCGGGCAGATCACCAGGTCAGGAGATCGAGACCATCCTGGCTAACACAGTGAAACCCCGTCTCTACTAAAAATACAAAAAAAAAAAAAATTAGCTGGGTGTGGTGGCGGGCGCCTGTAGTCCCAGCTACTCAGGAAGCTGAGGCAGGAGAATGGCGTGAACTCAGGAGGCGGCTTGCAGTGAGCAGAGATCGCGCCACCGCACTGCAACCTGGGCGGCAGAGCGAGACTCGTCTCAAAAAAAAAAAAAGAAAAGAAAATGGAACTGACATGGAAGCGTCATCCACAGACAGCAAGACAGAGCTTCTTACCTAAACCTAACTGAATTGAGTGCTTTCTCAAATATACAAAATGAACATTCTCCAGAGGGTTTCAAGAGGACTCTGAGTCTTACAAAAGAATAAAAATGTCCAGGGTGCAATCCAAAATTACTAGCCAGGAAAATATGCCAAACTCTCAAAGAAAAAATCAGTAGCCACCCTGAGATGATCTGGATGTTAGAATCATAAGATAGTGACATTAAGATAGTTATTACTATGCTCTGTGAGGTAAAACTGGATACTCTTGAAATGAATGGAAAGATAGAAATTCTTGGCATAAAAAATAGGTATAAAAAATAACCACATGGAAAATTTGGAACTGAATAATATACTATTTCTTGGATGGTCTTAATAGCAAAATGTGGATGACAGTGGAAAGAAGAGTTGGTGAACTCATCGATAGGTCAATAGAAATTTCCAAACCTGAAGAATATAGAGCCAGATGTTTGTAAAAGATGAACAGGGCCTTCAGAGATCTGTGGGGCAATATCAGAAGGTCTAATTCGTGTCATTGAAATCTAATGAAGAGGAGAGACTTATAAATATTTGAAAAAATAATATCCAAAACCTTTCCCAATCCAGTGAAGGAAACAAATGTACGTAGATTCAAGGAACTCAGTGAATCCCCAAACAGAATAAACCCAAAGAAAACCATGCCCATGACATGACATTTAGTCATAATCAAACTGCTGAAAAACAAAGATTTTTTTTTTTTTTTTTTTAAATCTTGAAACCAGAGAAAATCATTGTGTTACATCTAGGACAATAATGTTTTGAATGACTACAGATTTCTTATCAGAAATTATGTAGGCCAGAAGACAGTGGAGCAACATTTTCAAATTTGGAAATAAAAGAGCTATTAACCTAGAATTCCATTTCCAGCAAAAATATCTCTCAGGAATGAAGGTGAAATAAAGACATACTCAGATAAAGGAAACATAAAAAGAAGTAGTTTTTTTTTTTTTTTGCCAGAAGACCTGTTGTAGAATAAATGTTAAAAGAAATTATTCAGGCTGGAAGGAATAATATCAAAAGGAAAGCTGGAATTGCAGGATGAAGTAAGGACAACAGAAATAGTAAATATATTGGTAATTACAAGAGATTTATTTTTTCCCCTTTCAAATTATTTAAAATACATATGACTGTTGAAAGCAAAAGTTACAACGTCGTCAGGAGGAGGTTCAGTGTATACGGATGTGAAACGTGACAACTATAACATAAAAAGAGAGGACAAATGGACACTTATAGAGCCTTTACATTCTATTTGAAGTGGTAAAAGAAAAACTCTAAGTAGACTGTGTAAAGTTAGATATGTATATTGTAATTCTTAGAGCAACCACTAAAAAGAAATATAGAGATACAACCAAGAGATCAAATAGAATACTAAAAAATTCAGATAACCCAAAAGAAGACAAGAAAGAGGGTAATAGGAGAGCAAAAAATATGACAAACATTAAACAAAAAACAAAATGGCAGACCTACCCAAGTTCAACCATATCAGTAGTTACGTTACATGTAAATGGACTAACATAGTGATTAAAAGACAGAGATTGCCAGATTGGATTAAAAAAGCATGGCCTAACTATATGCTTTCTACACAAAACCCGTTTTAAATGTAATGATATAAATAGGTTAAAGGTAAAAGGATGAAGAAAGATATACCATGCAAATACTCATGAAAAGAAAACTGGGGTGTCTAGATTATTAACAGACAAAGTAGATGTCAGAACAATGAAAATTACCAGGGATAAAAAATGACATTACATAATGATACAGGAATAAAGTCATCCAGAAGGCATAATAATTATTAATGTGTATGCACCTAATTACAGAGCTTCAAAGTGTGTGAAGCAAAAAGTGACAGAACTGAAGGAGAAGTTTTTGTTTTTTTTTTTAAATTCTGCAATTACACTTGGAGAATTTAGTGCTCCACTTTCTACCGTCAATAGAGCAAGAGGATAGAAAACAGGAAGCATATGGAAGACTTGAACAACACTATCAATTAAACACAGCTGTCATTTATATGACATGCTATCGAACGACAGCAGAATGCACGTTCTTCTCAAGTGCACATGAAATATTCCCTAAGATAAACCTCCTCGCAGGTCATAAAGCAAACCTTAAACATTTTTAAAGAATTGAAATCATACAAAGTATATTCTTGGGACCACAATAGAATTAAATTAGACATCAACAACAGAAAGGTATCTGGAATATCCCCAAGTATTTGGAAATTAAACAGCACACTTCTGAAAAACTCGTGTCAAAGAAGAAAGAAAATTAGAGAACATTTGAACTGAATAACAATGAAAATTACAATATTTCAGATGCAAGCAAAGTTGGACTTAGAGGGAAATTTATACCATCAAGTACTTGTATTGGAAAAGAAGAAAGTTCTTAAATCGGTAATTCAAACGTTCACTTAAAGAAAACAGGAGAAGAGTATATTAAATCCAAAGCAAACAGAAGGAAAGAAATAAAAAGAGGAGAAATCAATGAGATAAAAAACAGAAAAACTATTTAGAGAAAATTAGTGAAACCAAAACCTGATTATCTTTGAAAAGAATCAGTAAAACTGATAAACACCTGGCCAGACTAATGAAGAAGAAAAAAAGACACAAATTAGCAGTATCAGAAATGAAAGAGAGGCTATCCACAGACATTAAAAGGATAATAAAGGAGTACTATAATTCGGCAACTTAGATGAAATGGACTAATTCATTGAGAAATACAAATCATCAGAATTCACTCAAGAAAAATAGGTAACCTGAATAGTCCCATATTAAGGAAATCAAATTTGTAATTAAAAATCTAACAAAACTCCAAGTTCAGATAGTTTAACTGGTGAATTCAACCAGGTATTCAAGGGAGGAATAATACCAATTCTACACAATCTCTTTCAGAAAGTAGAAGAGGTAATATTTTCCAGCTCGTTTTATCAGGGCAGCATTATCCTGATACCAAAACAGGGCAAAGGCATTACAAGAAAAGAAAATTATCAGTCAATGTCTCTTGTGAACATAGATATAAAAATCCTCAGCAAAATACTAACAAAATAATGTTTATAGTAGCATTATTCACAATAGCCAAATGATGGGGAAAACCCAAATATCCATCAGTGAATGAATGGGTAAACAAAATATTATATACACATACAGTGGAATATTGTTCCACTTTAAAAGAGAATAAAATTATGATATGTACTGCAACATGAATGAACCTTGAAGACATTATGCTAAGTTAAACCAGACACGAAAGAACAAATACTGTATGATTCCACTTCTGTGAGGTACATAGAGTTGTCAAATTCATACAGACAGAAAGTAAAATAGTGGTTTTCAGGGGCTTCAGGGAATGGAGAGTGGGGAGTTATCTGTTAATGGGTACAGAGTTTTAGTTTGGGATGATGAAAAAGTTCTGGAGATGGATAGTGGTGATGGTTGCACAATATTGTGGATGTGTTGAATGCCACTGAACTGCGTATTTTAAACTGTAAATGTAATGTTTTTAATATTTTAACAATAGAAAAAGGAAAAAATACTAGCAAATTGAATCCAGCAATTCATAAAAAGGATATGTCATTAGCCTTATATTTCACTTCTGGCTTATCCCCTCCATCCAAAACCACAGTTGGATTCATCTTCCTAAAGCACAAGCCTAATTAAGTTGCTTTCCTTCTCAAAATCTTAAATGCCTACCAAGTAAAACTCTTCACCCAACATTTAAAGCTTGCTGTAGTCAGGTCAGTTTCCCTTTCAGGTCAAGTCTGCTACTACTCTTGCACGCTTGCCTAATGCTCCAAGTAAACAACCACGTACACACTTTCCCAGAATACTCTTACCTGCATGCTTTTAAATATTTTTTTTTCTCCTTGAATTCTCTCCCTCATTCTGACCAATCTCTACCAGATAAATTCTACTCATATTTCAAAACCCAGCTGGAACTTTACCTCCCTGGATGTTTTTGTGATTCCCCCGTATAGCTGTGATGTCTCACTGCAGCGTATACGTCTTTTATGTTGTATTTATGTTTGCTTTGCTCATTTGTTATTGAGCACTTGTCTGTTGATACTGATTCTGTGTTGGGTTTTGGAAGTAATGAATAAGATATATCCCTTCCAGCCAGGCGCGGTGGCTCACGCCTATAATCCCAGCACTTTGGGAGGCCGAGGTGGGTAGATCACGAGATCAGGAGATCGAGACCATCCTGGCTAACACGGTGAAACCCCATCTCTACTAAAAATACAAAAAAATTAGCTGGGCGTGGTGGCACGCGCCTGTAGTCCCAGCTACTCGGGAGGCTGAGGTGGGAGAATGGCATGAACTCAAGAGGCAGAGCTTGGAGTGAGCCGAGATCGCCCCACTGCACTCCAGCCTGGGCGACAGAGCAAGACTCTGTCTCAAAAAAAAAAAAAAAAAGATATCTCCCTTCCTCCTTACAGTTTACCATCCTAGCACAAAAGACAACATGTAAACATATATGTTCAAAATAACATGCTAAATCTGAGCTAGAAAAATAAAGGCAATTACTAGTTGTGCTTATATTTTACCTTATGCATAATATTTTGTGCTAGTTTCTCTGTTAAGAGTGCAAGCACCTTCAGGGCAAAGGTATCTTTCCAGTTCCCCCCCCATAGCACTGAATTCCTTGCATTAAATGTGCACAATTAAATATTTGCAATGAGTACTGAATTACTTTTATTGGATTTCTTTATTCAAAGCTACTGATTAAACTTAACCTAAAAGTTCACAACTATTTCTTTTTTTTTTTTTTTTTTTTTGTTTTTTGAGACGGAGTCTCGCTCTGTCGCCCAGGCTGGAGTGCAGTGGCCGGATCTCAGCTCACTGCAAGCTCCGCCTCCCGGGTTTATGCCATTCTCCTGCCTCAGCCTCCCGAGTAGCTGGGACTACAGGCGCCCGCCACCTCGCCCGGCTAGTTTTTTGTATTTCTTTTTAGTAGAGACGGGGTTTCACCGCGTTAGCCAGGATGGTCTCGATCTCCTGACCTCGTGATCCGCCTGTCTCAGCCTCCCAAAGTGCTGGGATTAGTTTTTCTTTTGGAGCATTAGCCATTAGGCATTAAGAAGCCTCTGTGTTTCCTGTGTAGAAACTCAAAGCAGTAAGTAATTTTAGCAGCTTACCTAGGAACTACTCTGATTCTCAAGGTTACTTTAATATAGATAGTAGCAACATTTACCTAGAAGTTCCTAGAGGTAATTGTGAGTTGTGAGAATGCCATACATCCTCATCATGGGAAATTTAATAGTTCAAGGAAGAGATATGTAATGTGGGAAAATGTTAGTTTTATCTATGTGAACAAGATGATGTATAATGTATATATATAATATAAATTTTCTTTATAGAACTTTAAATTCTAAAAAAGCACTTTTATGGATGTCTCCTTCAACTTGTTTTATGCTTATTGAGATACTGTGACTTGATATTTAAGAAGTTTATTCACTATTTTAAACTTGATATCTTAATTACGATACATGAAAACAGGTCACATCTCTGTTTCCTCCTGGCCTTGTTAAACATGGCCATGTGGTGTAAACAGAAAAGCTTATGCTATAGATGTTTTATCTGCAAATGAAATAAGAATTTTTTTCATTTTTATAGAAGCAATGAAATAAATCTTTATTAAAAATAGTTAAAAGTAGTATTACCAAACACTAGATTTAAAATGACACTTATAAGCATTTACTATAAAACAAAAAGTGATAAATTTTACCTCATCAAAAGTAAAAGTTTCATCAAATTAAAAACTTCTGTTCTTAAGATACCTTTAGGAAAATGAAAAGAGAACCACAGACTGGGAAAACATACTGAGAACATGTACATATATCTGACACAGTACTATATTGAGAATATGTAAATAACACTTAGAAGTTAACAACAGAAAGACAAGCCAACTAAAAAATTAGCAAAATATTTGAAAAGATGCTTTAAAAAAGAAGATATATAAATACCAATAGTCATATGAAAAGATTCTTACCATTATTCATCAGGTATTTTGAAGTTAATGCATGTAGCAGTAGTTTCTTGCTTTTTATTCTGTGTAGTATTCCACTGCATCATTATAGTGCAGTCTGTTTATTCTCCTATCGATAGATATTTGAGTTATTTCCAGATTTGAGCTATTCTGAATAAAGTTACCATGAACATTTCCGTTCATGTTTTTTAGGTGAATAAGTATGCTTATCTGTCTTGGGTTTATACGTAGGAGTGAAATTGATGGAGACATAGTGTAGGGGTTTGTTTAGCTTTAGAGATACTGCTGAACAGTTGTGTGCCTATTTATGCTCTCTCCAGTAATGTCTAAGACTTCCCATTTGCTCCACACCCTTGTCAAAACTTGATATTGTTTGTTTTTTTAAATTTTCTGGGAATTCTGAAGTGATATCTCATTGTGGTTTTAATTTGCATTTTACCATAACAACAGATTGTATTGAGCATTTCTTCATATGCTTATTGGGCATTGGAAACCTATGCAGATTAAAGCCCAAATAAGAATATCACATACTCCTTAGAATGGCTACAATTAAAAAGACAGGTGTTAATGAGGATGTGGAACAATGGAAACGTTGATACATTGCTTCTGAGAGAGTAATATGCTACAACTACTTTGGAGAACTATTTGGCATTTTCTTATAAACTTAAACATATAACTAGCGTATGATCCAACAAGTTCCATTCATAGTTATTTACTTTAGAGAAATGGGCCGGGCATGGTGGCTCACGCCTGTAATCCCAACACTTTGGGAGGCTGAGGTGGGCGGATCCCTTGAGGTCAGGAGTTCGAGACGAGCCTGGCCAACATGGTGAACCCCCCCCCCCCACCCACTAAAAATACAAAAATTAGCTGGGCGTGGTGGCGGGCACCTGTAATCCCAGCTACAGCGGAGGCCGAGGCAGGATGGCTTGAGCCCTGAAGGGGGAGGTTGCAGTGAGCCAAGATGGCACCACTGCACTCCGGCCTGGGCGATGAAACCAGACTCCGTCTCAAAAACAAAAACAAGAAGAGGCCGGGCGCTGGGACTCACGCCTGTAACCCCAGCACTTTGAGAGGCCGAAGCAGGCAGATCACCTGAAGTCAGGAGTTTGAGACCAGCCTGGCCAACTTGGCGAAACCCCATCTCTACTAAAAAAAAAAAAAAATTAGCCAGGCATGGTGGCGGGCGCCTGTAGTCCCAGCAGCCTGGGGGCCTGAGGCAGGAGAATTTCCTGAACGTGGGAGGCGGAGGTTGCAGCAGTGAGCCAAGATCGGGCCATTGCACTCCAGCCTGGGTGACAGCGTGAGACTCCGAAAGCACATGTCCACACAAAGACTTCTACACAAATGCTCAAAGCAGTTTTATTCATAGTAGCAAAAAAAATCCGGTAATAACCCGCATACCCATTAATAGTTACATAGATAAATTTTGGTATATAATAATAGAACACTGCTCAGCAATAAAAAGAAATGAACTACTGATATATTCAACAACATGAATTAATTTCAGAAACACGTTGAGCAAAGCAAGCCATCTACGAAAGAGGATATACTGTACGACCCCATTGATATGAAGTTTAAGAACAGGCAAAACTAATCTAGGATGATAGAAGTAAAAAATTGGTTGCCTCTGCTGGGGCTGGTGGTGGAAGTGGGGTGTGCTGGTTGACTGGAAAAGAGTGATAAAAATATTTTATATCTTGTTTTCAGTGTTGGTTACATAAGAGTGTTTTATTGCCAACTCACTGAGCAGAACACTTTCAGATCTGTGCATTTTCTTTTACATAAATGATTCTTCAATGTAAGAAAGTAGAAATAATTGAACCTTATAAAAGAAGTATTTAAATAAATGAATATTTAAGGATAATTTTTTTACCCTTCTTTATTTTCCTGACATTATTAGCCGCTGTTTCTGCTAACTCTGATCTCTGCTGTGTTGATTAGAATATTACATTAACTCTTATCACTTTGTGTCTTGGCTTTTTCAACCTGGAAATAAAGCAGTCCTTGTTCTAAAACACATCTTCAGTACTTTAAACCAACATGATACCAAAAGCTTGACATCAGCTGAAAACGCCAAGTAATGTGAGGTAATAGAAATAGTTGAGTCTGCATTTCTAGTTTCCAGATCAGTCAGAAGGCTCTGCCCCCTTTCTCTGGGTTGTGACATCTGCTTTCTCCCCGTGGTCAGAGAAGCAAGGTTTCTTTTTGCCAAAAATATGGAAACCTGTACAACTTAATATTTTTCCTGAGTGGAAGGAATTAACCTTCCACTTCTCTCTTGAGAGTCAATTTTTTAAAATGTCAATTTCCTAGCAAAGAGAAGCCTTAGCATCTACTCTGCAGTGCTTTCTCTAGAATGAAATATATAAAAACAATACAGTTTTAAAATATAATAGTAGATATTTTCTTGGTGGCTATTATAGAACATATTATGAAGTATAAACTTGATTCTCTTCCAAAGCACCAAAGTTAAAGTGTACCTGTATATACCCATAGTAAATAATAGCAGTAAGAAAGTCAAATTTACAGAACAATGAGGAGTCATAATTTGGAAACAATATTGCTCACTAAGAATGCATTTTGTAAAACGTTTTCTCTGCCACTGTGTTACCATTAATTAACTGGTTGCTAATTATCTAGGCTACTGAGAAGGCAGTGGCGTGGACAATAAATTACAGGCCCCTTACGGGCAGAGACCATATCTTATATTTTATTTGTATTCTGTGGTGCCAAATAAACACAGGAAATAAACAGATTTAGATGAGAAATAGACATGTACAGTGTACTTAACAAAATTCCCAAATCACTTATATTCTAGAATTGTTACATATGTGTGTGTGTGTGTGTGTATATATATAAGATGATTTTGTCTAGCATCTGGAACATCAGAATGCATAAGACAAAGCTTTGAAGGAATGCCACTTAGAGTGATCAGGCAGAAGCCACAAAGTTGCCCAGCTTTCCACAATGTCTTCCTGTTTCCCACTTCATTGTAGAGACTGAGAATGACACCCTCTTCAGCAAACCAGTAGCCACAGCTGAACTGTGTGACTCACCCTCTCCGTGGCTGAGCACGCTAACCCGTTCGATCTGTGCTTTTTAATGTGATTCACCCTCTCCGTGGCTGAGCACGCTAACCCGTTCGATCTGTGCTTTTTAAGCTTTCTCCTAGGCTTCAGGCTCCACGGAGGAATAGAAGCTCTTCCAACTTAACAAATTCTAAGACATGGAGACTTTGTTATGTCTTTTCTTTACCTTGCAGTCAGTTTAGGCAATGATTACAAAAGCAATTTGGAAAGTTAAAAATGAACTCTGTGTAAATTCATTACTAAGTAAATGAAAGACACATTATCTGCCCACATATAATTGAAGGTTGTTTTCCGTTCTAGGATATTTATTGGCATATTGATAGTCGCAAATAGTCGTTCGTAATCTTCTGTGAGTCACAAATACCTATGAGAATCTGAATACTTTCCTACTTCCCTTTTTTCCTTCATTTCTTCCTTCTTTACTTCCTACTTTCCTTCCTCCCCCCTCCCTCCCTCTCCCCCTTTCCTCAAACATATTTGCTTGACTACTGTGTGCCAGACATTGTTCTAGAGGGTCTATGCTTTGCAGTTTTTCACTTCCCAAAATGTCTGTTGGCATATATACATGACATTTTGCATAGAGCTTTAGGAATTTTATTGAACCCCTAAAGCTCTCTAGGGTCAAGAAACTAATATTTAAAGTAACTATATGGCTAAAAATACTTGACATTCTTACTAGGCAAAAACTTAGTATTTGTAGGAATAACAGAATACATTTTTCTTCGGGATCTGCCCAGCAAGACAAAATCCTCAGAGTAGACTCATGCAAATCATGAGCAGTGTGGAGTGGGAACTGAGGAGTCTGACATGCCACACGGAGTCAGAATCGCTAACCTATACAGTCTCGAGGCTCTTTTACTGTACGTGAGAGGAGTGGTTGGTTGCGTTAGAAACTTTCAAGGACTCCTTTTAAGCCTGCACTTAATGAGAGAGGAAGAAGAGCCCCCAAAATTTAAAAATTATAATGTGGTCACTGAATCTTACTTTGTGTCTCTAAGTCTCCTTTGCCATTCTGACCGAAAAATTGACCTATTTATTATGCACCATTGCTTAGAGAGCTAATGTGTTAATATATGATGAAGGGTTCTACATCTACTGCGACTTGAGTGATGAAACTTGTCACTCTGACCTTTAATCCAGAATGACTTTTTTGTTCTCTGTCAGTACTCCACTTAGGCTGAAAGGAAGGGATCTAAACTCTAAAGAAGACTATTCGTCTAAAGAACTGGTGTTCTGCCAGTTAAAGAAGGCTCTGAAAAATCTCAAGGAAAGCAGAATTTCACTCTTGAGCCTTGTGGTATCTCTGGATTTTCTATTTCTGTTTTTCAGTGTGTTGAGTTGTGACACCAGATAGTTCCTTGAAACACACACATAAGCAGATACACAATGTGGGTAAACAACCCTTCTCTTCACCCTGACCACCCAATTAACACAGTTTCTACTTTTCCGTCGTAGCTGCTAGGGGACTCACGGAGAGAGCCTTCATGTGAATATATACATCTCTTATGTAACTTAACAATCTGACATGCTGAGGTGAGGAAAAACCCATGTGGCAAAGTCAGATATGGTGATTTACAGCTGCTACGTGAGAGTAAAATTAAAGCAAAGTCACTTGTTTTATCCTGAACGATAGAGACTATGAAGGTTCTCGGCTTGACCAAGAAAACATAGTAATGCTATTCAGATTCATACACTGCATCTGTGGCTTGGACATGCAGTGTATTTTATATTTTGTGTTTAAGAGAGCCCAGTTTAGCATGGTGGAAGCCTAAATCTTGGCAGAGAAAAGCTGGGTTCCAAAACATTTTCTTAAATGCTTAATAAGGAAAGCATCTTTTAGTTTCCCTACCCTTTATCTATAGTAAGTGGTCATTATGGCTATATAATGTATATTCTTTTAGATTCTGTGTTTTATATTACTAATTTTTGTCCAAAAATCATTTAGCAAGTAGTTTCAAATAATCAAGTTCTGGAATCATAGTAAATTTACTGCTTAACCCACAGAAGGAAAAATTATGGGTTTTGAAGAAGGGAAACAATTTTGGACAAGAACTTGTATTAGAATCACCTTATATATAGCTTTAGAGCTCTTATTTCATAGTAGAACCAAAACACAATGAAACTGTTTCAACATAGAGGGTTTTTGGAAAGAGTCTTTTGGAAAGTAGTATCTCCTGTGTCTCTATTCACAGATTAAGGTAAAAATGAAAAAGTACAGAAACTCTGACTTTTCTTTAATCAGGAAGTAGCACTAGGTTTCTTTGGCTAGACTACTGCTATGTCAAATTGTAGAAATATTTCCGTGATCATGTGTTTTATAGTTAGGCTATTTTCAGCAGAGCTATTCCTATCATTGTTAAACACTCGATTAAATCATCTGATTCAAATGTGAAGAAGTCTGTTCTTCATTGGAACAAATTTTTGACCTGTAGAAATACTCTGTTTTAAAAATAAGCTTAAGCATAAATAGATATGTTTAAATATAACTTTCTCAAAAACTGCAATTATAGGAGACTGGATTCATTTCTATACATTAAGATTCACGTACGGTAATAGATTGTCAATGTGTTGCTGGAATAATTGACATGCATATAAATCTTACATTTTTCAGATCATTTAGGTACTTATATGTGTAAGCTTGAGATTACCATTATCAAACACGACTGGAATATGAATATCTTAGATTTTCTGGTAGACCAAAGTACTATTATTATTTGTCCTTTGTTTTTCCATAATGAAGAGAAATGCATGTGCTTTTGCAGAATTGTTGCATTCTTTGAGCTCTTAGTTGCTAGTGCCTAACAAGTAGTCAATCAGGAAAAATGGTATATGGTAGGGTTGTAATAATAAATACACATTAAATGAGTACATTAGTGCCTACATAGTGCTGAATCAATCGAAATATATAGTCTTTGGGAGCTCATAGCCTAATGACAGAATCCCATCAACATTACTTAAGCATAAGAAGGTAAAGCATTTGAAGCAAAATAAACTCTCAGTGAAGGTTGAAGGAGAACAAAAGGGGTGATGTGAGGAGACTGTCCATGCTGAAATCTCTAGTAGAAGGTGTAATCAATTGATAGAGAATTCTAGCATATCTGATCCACGTTTAATTATTCCAGGAAGTGATAATTATTGATATCAACAATTATAAGGATTATTGATGGTAGAAGAGCTTGAAGTCTTAGACTTCAGTTCAACTTGGCACGTATTTGTTGAATGTCTGCACATGCTGGTTGCTGTACTGGGTGTATTAACAAAGTCCTCCCCTCCAGTAGCTTATAGTCTAGTGGAGGGAACAGATTTATAAATGCTTAATTTATTACCTTTTTTAGTACAAGGATGTACAAAAAAAACTACAGGAGCAAAGAAAAAGTTGGGACTGTTTATCCCTAGAGGAGTGAGAAAGCCTGAGTCTTCAAGGATGAGTAGAGAGAAGGAAAAGATGTATTAGGGACTCCCTGCATGATATTTGTGGCCAAGGAGATTTTGAAATTTATCAGCAAGATTATGAACAAATGAAAATATAAATTTAAGTGGCCAATAAAGCAGAATAAGTTGTTTCTATTTATATTTGTTACCAACTGTGGACTTTTCAGCTTCCTAACTTTTAAAAGTTTATTTACTCTGTTATATCTCTTAGATTAAAGGAACAAATAAAACTAGGAAATTAGTATATGATGAAAAAGATCCCATATGACCTCTGGTAAACCTGAGGGTAGTAGATGACCTCAAGTTTCCCAGTTTAGGAAGATAATGACCTCTGTGAAGATTAGGAAGATTGAATGATATAACATGAATCCATTATGAATTAAAACTTTCTAAAAGATTAAATCCATCTTTTACTGGGAAAGTAATAAATTCTCATTTATAGTTGGAGAGTACATATTAATTTAATCCAAATTAGTATAAAGCTTTAATTAAGATAGTTTTGTTTGTTTTTAATGGCATTAACTTTCTAATAACGTTAATTTATTTAGAAAGGGGAAGGTTGTTACTACTGTTTCCCCCAAAATGTTCATGAGTATTAGTCACCCGTAAAATAGAAACTGCTTCTCATCTGCTTTGAACCTTTCATTCTTCCCAGGTCATGGGATCACTGATTTGTGAGGTGCAGTAAAACCATGTCATATGAAGAGAAGCAGACCAAGGGCCAAAGATAACAGTGCTACGTAGACTCTCAGTGGCCAGTGAAGATTTTATTTTACAAGATTGTGTCCGTGTTTGGTCAGTAAAGCTAAGGCGGAAGGTGAATGGAAGAACATTACTTTAAAGGCATTAGAGAACATGCTGGAGGAAAGCATTTTGAGTGCAAACATTCCAAATGGGGAAGAAGTACAGAATCCGCATAGAGCCGGCCAAACACAGCCTGTGTTTCCCATCTATGGATGCCAGCACGCAGGCAGCGTCACTGCTGCTCGAGTGTTTACTGCTGTGAAAACATTGCCACTACCAGAAAGCTTAATTCCCTTCTTCTTTCTTTTCTCTCTTTTTCTCCCCCTCCGTCCCTCCCTTCCTCACTGATCTCCGCCCCCCCTTCATTCCATCCTTCTTTTTTTCCTTTAGAGAGTCCACATGAACTTTGGTTTAAAAAGACTAATTCCAGTCTTTTATAACCAAGCCTAGAACTCAATCCAATATGTAAAAACAAATTTGAATGCTTCATCTATTTCATTTGAAAGGCTAGGAGAAGGGCATATTTTAGGGGAAACAGATTAAACCAAGAAAAATGACTTTGGCTAGCTTGTTTAGCCTTGTTAGACCACAGATTCCTCATTAGGGAAATAGGTTATTGAACTGCATGCTTCTTACCTGACTTCTGGCTCTAAAATTTCATGGTTCTATTTTTCTGTTTTTTTTAAAAATATCTTGAGGTCTTTCAAATGCCTAGTAACTGTGTGTGCATGTGTACTACCATATGCTAGTAAGTAGTCATCATCAGGATGGCCAAATTTATTAAAGCTTGATCTAGATAAATGGTACAGTAAATCAAGAAATACTATATTTGAATGAAATCTCAGAAACAAGTGTTTACACAAATATATGATTAGATGTTCTCCATCCTTACATTGAAAATACTATTCTACTCTTTTGAGAAAGACTTCATGAAAGGAATGGAGTTTGAAGGAATTTTTAAATTTTTGGTTTATCCTTAGATGCCCAGAAGAGGTTTGTGTAATTTAACACTCCCTTGTTTCCATGGCTTTCCAAGTAAAAAGAAGGAACTTAAATGCTTTCCTTGCTGGATACTAAGAAAAACATATTTCCCTATCCTTTTGAGAGGAATTAGTGAAATTATATTAGAAAGAACATTACCAAATCAGATGTCCTGCCTATTTAAATTTTACCCGTGTAATTATGTGTTTATCATCCACTTCCTAATTGAATGGATATATATCTTCTTTTAAAAATTTACACAAACATTATCACATGTCCTCATTAGACAATTATAAGCTATCATTCATGATTTGGAGTTGTATGGTATCCGGGTAAAATATAAAACAAATTATAAATATCTTAAAAGAACAGATCGAACAGAAGTATTAGGAACATAAACAAGATGAGGCAAATCCCCAAAGAACATGTAAAATGAACTAATGCACCATGCTAATAAGAATCAAAGGGTTACAAATGAAAATGTGCATTTGAGTGACATTGATACCACCTTTAATGGCCTCTTAACTAGCCTCTTAAAATTTGACCAGCTTTTTATTTTTCCACTGAAGAAATTTAAAAAAGAAAACACCACTATTGAATATAATCAGCTTGCTCTCTGCCTTGTCTTTGTGGACCTACAAAATCCAGACATGAAGTCTAATACGGAAATTTTGATCTCCTTGATCTTTCTGACAGAGTTAAAAGGAAAGTAAAAGATTGGTGTTTTATTATGTAAAGGCAGTATTGCATTTCCTGTTGCCTCAAACATCACTTTTTTTCAATTGAGAATTTCCAAAGAACGGCATAAACCAGGATGGTGCAGTTATAGGCAAAATTTCACAACGGTGTGTGGTAAATCCTGATTAAATATGGAGAGATGAGTTCTTAGAGTGAGGCAGTCACATTCTAAGTATCATTAGAATATTTAGAGTAAATTTCCACATGTTCTTCCTACTCTTTATTTCGCTTTAGGGTTTCTTACCTCCAGGAGAGATGTAGAAATAGTTGAGTTGAGCTTCGTGCACCAAAGTACCCTTAAACTTGACCTCCGTGTCGGCAGACAGGTGGCTGGGAAGCGGCTGGTATGCAGGCGTACCAGGCTGAACAAAGGCTCGAAGCATTGTGAATTTCCAGTTGTAATTAATTGGTTGATTTTTAAAGCTAAATAATTACCCTGCTCATGATCTCTTGTAATTTTTTAAAACCCAGAAGCCATTCCTGCAGTAACATTTCAGTGCCACAAAAGTTTACATGGCCATATCATATCGCTGCAAGTTTAGGTTACAGTAAAATTACTTTTAAATTTTAGAATTCTAAACAAAACAAAACAAAACACCTTCTTGCTTGATTCTTTTCAACCTTGTATTTTCTGTCTTCCCTGCTCTGCTCCCAGCCTATGTAGGGATGGGCCTCTCACCCAGTGGCTTTACGGGAAAACTTGGATTGAAATGTGAACTTCATGGTTTCTGTCAGCCTGTCAGCTCATCACCTCCCTAAGGCATGATGATCTCTGGCTTTTATATATCTCCACAGACTGCTTTGATAGACCCTCTTGTGTGGAAGAGTGATAGGTTTGTCCAGGGGTTGGTAGACCTTAGGGCTAAGAGGCAGGAAACTTCAGTTGGAATGCGAACTTTAATGGAATTCACAGCCTCTTTCCCAGGGGAATGCAGCTCAAGTTGCAAAACTATTTTAGGGAGAAGAAAGTTAGGCCCAGTTCTGCATTTTATCTTGGTGCCACTTTTTGGTAGCCAGAACTCTTGGTTAATGTTTCTTTTTCCTCCTTGGCTATTTAAATTTTCTGTCCAGACTAAACTGGGATCAAAAGAGTTATCTCAAAATGATCTCATTTTAATTTTTAAAGCCATGTTGCTTTGGAGATAAATGATTGGGTCCTAAAGAAGGTCTTCACAGTGTCTTCAATAATTACTGCAAGCTCAGTCTTTCCTTCATTTTGCTTTGACATCTGAAAGATGTTCCATGGCATTTTCCCTCCCTAAGTCTGCATTTCAGTTATCTCGTGGTAATGACAATGTCAGACTGTTTTTCTGTTTGTATCAACAGTTTTCTTGGCATACCACCCTTACAAAAGCCTAATTCCTTATGTCAGATGCCACAAATGTATAACATCAAACAAAAGATACCCAAAATATTCCTATTACTAGAGCCTACTCATGAGACAACAATGGCCGGCTTTTCCTCTGCCGTTGGGCCTCGTGTTTCTGAGTTATGCTCTATTTTTCTCCCTTACTGCCACCTTTCTCCTTTGATAGTTTTGGAAAAGTCAGTCTTCAAGGAAAGAAAACTTACACTGTAACCAAAAAAATAGACCAGGCTTCTAGTTTTGTGACTAAGGTTAAAGTCACCAAGACACACAAACATATTCAGATTTATTAAGTGGTTGAACATCAGTGTTCCAGTCTGCTTTGACTTCAAGAACGTGAGGGTAGGCAGGTTAGTGTGGGAATCTGTGTAGGGAATCAGAGTAGGGAATTACTGTTGATGGACTGGAAGCAACCTTGAATATGAAGTTTCAAGATACACATTCAGTGATCTTGAGATAAAAGAATTTTGTTTTGATGTAAAACCTCTCATAGCACATGGGCTTCAGAACTCAGATGTTCTTTAAAAAAAAAAAAAAAAGTCAGTGTACCAAGGAGGAAAATGTGTATGTATTTTCACCTAAGAGAGTAAAATGGTCCTCTTCAAGGAAAAGCTGGAATCTTTTCCCCTACTTCCCCCCTACTTCACATGCAGGTAGGTAAGATAAGATAAAAGATTTCTGGTACACCGATAATTGCAAAACAAAGTTTAAAGCCCTATTGCCACCTTTTGGCAAGTTAGTAATTCAGATTCATAGGTTCCTCTTTAAGATACCTGCTTAAAATAGCACTATACAGACCTTTCTTGTACCTTTTGATATCTGAATCATTACTGACGAGAAGCAGAAATTCCATGCCCACACATTGGTCAGGTAAGAGGAGAAAAAAGATGTAGTTAGAATATCACAGCTGTTTTAACAGCAAAATACTATTAATATAATTACGTGTTTGGAAAGTTTGAATTTGAAGTCTTTTTTCCCTTTTAAAAACATGTTTTGTTGGTTTTCATTGCCCTATCATAATATTGTTGCTATTTTCACTGAAGATTTTTAAAATGTGTATGTAGTTAATGTATTACTTAGATGATTAATGCCATCAGATCCTCAACTAGTTAGTTATAAACGTCTTTTGGAGCTGTTTCAGCCTTTACTATAAAAATGATATAGATAGGCACGTACTAAGGTGTACAACTTATTTGAACGTTATTAAATGAATCAATAGCAGGTATATTATGTCACAGTTCCTTTCATTACTAAGTGATGAAATCATAGTCATATCTAATCTTTCAGCAGGTGTAAATTTTCTGTACCATTTTGAAGCCAGAGATTTATTATTAAGTTTTATTTTTTCCAGTGGCCTCTCCCTAACTAACAGCTTACAAAGCCAGTTTTTCAGTTAACATGTTCCTGTGAGACGGAGAAGGGGAGGGAGGCTTCCAGGCATAATCTGAGTATCAGGTTTCTGAATATTTAAAAATAAAGACGAAATGTGTTTGTGAATGTGCAAATGGAGTGTGGAAACAATGATATCTCGAAGCCAGGAAGTTTAGAAATTGTGATTTCATTTTCAATCTGTATTCATTTGCTTAAGAAGATTTTACCAAATGCCTGTTGTGTTGAGGTGCTATATTTTTAAGGAGAACACAGTTTATTGGATATGTGTGGGTACGTATCTTTGCACAAAACCACCACAGGTTTCTCTGTGGACTTAAATTTCGATGCTTTTTTTTTTTTTTTGAGACAGAGTTTCGCTCTTTTTTCCCAGGCTGGAATCCAATGGCACGATCTTGGCTCACTGCAACCTCCACCTCCCAGGTTCAAGTGATTCTCCTGCCTCTGCATCCCGCGTAGCTGGATTATGGGCACCTGCCACCACGCCTGGCTACTTTTTTTTGTATTTTAGTAGAGATGGGGTTTCACCTCGTTGGCCAGGCTGGTCTTGAACTCCTGACCTCAGGTGATCCCAAAGTACTGGGATTACATGTGTGAGCCACTGTGCCTGGCTTGACACTGCATTTTTAAGCTTTAACCCCAATGATTGTTTTTATTTATTCAATAATTATTGAATGAATCAATTCAATACATAGATTATTATGTATTTAAGATGGAAAGGAGATTTTTTTCTATTTTGTAGTTTTGAAGACGCTCATAATTTGTTTCATATGTTTTTTGCAGTGTCCATCTATGGAATTTGGTTTTATGATAAGGAAGAATGCCAAAGAATTGCAGAGCTTATGAAAAAGTAAGTACTAAATGGCTAAATATTTTTCAGGACCTGGTACTTTTGTTTGTATTTCTAAGTGTATGTAACTATACTATACTCAACAGAATATATCTCCCACAGCAGCCCTTTTCACAGTGGTTAGGCAGACATTTAGTATTAATTAATAAATGAAAAATAGACATAAACAACTTGCCACATTTTCACTAGGTCATATTTATCATCTAGAATGATTCATTTTTTCCTGTGTGTGAAATATATATGAATTGTTCCAGATGGCAGTTTTCTTTAATATTTTCATTTATAAATTAGCAGTTTTTTGCTTTGAAAAGTTATCAATATGCCTGTCAGTAAAAAGAACATTCAGAGCCATCCTAAATGCCTGCTCCAGATTCTGTAAAATCTTTCATCTCCTTCCTCCCCAAAGTGCTTTCCTTTAACTGTGTATACGTGTTTGTGGGAGCTCAGAAGTTCCTCCCGTGTCTCAGACACTGAGTTAAGGTAGTCTTCATTTTCGGTTTCCTTAGAAATTGCTGAGTTACTGTTAGCTTCATGACCAGCCGACCGTCTCTCTCTTGTTACTGGTCTCTTTCTTTTAATCTCGTGATACCTTGTGATTGGTCCCATTCTGCATTTTGGGCAGCTTTAAAATTGCCGTCTGACTGTCCCACTCTTGGCTTCCCTGACTGCATTGGAAGAGGAGGCTTGCTCTCTGCTCTACAATTGGTTGACTGATCAATTTCTGAGCCCAGGGCTGCTCACTGTGAGGCAGTTATTTCCCTGCCATTTATGGGGATGGGTAAGAGCCTCAGAGTGAGATGAGTTTCCTGCACATGCTGTGTCACAGCCTGGGACTGGACTCAGCCAAGCACATAGGATGGCTGCTGCCACATGACACTGTAGCTCTGTGTGCAAAAGAATCAGTCCCCACTTTTAAATCCTGGGGCAATGAAATGACTAGAAAGTGACCTCACAGGAATGAAAAACAGGGAGCGCCTTTTAAGAAATGAGATAGATTCCTGAAAGGCTAGCTAGAGATAGCTAACTTTAGGTAACTAGCTCAAGGTTCAGATGGTGATTAAGTGTATTCAGACTGGTATTTACCACCGTAACAACTAGTTCTAGCACATTCGTGTTACTGTAAATTGTGCAGTGGATAGTAATAGTAGGATTTCATACAGAGATTAAAAAATACCCTGTCGCTCAGCCAAGAGGCCACGTTAAAATTGTCAGCATTCTGCAGTAATTACCTAACAACTCGGGCAGGAAATTGATTATTTACTAGCAATAAGCAGCTGATTGGTGTGGATTCAGACTCCCTCCCTAGTTAGAATTAAGTCTCTCAGTAAGTACTCACATCTTTGCTACCATAAACTTCATGGCAATAATAAGAATGTGAGCTGAAAGTCACAGCACATAAAGGGAAAGTACATTTTCCTCGGCATCACCTAGCAGCATATAGGAGCAATCTGGTCTCTCTCTGTATTGTTTTCCAGGCAACAGAAGAACTCCTCATTGCTGTAAATGGTTTTTTAAATGGCCCTTCTTCTCCGAGTTAGAATGGAATCTTTACCATGTTTTGAAACGGCCAGAGAGCTACAGGATTTGCGTTGCCAGAATCAACCTTGCCTTGTCTTCAAGGCAGTCTGTAAAGTCAGGGGTACTTTCCTCAGTATTTCAGAACTCTAAATTGGGTTTCCTTAGCAACTAATGAGAGCATCCTTTAGAATGCACTGTGTGAGGAGTTGGCAAACTCTTCTCAAAGGGACCAGAGAGTGAGTATTTTAGGCTTTGCAGTCCATAGGATTTCTGTTCCAACTATAGAATTCTGCCCTTGTGATGCGAAAGCAGCCATAAACAACACATAAACAAAGGAGCATGGCTGTGTTGAGCTTGGTTGTGTTTGTGACTTTCTTTACAAAAACAGGTGGTTTTTGTAAAGAACAGGACTTGGCCTGCAGGTTTGCTGACCCCTACCCTAGATTCATCTATGTAGTCAGTGAATTCAGGACCTCAACTCTCATTTTTCTCCTTTAAATTCCTAAGCAGCCTTATTTCTAATATGGTTGTAACAGGATGAAAACACCTAGGTGAGAACTGGGATGGTTTTAAACACTGTCTGTGTTGAATTGGTTTTTCTCGTTTGGACTTTCCCCTCTGTTTTTCTAGTCTAACTCAGTATGAACAGTTGAAAGCCCATCAGGGAACTGGAGCAGGAATTTCCCCGATGATCCTCAATTCAGGAGAGGGCAAAGAAGTAGATATTTTACGAATGCTCCTCAAGGCCAAAGACGAATACACAAAGGTGAGTGTTTGCCCTTCCTTGTGATACATACACACTTCAGTTCTGCAGTGGGAATATTCTTGTTTAGGAACACTAGGTGCTGTGGGTGCTGTTCCTTCCACCAAACGAAATTATATTACAAATAAAAAATCTTTATTTGCCTTTAGTAAGCTAAAGGAAACTGTTTGCCTTTAGATGGATTAAAAAATAGCCTGAGAAGTCAATAGCCTTCATATATACAAACAGAAGACTTACTACAAGACCCCAATTTACAGTAGCAACAAATGAATATAAAATTGTTTGCAATAAAATTCACAAGAAATGGATAAAACCTAAAGAAAATGTTTAAAAACTCCTGAAAGGCATAAAAATAGACTTGAACAAATGGAAACATACACCCTATTGTTGGATAAGAAGGTTCAACATAAAACTCTTAAAAAAAAATCTCTACATTTAAGGTGATCACTAAATAAATACCACTGGTTTCTTTTCAACCTCCCTCCCCACTTCTCCCTTACTCTCTGATCCAGACAAGTTGATTGTAAGGCTCATGGGAAGAAATATGCAAGAAAGAATAGCTGGGAAAATCCTGGCAAAGAAGAGCGATATTAGTAGGGGTTGGAGATGGGGGAGATGAGGTGGGATGGAGCAAACTCTCCCTGATTTTAAAACATTGAAGTCTAAACATTTCAAACAGTATGGTATTGATGATATTGATACCTAACAGCCCAATAGACCAATGGGGACAGATTTAAGATTCTAAGTCTAGGATTAAATCCAGTTGTATATGAAATCTAGGATATGATAAAGATGATAATCTCAAGTCAGCTATTTGAGTGAATTTTTAAATAAATGGTGTTGGGGCAAATGGTAGCCATTTGGAAAAATACAAAATTGAGTCTGTACCTTACAACATACACCAGGATAAATTCCAAATGTATTAGAAATTTAAATGTAAAAATATGATGATTCAAGTACCAGAAGAAAATCTGTATGGATTTCTTTATAATCTAGGAAAAGAGAAATCTTTCAGTTATGCCTTAAAACCCAAAAGCGATTAATTAAACTACATAAAAATAAAATAACATTTTACAAGGTTTAAATACAACACAAGCAAATAGAAAGATACAAAAACAACTGAGAAAAAAATTGTTTACACCAGAATAACAGGAAGGTTATTTTATGAAGAGCTCCTAAAAATTAAGAATTACAAGATTAACACTAGAAAAATGGGCAAAAAATAAAAATTTTAAAAAATTATAGAATTTGGAAACTAGCTGAAATAAACGTATCTAACTGAATATCATATTATGATATAATTACTTAGAAAAAAATTAGAGTGACTTCAAAACCCGCTGCTTGAACTGAATACTCTTAGTGGGTTATATTTTAAGGACAAAAAGAACTGCAAGAAATTATAAACTTCATTCATTGGTTTTATTGTTTATAGTAATGTTGGCATTTTAATTTTTCTACTGTTGGCATTGTAATTTTTCTACTGTTGTGGGTATAACAAATACGAAATTAGATAAACGTGGTTGGAACCAAAACCTTAGTGTAAGGGGAAAAAAATCAAATCTAATAAGTTAAAACTATATATGTGGAAATTAAGTGGAAATATCAGAATTAGTTCATGTTTTGTTTCTTAGGTATAGAAACAAAAAATAGAGTTTCTAACTGTTGCCCTGAAAGGACATAAAAATAAAAGTGGCAGTAAGCATCTATATCACCCAGATTGTTATTTCTAAATATTACTTCCTTCCAAAAGATGTCAGGGCTCTTTAAAGAAATTTCTGATTCCAGGTCTGGAATAGTAAAACTAATAGGGTCATGTGAAAGGGCACAGTAATCAGCTTCAAGGACACTGACCAGAGCATCAGATTCTTACATCAATAGGAATGACTGTAATGGATTAAAACACATTGAATGTATAAAAATCTGTGAGTTCATGGTAATGAGAAAGAGAGCAAGCAAACCAAACATAAAACCAAGCAGAATAGTTGTTAGTCATCCTTTGAAGGTGCTAAGGCACCAACCCCTTCCTCTGAAGCTTGGTAATTAATGGGAATGAATTAAGCTTTTATCCTGCCTGCCCTAAAGGGACTGTATCTCAGAGTAATCAAACAGCCCTGGTCAGTGAGGGAGAGCTCTTCTCTACCAAAGAATTCCAGCTGGTACATGTGGAGGGAATCATAGAACTTAAAGACACTCCAGTTAAAATAATTGATTCAGGCGGTGATCATCAGTAATATTAATGTTACGGGAAGGGTTGATAGAAACTTGACAGTGGAAGCGTCAGTCTGCCTCCACCTGAACCCCATTGATTATCATCATTAATAATCAATGATTATTATATCATAGATAACCAGACACTCTGGCTTCCTAATGTGGTAAGATGTCAAATGCACAGCAC
This sequence comes from Macaca fascicularis, assembly GCF_037993035.2. NCBI lineage: Eukaryota > Metazoa > Chordata > Mammalia > Primates > Cercopithecidae > Macaca > Macaca fascicularis. The sequence goes on along the minus strand of NC_088385.1, from coordinate 2,811,821 downwards.
CATCTTGAAATATTCTTGCCCAAAGAGTTGATCGTGAATCTCATTAAACCTTGAGCTCTAACTTTTTAGTTTACAGAAAGTGAAAGTGAGGGAGGGAGTGAGGGGAGACCAGGTAGAAAAACAAATTAAATGATGCCACGAGGAAGCAATCAGAAAAATCCTGAATGAAGTGGCACATAAGAGCAGTTGAACAAGTTTCTTTAGCATGCTTTGCCTTGACTGTGAGCTTCTTGAGTACAAAGAACGTCCTTTATTTATCTTTATATCCCTTGTTGTCTTCAAAGTACTTAGCACATGATGAGTGCTGAATAATGGCTGTTGAATGAAGGAAGGAATATGAATGTGAATGAGCCACAGTTTAATTCTCCTTCTATTGTGTGGCCTGGACAGAGATGCCTCAGTCTCAGCTTCAGACACTAACAACTATTTCTATACTCGTTTTGTGTTTTTTTAATTCTTCAAAAGTCATCAAAATATGTTATGATGACTTGGCAACTAGTTGGATAATTAAATAGTTATACTTATTAATTATACTATATTATGCACACTAAAGATTAATCTTCAAAAGGTGACATTTCTGCCCTCTAGGAACTTGATGTTCTGTGAAGACAGCATAACAATGGCAAATAAATAATAAATAGAAATATTGAACACAACTATTTTCCTTTCTTTCCCTTCCTCCTCTCAACATACAAATACCTTGTATTGTTTCTGTTTTTTATCTTCTATATGTTATAATGCTTTGATATCTTAAAATCCTTTCTGGCTGGGGAGACCGCCCCTCCTAGGGCCGGCCAGTTTTCAGAGGTAGCGGAGCACGCCTTTAATACGTACACTCACCAATCTTGAGCGATCTACATCTCCTCTCTCTGGCCTGTATAATATTCCTCTGCCTTAATTATCCCAGGGCCGGGTACCCAGCAACTAGGCGCCACTCACACAGTTCAGAGCCTGCTAGAGTTTCTCAAACTGGCCAGGCTTAACCTGTTTCCCATGCCCTGCCTTGCCTACGCCTTCCCCTTGCTGCTGAGGCTTCCACATGTGGCCCTGTGCAGCGTGGCATGCCTCTCGTCTCCAGGACCTGTGAGTATAATCAACTTTGTTTTCCTGAAGACTCCCCTGGGTCTCCTCTGGCCTCACTGGAGTGACCAGCACGTAAAAGAACGGCACACACATTCTGTCTTGCTCAGGAACACTCATACACGGTTCTGGAGATTTAATTTAGGCCATCACTTTATACTGTGCCTGTGTCTTGGAATATTTTTCCCTTTATTTTATTTACCCTTCAGAATTTACATATCCTTTAAGGCTTAGTAAAAATGACACTTTTTATGTGGAGTTTTCCCAGATCTCTTCAGTCAAATTAATTACTCTTCCATGTGAACTCAGTCTATTACTATTTAAAACTTATTTTGTTCTTCCTCATTTATTACATTAAGTCAGCTTCTCCCAGTACACTGTAAACTGGTTGAAGTTAAAACAATGTTCTGTTCATCTTTATGCCCTCACAGATTTGTTATAATGTTGACATGCAGACACTTGATTCCTGTGTAGACGATGCTTTTCTGTAAAAATCAAATACATGTTGTTATATGTGTAATGTCAGTTGCTCCAACTGTGAGATAAATAGTAGAGGAAATTATTTCTTCTTCCATTAACAGCCAGATGTTGTGATACAGTGTGCCAGGACACCTGCATGATTATGCTACTTTCCTAGTCTACATTTTTCTTGGTTTGTCATTGCGCAGTACAGGAACCCTTGGAGTCTTCAAGCCTTCCCTGAGATGGCCTAGATCATTCTTCTAACCCGACTACCCTCTACCAATATTTGGAGCTCCTGCCAAACAGAATACCCATGCTGCTTCCTGAGAGTGCTTTCATGCTTTTTCTCATACTGTTCCCTCCCCTTCTGCAACCATCAAAATAGGATCAATCTTTCAGGGCCCGTTTCAGATGTTCTTTTTCCATCACCGTATTTTTGGCCTGCCTAACTAGGTGTGCATGCGCCCTGCTAGCTGCCAGTGCCTTATGTCTGGAAGGAGCATTCCATCGCCTTCTTACATTCGTGTTGTCTCTGCACTCACACACAGATATTTAAGAAATGACCCTGAGGAGACTGGTTCTGAGATAGAAGAAAGGGGTGAAATGGAGAGGTGGTGAGAGAAGGAAAACAGAATTTTCCTTCAGAGTTATTGTTGGGAAGTGAGTCTCCGTTGCTTAAAGTGTTCAAGAAGAGATTGAACCTATTGGTGATGTGATAAAATAATTTGGCTTGTGTTGGATAACTATTAAACTAAAAGACTTTGGAGATGCTTTCCAATGCTAGACTTACTTTTTTTGAAGTTTTATTTTTTAAATTATTTTTAATGAAAAATTAAAATTGTATATATTTATGGTATACAGTGTGATATTTTGATATGCATGTATCTTATAGGATGCCTAAATCAAGCTAATTAACACATGTATTACCTCACACATTTATCATTTTTGTGTGGTAAAAATAGTTAAAATCTACTTTTTTAGCAACTTTCAGTATGCAATATATTAGTACTAACTAAAGTCATCATGATGTACAATAAAATCTCCTGAACTTATTCCTCCTGTCAGATTGAAAGTTTCTATCCTTTGACCAACATCTCCAAAATCCTCCTACCCCCAGCCTCCGGCAACTACCAGCCTGCTGTGCTTCAATGGGTTCAGCTTCTCTGGATTTCACGTGGGAGTGAAATCATACAATATTTGCCTTTCTGTGCCTGGTTTATTTCACCTAATATAATGTCCTCCAGGTTATCCATGTTGTTGCAAATGACAGAATTTCCTTCTTTTTAAAGGCTGAATAGTATTCCATTGTGTTTATATACCACGTTTTCTTTATCCATTCATTCCTTGATGGACACTTAGGTTTATTCCATCTATTGGCTATTGTAATGTTGCGGTGAACACAGGAATGCAGCTATCTCTTCAACATACTGATTTCATTTTCCTGGGATATATACCCAGAAATGGGATTCTTCGATCATGTGGTAGTTCTATTTCTAATGTTCTGAGGGGACAACATACTATTTTTTTTTTTTTTTTTTTTGAGACAGAGTCTCGCTCTGTCGCCCAGGCTGGAGTTCAGTGGCACTATCTCAGCTCACTGCAAGCTCCACCTCCTGAGTTCACACCATTCTCCTGCCTCAGCCTCCCGAGTAGCTGGGACTACAGGCGCCTGCCACCGCGCCCAGCTAATTTTTTGTGTGTTTTTAGTAGAGACGGGGTTTCACCCTGTTAGCCAGGATGGTCTCCATCTCCTGACCCCGTGATCTGCCCGCCTCTGCCTCCCAAAGTGCTGGGATTACAGGTATGAGCCACTGCGCCCGGCCCAACGTACTATTTTCCATAGTAGCTATGCTAACTAATATTCCCATCAACAGTATTCAAGGATTTCCTTTTCTGTACATCCTTGCCAACACTTACATTTTGCCTTTTGGATGGTAGACATTCTACCAGGTTTGAGGTGATCTCTCACTGTGGTTTTAATTTGCATTTCCCTGATGATTAGTGATGTCGAGCATTTTTCATATACCTGTTGGCCACATGTATGTCTTCTTTTGAAAAATGTCCACTCAGGCCCTTTGTCTATTTTTTGATCAGAACATTTGTTTTCTTTTCCTCCTGTTGAGTTGTTTGAGATCCTTATATATTTTGGACATTAATCTTTTATCGTATGTATGGTGTGCAGGTATTTTCCTCCACTCCGTAGGTCATCTCTTCACTCTGTTGTTTCCTTTGCTGTGCAAAAGCCTTTTGGTTGGATGTAATCTCATTTGTCTCTTTTGCTTTTGTTGCCTATCCTTAGGGTCACATCAAAAAAATCATTGCCCAGACCGATGTTAGGAAGCTTTTCTCTTGTTTTCTTCCAGTAGGTTTATAGTTTCAGGCCTTATGTTTAAGTCTCTCTAGAATTCTTAAAGTTGTGAACATCCCAAGAAGTGGAAGCAGGAAAAATGTCGAGCTCTCCGTATATATGATACTGGTAAAGTGAAGTCTGTCTAGTTTACAGGAGGTTAATAAAATAATTTGAAAACTTATTTTGGCCGAAATTTTGTGCATTCTCTTTTGAGAAAAAACTTTCTGTGAATCTGCTTTAAAGTAGCAAAGATATTAATTTGCATTTAATCTCTTTTTATATCCGCCCTATTCAATTTCTAGTTGAGATGCGAGTGAACAATAAAATAACCAAATTTTAGTAAGAACAAGAGTCAGGACCAGAAATGATCTACAGGCTGCATAGTTAGGCTTGGAGTATTCAGAAGTGGACTATTTGTGTTTTGTGGTTTAAGACAATAATTAATGGCTCTTTTCTGGATATAGCTGTGAGTTATTTATGGAATTACAGAAATTTTTTTGTTGAATGATAAAATTCAACAGAATATAAAAAGAAAAATCACCCATAATCCTATAACCCAAAGATAGAAACTTTTTACACTTTTATTGTATTTTGTTTCAGACGTCTCTCTTGGCATAAATACATATGTTTATGTATGTATGTATTTGTGTGTGATTAAAACTGGATTATATGACATACTTTTTGAGGTTTTATTGTATTTTAACCTCAGCATCCAACAGAGGAAGTTTTTGAGGTTTTAAAGAAATGCCTTGCCAGGCGTGGTGGCTCATGCCTGTAATCCCAGCACTTTGCGAGGCCGAGGTGGGCAGATCACGAGGTCAGGAGATCGAGACCATCCTGGCTGACACGGTGAAACCCCGTCTCTACTAAAACTACAAAAAATTAGCCAGGCGAGGTGGCGGGCGCCTGTAGTCCCAGCTACTCGGGAGGCTGAGGCAGGAGAATGGCGTGAACCCGGAAGGCGGAGCTTGCAGTGAGCCGAGATCGCGCCACTGCACTCCAGCTTGGGTATCAGAGCGAGACTCCCTCTCAAAAAAAAAAAAAAGGAAATGCCTCAGGTTCTCTGTGAAGAATCCATTATATACTTTTTCAGAAACTGTTTTTCCCCCAGGATTTTAAAGATATTTGGGTCGGGAAAAGCATAGAAAACTAAACAACTGGAAAATGAGCTACAAACTACTGAGGTGGATGATTAATTCTGAGCACTCTGACAAGAGGGAGCAATTGTTACATAAAAGCAAGGCTTTGTGGGTAGACAGTTGTAGTGACACAGAAAACAGCTTCTGGAGATACATTTTAACTAGGAAAAGCTATCAGGGTTACGCGCATTAACAGACAAAGCAGCCTCTTAGCCCAATGGATATGGGCAGAGGGAAGCTGGGAAAAATCGGCTTTTCTTTGCCGGATATTCAGTGTTTCTGAACATAGAAAAAGAAGAAATACAGAAAGGGTCATTCAAAGAAAGTAAGCATTCACGTTCTTTTAAATAGCAAGGCTTTTCATGCCAGAATTGTGTAAGGGATTACATCTTAGCCTGTATTCTTGTCTTGTCTTGGTTCTCCATGAGTTGGGAAAGCCAGGCCAGTTGGTCCGTGCAGCCCATACCATCATTCACCTAAGAAGAATTGGAAAGAACACTCGATGACTTATAAGGTGATTTCGCATCCCACATAATACTTGTGCTGAATATAGAAATTATTGATGGAATGCCCGGAAGAAAATGATTAATGTTTTGTATGGTTAACCTCACCGTGCATATAGTGGTAATAGATGCCACACCCCTAGATTGCTGGATTAGAAAATACACATTGATAACTGTAAAATACATTGGGAATGTTGGGTTCCTGAGGGACAAGATTGTGTTTATATCTCATTTCATGTCAGGTACAGTGTGGAATAATTTGGGGCCTGAGGCCTTGGTTGTACAGTGGAAACTAATGATGCTTCGGAGAGTCTGTAGTACAGAAAGCAGCATTTTATATTGTTTTATTTAGTGTTTTCACAAACTAGACACCAGTATCATTGCCATGCTCTTTTTGTTATGAATCCTACTGTGTTAGCAATTGCATGGTTGGTTAGATTAATATTTGATAATGAGTCAGTGTTGGAAATGATGAGATTTATCTCTTGTCTCTTTCTCTACAAAATTCTAATTTGTAGTAAGTGGCTCAGAATGCTCAGATTTGAATTATTCTGTTTATGCAAGAAGTCATTTATTAAATAAAGATGATGTTAGTAATTTTTAAATCAGTGGTTTGAGTCAGCTTTTTGGTTTGTAGATCAAAAAAGGTTTAGTTGCTTTGTTACTCTCCAGTTTTAAGTCAACTGCTTAAATTGTCCAGACATGTTATTTAAGGAATGGTTTCTATATTTGTTTATCATTGAAAGGCATTAGACTACATATATTTAAATGTATAGTCGATATATTAAGCATAGAACCTTTCAATTATACAGGTGTCTAAGAACCCCTGGTCCTGGAGGCTGGTGGTGTTAGTATTATTTAGAGCACTGAATTGTCCAACTAAGAAAAATTAAATTTGAACTTGATTTATACTCAAACACAGCTCTTAGAGAAATTTAAGAGATTTTGTTTTGTGCATGAAAATTTATCAAAAACACAGCCATCTACAAATTAGATAAGAAGTAAAAAGGTAGTCTTTTAAAAAGACTAAATCTTTTCTAAGCCAAAAACGAGGTGATTTTTTTTTCTGTTTCAGTGTAAAACCTGTTCTGAGCCAAAAAAGATAACCAGTTCCTCTGCCATCTATGACAATCCCAATCTCATCAAACCAATTCCAGTGAAACCCAGTGAAAACCAGCAACAGCGTATACCTCAGCCCAACCAGGTACGGAGTCCTCTGCTTGTCGTATTCAGTGTGTCTCTAGAATTCTTAGAGAACTTTGACCCAGAATATAGTCAGGGGAGGGCCTGGTGGTGTTGAAGAATGCTTTCAGATAAACCCAGGAAAGAGGGATTTCAAAATACAGATTTTTTCATTATTAATAACTTACTCTTCTTAGAAGAGGGTTAAAGTTTTTACTTTTGGCATATACCACATTCTTTGCTAATCTCTTGTGAACTTGAACTCCTTAAAAGATAATGTATTTTTTAAAAAACAACGCACAGTGGCTCAAGCCTGTAATCCCAGCACTTTGGGAGGCTGAGGCAATGGGATCACTTGAGGCCAGAAGTTTGAGAGCAGCCTGGGCAACATAGTGAGACTCCATCTCTACAATAAAATTAGCCCGGCATGATGGCGTGCACCTATAGTCCTAGCTACTCTGGAGGCTGAGGCAGGAGGATCACTTGAGCTCAGGAGTTTGAGGCTACAGTGAGCTATGAGATGTGCCACTGCACTCTACCCTGGGCAAGAAAGCAAGACCATGTCTCAGAAAACAAAAACAAACAAAAAAACACCCTAGAAAACTAACAACATTGTCAGAGATGACAGAAACATTGGGTCCATATTCTTCTGGGGTGGGTGGTTTCCCTAGGCCACCTAAGAGAACAACAACCAAGGCAACAAAATTGAGTTGAACACTTCTGAGCACCTCCTCTGTGCCAAATGCAGTGCTAGCACAATAGATGGGGGTAGCTGCTGCAGAGAGCTCAGAGTCCAGAGGAGTGGTATAAAATTCCTCTTCAGACATGATGACTTGTCACTGTATTTGCAATCTAAATTAGAAATACTACAGCAACTTTTGTGTTAGTGTGTGTGTGTGTGTGTGTGTGTATATATATATTTCAGAATAGTACAGCAGTGACAAAAATTGTCAATCTGCAGGTCCCATTAATGATTGTAAATATAATATTGCTGTGTCATTTTATCACGACTATGACTAATTAAAAAGATTTTCTTAAAGGAATTAGTTTAAATCAATTTTGAAAATGAACATGGAGCCAAAAGACATAAAGACTAGTAATGAAAATCTTATATTGAATTTTGAAAGAGAAGAAATCTAATTTTTAGCTTGCTTTTTATTGCTTGTTTTCCATGGAAAGTTTTTATTATATTTTGATAGCGAGACCTGAATATGTTGACTTTAAAATGAAGCTCGTGTTTTCTTTTCCTTTTTTTTTTTTTGAGACAGGGTTTCATTTCTGTTACCCAGGCTGGAGTGCAGTGGCACCATCTCAGCTCACTGCACCTCTGTCTCCTGGGCTCAAGCAATCCTCCCACCTCAGCCTCCCGAGTAGCTGGGACTACAGGCGTGTGCTGCCACAGCCGGCAATTTCTGTATTTTTTGTAGAGATGGGGTTTCGCCATGTTGCCCAGGCTGGTCTTGAACTCCTTAGCTCAAGCAGTCTGCCTGCCTTGGCCTCCCAAAGTGCAAGAATTACAGGCATGAGCCACTGTGCCTGGCCTCCTGTTTTCTCAGTGCAACAATGCAGAAAGCAACATAAGTAAAAAGCAGGAAGGAAGTAGCTTTGTAACTGGCTGGGCCAAGGTAGATTTTATGTATCCAAGGACTTTTTAAATCCTACTGGTATATATTTGAAAGGATCAAGTTAGATTAAAAGTCTTCCGTTTCTTTCCAGCCCTAGATTTCCATAATCCTGTGAACAACTACTAGAAATTCTGAAATTCTTATATGCCTTTGTATTCTCATATTACTCTGCAGGCTTAGATGGACTTCCTATTAAAGAGATTGTTTATTTTTTTAGTGCATATAATTTCCTACCAAGGTGGTTCCCAATCTGTGAAACCCCAGGCCCTTGAAGACCTTATACCTATTTTATCAGTCAACAGATAGTAAAATATAACAACTGTTTTGGGGGTGTACGGGATCATGATGTGAAAAATTTTGACATTAAAAAGGGGGTCTTTAAAGTTGATTATAAGTTTTTCATTCTCTGTAATCCTTTGTAGATAGAATAAGTCATCAGATAAGTTATGTTTCATAGTGCTCCCTTATATAACCAAATTGTTTGTAGACTCATGTCAGATCTCTTTATTTTTTCCAGACCTTAGACCCTGAACCCCAACACTTATCCTTGACAGCTCTGTTTAGGAAGCAGGACAAAGCTACATGTCAGGAAACTGTGGAGCCTCCACAGAATCTCCACCAGCAGCAGCAGCAGCAGCAGCAGCAGCAGCAAGAGAAGCTTCCAATTAGGCAGGGGGTTGTACGCTCCCTGTCCTATGAGGAACCCAAAAGACACTCACCCTCTATCGAGAAGCAGCTCTGTCCAGCCATTCAGAAACTCATGGTCAGGAGCGCAGACCTCCACCCATTGTCAGAGCTGCCTGAAAACCGGCCGTGTGAAAATGGCAGTACCCCTTCTGTGCGAGAAGTTTTTACAGGACCCGTCCAGCCAGGGTCTCCTCACAACGGTGGGATTTCTCGTGGTGTACAAAATGCTTCGAGAACTCAGAACCTGTTCGAGAAACTTCAGAGTATCCCAGGGACAGCAAACAAGTGTGACCCTAGTACACCAGCACCTGCTGGCTCAGCTGCCCTGAACCGCAGCAGAGCTCCCACTTCTGTCACCCCTGCAGCTCCAGGAAAGGGTCTGACTCAGCCACCACAGGCCTATTTCAATGGCTCCCTTCCACCTCACACAGTAGGACGTCAGGCTCATGGAAGAGAACAGTCCACACTCCCAAGACAAACACTCCCCATCTCTGGTAATCAGACTGGCAGTTCTGGAGTGATCTCCCCTCAAGAGCTACTGAAGAAGCTTCAGATTGTGCAGCAGGAGCAGCAGCTGCATGCCTCTAACCGGCCGGCCTTGGCCGCTAAGTTTCCTGTGCTCACTCAGAGCTCTGGAACAGGGAAACCCTTGGAATCCTGGATCAACAAGACATCCAGCACAGAACAGCAGACTCCTCTTTTCCAGGTAAATCTGTACCGGGGCAAAATAAAAGAGCCTGGGCAGCATAGCCAGACCCTGTCTCTAAAAAAACAAAACTTAGCCGGGCTTGGTGTCACAGGCCTATAGTCCCAGCTACTCGGGAGGCTGAGGTAGGAGATTCCCTTGAGCTCAAGAGGCGGAGGTTACAGTGAGCCATGATCGTGCCACTGCACTCCAGCCTGGGTGGCAGACCGAGACCCTGTGTGTTAAGAAAAAAAAAGACAAAGAAAAAGGTATTACTATAATGCAGTGAAATTCAGAGTCCACCTCTGTGCTCTAGGGACCAGCGTGCCACATACATTTCTGTTTGGAGCAGGCTGCTGGAAGCCACCTCCATGCATCTTGATTGCCTGAACTTTCTACCTGGAAGGAAAATCTTCACTTTGGTTAACAATCTGAGAACTTCTTCCCACCTTTTTGAGAGCATTTACTTGTAGAGTTAAATCTTCATAATGTTAGGAGGTCTGAAGACCAACACAGACATGGGAGAAAACCCTAAGTTTTGACTATAGGAACTTAGTATGATCTGCCTTGAAATCAATCTGGAATGCCAAGCATCTGACCTCTTCTTGTTTTTCAGTCCACAGTAAATTATTGCTTATTCACTTATTTAGTAAATATTTTTGAGCACTTACTATGTGTCAGGGATTGTCTACATGTGGGTACATAATGATGAAGAAAACAGATTCCTTACCTCTACCCACAGCCCATGCTGTAGGTTCTTGAAATAAACAAAAAATAGCATATTTCCTCCTTAAAGGTGCAGCCTGTTTTTATCCTTCTCTGTATTGTCAGTATAGCCTACTGAAGATCAGGAGAGATGCGCATGCCACCCACCTCCACCCCCCACACAAACTGCCAGAGAGGGAGAATATGACCGTTTTTAGAAATATTCTGTCCTCTGGGGAACATGCTTCTCCATGTCTATCACTGACTTCGGACAGTGAGGAAACCACAAGCTATTGATCATCTGCCTGTGGGTAACATCTGGAGATCTGACACTGAATTGTTTTCCCTTTGGATTGGAACACATTCATTGAAAGTACATTGGGTTTAAAAATTGGAAAGTTCTCCCTGTGTATCACATATCTAATCACTGGCCCTTCATCATGTTTTGTTGTATACCTTTTTTTTTGTTTTTTGAGATGGAGTTTCACTCTTGTTGCCAGGCTGGAGTACAATTGTGCGATCTCGGCTCACTGTAACCTCCACCTCCTGGGTTCAAGTGATTCTCCTGCCTCAGCCTCTTGAGTCACAGGGATTACAGGCACCTGCCACCACACCCGGCTAATTTTTTGTGTTTTTTTAGTAGAGATGGGGTGTCACCATGTTGGCCAAGCTGGTCTCGACCTCTTGACCTCAGGTGATCCACCCACCTCGGGCTCCCAAAGTGCTGGGATTACAGTCGTGAGCCACTGCACCTGGCCTGTTATGTAATTTATAACAGTTTCTCAAAAATCTTTCACTTTTGGCTGGGCATGGTGACTCATGCCTATAATCCTAGCACTTTGGGAGGTTAAGATGGGAGAATCACTTGAACCCAGGAGTTTCAGACCAGCCTGGGCAACATAGTGAGACCCTGTCTCTACAAGAATTTTCTGTTTTTAATTAGCCGGGTGTGGTGGCACGCCTCTGTGGTCCCAGCTACTTGGGAGGCTGAAGTGGGAAGATTGCTTGAGCCCAAGAGGTTGAGGCTGCAGTCAACCATGTTCGCACCACTGCATTCCAGCCTGGGCAATAGAGTGAGACCCTGTCGCAAAACAAAAAATTCAGTTTTCTGAAAACAAAGATCTTAGGCATGGACCAAAAGTCTTTGTGAGCCCCTGAGTCCAAGTGTTCTCATTTCTTATTTATTAACATCCCAAATCTGAGTACTGACTGCTCTAGGAACAATATTTGTAACTCCCACTCCCCCTCATTTCAGTGTTATTGTCTGTCTTTTAAAAATGTCTGCTTTTTCTCTCTTTGATGATTTAGAATGAGAAGAATGGGGTGAATATAGTCTGACTTAAATTTCTGATGTACAACTCCTTTGACTTTTCAGTACTCACAAATATCAAGAGCCAAGTGAGAAAGGCAAGCATTGCAGCAGCCCACGCTGTGCTCAGAATGCCTGACTCCTCCTCCGGGAGCACCACTGCTCAGCGCCGCTCCTCGGAATGTCACGTAGGGACAAGTTAAAAGAGACAGCCTGCCTTCCTCTAGGCCAGCTTCTGCTCAAAGAGGTGCTGAGGGACTGATGATAAAATTACAGCACCTTCTAGCTTGCCGGCCTCCATGCCTCCCTCTTAGGAGTTCTTTTGGGGAGTTCGGAGGCTGAGAAATAACATTCTTTTTCTTCCCTGAGTTAGAAGCAAATGATAGCTGTAGGAGTCAGTCAGATTAGGATCAAAATGTCACTTGCATAACTGAAAGGGCTGTTAGAAAACTTGGTTTCAGGTCTGTTTGCCAAGGGAGTTAGACTCACCAGACAGCCCCGGCAGGGCTGAGCAACAGGCAGCCTGGTCACCCCAAACACATCAGCTGCAGAAGCGGAAGCCGCGGGCTCCCTGCAGGCAGGCGGGCTGTGTCGGGAGAGGACCCAGAAGGGGTGGAACCCACACGTCGCTCTCCCTCCCAGTGAGAAGCGAGTGAGGCCGCAGGAGGAGGGGACTTGCTCTCACAGCGCCTCCTGTGCTCCGGGGTCAGGAGGGGAAATGGGTAGGCCCCTAACAAGGGTGGCGGGTCACACAGGTTGTGAGACCTTTAGGTCAGAGTCATGGACAGCCAGGTCTAAGGAAAAGGTCAGAAATCTAAATGCACTTGCCAGATACTAGTAGCCTGAAAAATAAGCTGTCACCCAGAGGCCAGGCTTCATATGCAGTGGGAGCAGCCACCACAGCAGACGATACCAGAGCTGCTCAGTGAAGCCAAAGGAAGGTGCACGGAGAGTGGAACAAGAATCAGTTACCCGTAGACTTCTCAGCTAGGGAAGCTGTGGACAGGGCATGCTTAGACCACCTGTATTTGCCGCTGCAAGCTGTCATGCCATGAGCTACTCCTGAGCCCCGCCCTCTGTGTGTATTTGCTGCGATGCCGTGAGCTGTTCCTGAGCCGCGCCCTCTGTGTATTTCCTGTGAGCAGGTCATCTCACCTCGGCGCATCCCTGCTACAGCAGCTCCTTCTCTGCTCATGTCCCCCATGGTGTTCGCACAGCCCACTTCTGTCCCGCCAAAGGAAAGGGAGAGCGGCCCCTTGCCTGTGGGAGGCCAGGAGCCACCTGCTGCCACCACCAGCCTCCTCCTGCCCATACAGGGCCCGGAGCCCTCCGTGATCACCAGCAGCCCACTCACCAAGCTCCAGCTCCAGGAGGCACTGCTGTACCTCATTCAGGTAAGCGGGCACGTCGTCTGCCTTTGCACCGGACTGCGCCGGTCGGCCTCCTGGCTGCAAGTATGAGATAAAGACTGAGCCAAGGCCTGCTTAGCTTCCGTGAGAATAACAGGTGTGTGCAACAACTCATCCTGACCCCAGCGGCTTCTGTGCTCAGTTAGCTCGGTGTTATGTATAATACCAAGTGTGGCTTTGGGTGTCTCAGCTTTTCAAGGATTTTGTAATGTGAAGGACTCTAAGGCCTCCAAGCTGTCACCTGTCAGAAGGGAAGGAAGCATACGCTGGGAATTAAGCAGTCCCTGAGAGGACCCTGGGTGCTACTGGGGGCCCACACAGAAAACTCACCATTGGGAAGTAGAGGTGGGAGCAGTCCTGGGCAAGGGGCCGTCTGCTGAGTGGGGAGCAGGCCACTGAGTGAGTGGAAAACAGGGAGGGAAGCAAGTAATGGCCATGGCTGCTACAGGTGTGTTTTACGAGTCATTTTGAAACCTGCTCATTAGGACGGGATGGAGTGACAGGACTCCTTGTGAGCCGCTTGCCTCACTTGTCTATGAAATTATGAAATAATAATGAGTGCTATAATAGCTAGCACTCCACAGAGCTGGTGCCGGGCCGTGTTTTAAGTGCTACATACCTATTAACTCATTCACTCCTTTACACAACAATCCTGTTATTTTTCCCATTCTACAGACAAGGAAACTGAGGCTGAGCAACTGGCCTGAGGCACAGAACTATAAGCAGAGCTGGAATGCCCCCTAGCCTGGCCCCCGAGTGCCACTTCCCACGTACTCTCCCGTGGCCCTTGAATATTACCAGGGACCAGCCTCGGAAGAACATTTAGCACAGGTGCCCTAGCAAAGCACACCCAAAAAAATCAATGGTAGTCCTTGAAAAGTGGAACATTTGTAGCCAGACAGACTTCAGATACCCCAGTTAACTCTTTTTGGTAGATAATCTTTAAGAAAACCTTCGTGGTACTTTGCTTAAGCATCAGATGTTCTTCAGAGAGCAGGCCAGCCCCTTCTGTGGTTGTCTTATCCTACTTAAAAAGACAATGGTCTCGATTAGTACAACATTTGTAAAAAGGTTATATGTTGGCCAGGCACAGTGGCTGCTCATGCCTGTAATCCCAGCACTTTGGGAAGCCAAGGTGGGAGCATTGCTTGAGGCCAAGAGTTCGAGACCAACCTGAGCAACATAGTGAGACTACAAAAGAAGGAAACATGTTTGAGGGAGAATGAAAGGAATGGGGCTAGAAATCAGCAGAAGCATAATAACAATCAGAGATAAATACGGCAAATGATTGAGCCTTACTAATTCATAAATAAGTATCAGGATAAAAATACTTGCCACCTTTTAAAGCTATTCATGGTAAGTTCCTGAGGAATTAGATAGGACATCTGTGAACCTCTTTACTTTGAGCCAATTTCTTACGTTTGAATTTAAAAGAGTCATATGTTTTCTGGCTGATTCCATTCGCATCGTCTTGAGACTTTGTTACTCCAGAGTAGTTGCTGAACATGGCAGGTTAGAAATTACATTCCCCTTCCCTCCACCGTCTGCATGCATCGTACTTCTTCCCATGTACCACACCTCATATTCCCAGTCACTCAAGCAATCTGTTTGTCGTCTCTGCCTCTTGTTAGGACACAATCTCATGCATAGGAACTTTGTGACTACTTTGTAGGAAAAAGAGGGATAACATCACTCTCTTCATTACATGAGAATGATGCTAACTCTATGTGGGGTGCCAAGAGAGAATGAAGGGGGAATGTGAAGTGTGGGTGAATTACTAACACTGTAAAGAATTTGGGTGGGAGGGAGAAGTCTCTAGAATTAAAAAATGAGGAAAACCACTGATTAGACCATGATTCTGACTTCTTAGCCAGGCAAAAGAGCCCAGAGATTACCAGTCTTACTCCTGCCCACTTGCAAAGGCCAGAAACTTTCCATAACTTATGGGAAGACTTATATTGGCTTTGATGAAGTATTGATGAAGCATATTGCAAGTACAATCCTAAGTAATGCCCAAAACAAAGTAGACACATTGTAGGTGACTTGGAGGACCTTTAAGAACCACAGTGGCTCATGCCTGTAATCCTAACACTTGGGGGGCCAAAGTGGGAGGCTCAGTTGAGCCCAGGAGTTCAAGACCACCCTGAGCAACATAGTGAGACCCCGTCTTAACGAAAGAAAAGCCAGTCACGGTAGCATGCAACTGTAGCCCTAGCTACTCCGGAGGCTGAGGTGGGAGGATCGCTTGAACCCATGAGGTGGAGGCTGCAGTGAGCTATGATGGGACCACTGCACTTTAGCTTGGGTGACAGAGTGAGACCCAGTCTCAAAAACCCCAAAAACAAGAAACCAAAAACACACCACAGCAATCTCTTAACCAAACTTGGAGACCACTGACTTGGATCACGTCCTCCTAACGCCATGTCTTTTCAGGCAGCAGACTCAGGCTGTTCTTGAGTAAACCTTGCTCCATGCTGCCATGTGGCTGGGCTGCCCATCTGTGCTGCATGTAATGAGCTCTTGCTACTGTGCATACTGACTGTGGAAAACCATCAGCTCTGTCCAGCCTTGCCTTCAACCCCACTTAACATTCACACGTGCAATTAAAAACCACCAGCTGTTAGATCAGACAGGGAGAGATGAGTGTCTCAGTATCCAAATGCCAGTTCAGCTCTAAGACAGAGGAAGCCTTTTGTGTCTGCCAACCAAGTTACATTCTCGGGTCTTTCGATTTGTTTTCCAGAACGATGACAACTTCTTAAATATAATCTATGAAGCCTATCTCTTCAGCATGACTCAAGCAGCCATGAAAAAGACTATGTGACAGCAAGTCGGTTTAAAACTGATTTTCAAGGTCCTTCTAGAACTCTGGCACAAGGTCCTTTCATGTTGAGTGTGGTTTCCTTCAATGTTTCTGCCTTTTTTAAAAAAAATATGTATAATATGAAGTAAAATGTTTCAGATTTTTTTTATAGTCAAGTGTTTTTTATTATTATACTTTAAGTTCTGGGATACATGCACAGAACATGCAGGTTTGTTACATAGGTATACACGTGCCTTCGTGGTTTACTGCACCCATCAACCCATCATCTACATTAGGTATTTCTCCTAATGCTATTCCTCCCCTAGTCCCCCACTCAGCGACAGGCCCCAGTATGTGACATTCCCCTCCCTGTGTCCATGTGTTCTCATTGTTCAGCTGCCACTTGTGAGTGAGAACATGTGGTGTTTGGTTTTCTGTTCCTGTGTTAGTTTGCTGAGAATGATGGTTTCCAGCTTCATCCATGTCCCTGCAAAGGACATGAACTCATTCTTTTTTATGGCTGCATAGTATTCCGTGGTGTATATGTGCCACATTTTCTTTATCCAGTCTCTCATTGATGGACATTTGGGTTGGTTCCAAGTCTTTGCTATTGTGAATAGTGCTGCAGTAAACATATGTGTGCATGTGTCTTTATAGTAGAATGATAATCCTTTAATTATAGTAGAGTTACAATCCTTTGTGTATATACCCTGTAATAGGCAGAGTTATAATCCTTTGGGTATATACCCAGTAATGGGTAATAATTAGAGTTATAATCTTTTGGGTATATACCCAGTAATAGGATTGCTGGGTCAAATGGTATTTCTGGTTCTAGATCCTTGAGGAATCACTACACTGTCTTCCACAATGGTTGAACTAATTTACACTTCCACCAACAGTGTAAATGTGTTCCTGTTTCTCCACATCCTCTCCAGGATCTGTTGTTTCCTGACTTTTTAATGATCACCATTCTAACTGGTGTGAGATGGTGTCTCATTGTGGTTTTGATTTGCATTTCCCTAATGACCAGTGATGATGAGCTTTTTTTCATATGTTTGTTGGCCACATAAATGTCTTCTTTTGAGAAGTGTCTGTTCATATACTTTGTCCACTTTTTGATGGGGTTGTTTGTTTTTTCTTGTAAATTTGTTTAAGTTCCTTGTAGATTCTGGATATTAGCCCTTTGTCAGATGGGTAGATGGCAAAAATTTTCTCCCATCCTGTTCACTCTGATGATAGTTTC
Organism: Macaca fascicularis; assembly: GCF_037993035.2. NCBI lineage: Eukaryota > Metazoa > Chordata > Mammalia > Primates > Cercopithecidae > Macaca > Macaca fascicularis. Next base: position 2,794,639 of record NC_088385.1, on the reverse strand, counting down.
TTTTGCTGTGCAGAAACTCTTTAGTTTAATCAAATCCCATTTATCAATTTTGGCTTTTGTTGCCATTGCTTTTGGTGTTTTAGTCATGAAGTCCTTGCCCATGCCTATGTCCTGAATGGTATTGCATAGGTTTTCTTCTAGGATTTTTATGCTTTTAGGTCTTAAACGTTTAAGTCTTTAATCCATCTTGAGTTAATGTTGTATAAGGTGTAAGGAAGGGATCCAGTTTCAGTTTTCTGCATATGAGTAGCCAGTTTTCCCAACATCATTTATTAAATAGGGAATCCTTTCCCCATTGCTTGTTTTTGTCAGGTTTGTCAAAGATCAGAGGGTTGTGGATGTGTGGCATTATTTCTGAGGCCTCTGTTCTGTTCCATTGGTCTATATATCTGTTCTGGTATCAGTACCATGCTGTTTTTGTTACGTATAGTTTGAGGTATAGTTTGTAGTATAGTTTGAAGTCAGGTAGTGTGATGCCTCCAGCTTTGTTCTTTTTGCTTAGGATTGTCTTGGCTATATGGGCTCTTTTTTGGTTCCATATGAAATTTAAAGTAGTTTTTTCTAATTCTGTGAAGAAAGTCAGTGGTAGCTTGATGGGGATAGCATTGAATCTATAAATTACTTTGGGCAGTATGGCCATTTTGATGATATTGATTCTTCCTATCAATGAGCATGGAATGTTTTTCCATCTGTTTGTGTCCTCTCTGATTTCCTTGAGCAGTGGTTTGTAGTTCTCCTTGAAGAGGTCCTTCACATCCCTTGTAAGTTGTATTCCTAGGTATTTTGTTATCTTTGTATCAGTTGTGAATGGGAGTTCACTCATGATTTGGCTCTGTCTATTATTGGTATATAGGAATGCTTGCTATTTTTGCACATTGATTTTGTATCCTGAGACTTTGCTGACGTTGATTATCAGCTTAAGGAGATTTTGGGCTGAGACGATGGGGTTTTCTAAATATACAATCGTGTCATCTGCCAACGGAGACAATTTGACTTCCTCTATTCCTGTTTGAATACCCTTCATTTCTTTCTCTTGTTTGATTGCCCTGGCCAGAACTTGCAATACTATGTTGAATGGGAGTGGTGAGAGAGGGCATCCTTGTCTTGTGCCAGTTTTCAAAGGGAATGCTTCCAGCTTTTGCCCATTCAGTATGATATTGGCTGTGGGTTTGTCATAAATAGCTCTTAGTATTTTGAGATACGTTCCTTCAATACCTAGTTTATTGAGAGTCTTTAGCATGAAGCGGTGTTGGATTTTATCGAAGGCCTTTTCTGCATCTATTGAGATAATCATGTAGTTTTTGTCATTGGTTATGTTTATGTGATGGATTACATTTATTGATTTGTATATGTTAAAGCAGCCTTGCATCCCAGGGATGAAGCCGACATGATCATGGTGGATAAGCTTTTTGATGTCCTGCTGGATTCGGTTTGCCAGTATTTTATTGAGGATTTTCACTTTGATGTTCATCAGGGATATTGACCTGAAATTTTCTTTTTTTTGTTGTGTCTCTGCCAGGTTTTGGTATCAAGATGATGTTGGCCTCATAAAATGAGTTAGGGAGGCGTCCCTCTTTTTCTGTTGTTTGGAATAGTTTCAGAAGGAATGGTACCAACTCCTCTTTGTACCTCTGGTAGAATTAGGCTGTGAATCCATCTGGTCCTGGGCTTTTTTTGGTTGATAGGCTGTTAATTACTGCCTCAATTTCAGAGCTTGTTATTGGTCTATTTAGGGATTCAACTTCTTCCTGGTTTAGTCTTGGGAGGGTATGTGTGTCCAGGAGTTTATCCATTTCTTCTAGATTATCTAGTTTATTTGCATAGAGGTATTTATAGTCTTCTCTGATGGTAGTTTGTATTTCTGTGGGATCAGTGGTGATCTCCCCTTTATCATTTTTTATTATGTCTATTTGATTCTTCTCTCTTTTCTTCTTTACTAGTCTGGCTAGCAGTCTATCTATTTTGTTAATGTTTTCAAAAAACCAGCTCATGGATTCATTGATTTTTTTTTAAGGTTTTTTTATGTTTCTATCTCCTTCAGTTCTGTTCTGATTCTAGTTATTTCTTGTCTTCTGCTAGCTTTAGAATTTGTTTGCTCTTGTTTCTCTAGTTCTTTTAATTGTGATGTTAGGGTGTCGATTTTAGATCATTCCCGCTTTCTCCTATGGGCATTTAGTGCTATAAATTTCCTTCTAAACACTGCTTTAGCCGGTGCGTTATGTCTTTGTTTTCACTGGTTTCAAAGAACTTATTTATTTCTGCCTCAATTTTGTTATTTACCCAGTAGTCATTCAGGAGCAGGTTGTTCAGTTTCCATGTAGTTGTGCAGTTTTGAGTGAGTTTCTTAATCCCGAGCTCTAATTTGATTGCACTGTGATCTGAGAGACTGTTTGTTATGATTTCCTTTCTTTTACATTTGCTGGGGAGTGTTTTACTCCCAATTATGTGGTCAATTTTAGAATAAGTGCGATGTGGTGCTAAGAAGAATGTATATTCTTTTGATTTGGGGTGGAGAGTTCTGTAGATGCATATTAGGTTCATTGGTCCAGAGCTGAGTTCAGGTCCTGAATATCCTTGTTAATTTTCTGTCTCATTGATCTGTGTAATATTGACAGTGGGGTGTTAAAGTCTCCCTCTGTTATTATGTAGGAGTTTAAGTCTCTTTGTAGGTTTCTAGGAACTTGCTTTATGAATCTGGGTGCTCCTGTGTTGGGTGCATATATATTTAGGATAGTTAACTCTTCTTGTTGCATTGTTCCCTTTACCATTATGTAATGCCTTTGTCTTTTCTGATCTTTGTTGGTTTAAAGTCTGTTTTATCAGATACTAGGATTGTAACCTCTGCTTTTTTTTTTTTTTTTTTTTTTTTTTTTTGCTTTCCATTTGCTTGGTAAATAGTCCTCCATCCCTTTATTTTGAGCCTATGTGTGTCTTTGCACGTGAGATGGGTATCCTGAATACAGCACACCGATGGGTCTTGACTCGTTATCCAATTTGCCAGTCTGTGTCTTCTAATCGAGTCATTTAGCCCATTTACATTTAAGGTTAATACTGTTATGGGTGGACTTGATCCTGTCATTATGATGCTAGCTGGTTATTTTGCCCATTAGTTGATGCAGTTTCTTCATAATGTCAGTGGTCTTTACAATTTGATGTTTTTTGCAGTGGCTGGTACCAGTTTTTCCTTTCCATATTTAGTGCAGAGAGGCCTGTTAGAAGGAAAACTAACAAACAGAAAGGAATACCATCATTAACAAAAAAGACGTCCACACAAAAACCCCATCCGAAGGTCACCAACATCAAAGATAAATCCACGAAGATGAGGAAAAAACAACGCAAAAAGGCTAAAAATTCCAAAAACCAGAACACCTCTTCTTCTCCAAAGGATCACAACTCCTCACCAGCAAGGGAACAAAACTGGATGGAGAATGAATTGACAGAAGTAGGCTTCAGAAGGTGGGTAGTAAACTCTTCCGAGCTAAAGGAGCATGTTCTAACCCAGCGCAAGGAAGCTAGGAACCTTGAAAAAAGGTTAGAGGAATTGCTAACTAGAATAACCAGTTTAGAGAAGAACATAAATGACACGATGGAGCTGAAAAACACAGCACGAGAACTTCGTGAAGCGTACACAAGTATCAACAGCTGAATTGATCAAGCAGAAGAAAGGATATCAGAGATTGAAGATCAACTTAATGAAATAAAGCATGAAGACAAGATTTGAGAAAAAAAATGAAAAGGAACGAACAAAGCCTCCAAGAAATATGGGACTACTTGAAAAGACCAAACCTATGTTTGATTGGTGTACCTGAAAGTGACAGGGAAAATGGAACCAAGTTGGAAAACACTCTCCAGGATATTATCCAGGAGAACTTCCCCAACCTAGCAAGGCAGGCCAACATTCAAATTCAGGAAATACAGAGAACACCACAAAGATACTCCTCAAGAAGAGCAACCCCAAGACACATGATTGTCAGATTCACCTATGTTGAAATGAAGGAAAAAATGTTAAGGGCAGCCAGAGAGAAAGGTCAAGTTACCCACAAAGGGAAGCCCATCAGACTAACAGTGGATATCTCTGGAGAAACCCTACAAGCCAGAAGAGAGTCGGGGCCAATATTCAACATTCTTAAAGAATAGAATTTTCAGGGGCCAGGCGTGGTGGCTCACGCCTGTAATCCCAGCACTTTGGGAGGCCAAGACGGGGGGATCACAAAGTCAGATCAAGACCATCCTGGCTAACACGGTGAAACCCCGTCTGTACTAAAAATACAAAAAATTAGCCGGGCGTGGTGGCGGGTACCTATAGTCCCAGCTACTCGGGAGGCTGAGGCAGGAGAATGGCATGAACCTGGGAGGCGGAGCTTGCAGTGAGCGGAGATCGCACCACTGCACTCCAGCCTGGGCGGCAGAGCGAGACTCTGTCTTTAAAAAAGAAAAAAAAAAAAGAATAGAATTTTCGACCCAGAATTTCATATCCAGCCAAACTAAGCCTCATAGGCGAAGGAGAAATAAAATCCTTTACAGACAAGCAAATGCTGAGAGATTTTGTCACCACCGGGCCTGCCTTTCAAGTGTTTTGTTTTGTTTTGCTTTTAGAAATCATGTCCTTCAGTACACCTGGTACCAAGAATTGAGTGGGTAGGAAAATTCTTTGCTCAGGTCACTCAAGTAAATGCCAAGCTTAAAGTATGTCTCCTTACGTGTGTGGGGCCACTTTAGAAGAATCGGTGTCTCCGTGGGAAGGGCTGTTCTTTGAGCAGTGTGTAATTTCCATTAGGGAGCTCAGTGTGCACAGTGCACGCCGACCACCAGGTGGCAGTGTCGTCCCACAAGTTCGCCTACAAAGGTTTTAATGAGCCTTTGGAAGTAATGACAGTTTTCTTTTACCAAAGTAAACCTTTCATTTGTAAAAACCCAGTTGGCATGTTTTACCCAATCCTTTGAAGGAAGTTATTTCTAAAGGTATTTATAGCTGGTTTCTAGAGGATAGATGTTCTAGGAGTTGACAAATGGCCCAGATTTCCAGCAACACTTCATCCATCCCAGCCCATGGTATTTCTTTTGGACCCAAGCAGCAGGATGTGCCCGCCTAAGCTTCCGAGTGGATAGTATATCACCCTTCGCAGAACATGCTGAGGGGGAGGGCACAGGAGATTGTGACTGTGATGTTCAGGGCGTCATGATCTGCAAGCTGTGTAGAAGATCGAGTTTTATGTTCACAGAGATGAGGAGCTTAATCTTGGAAGGAGTCGGACGAGCCCCTGCCAAGTTGTTAAGAGTATGTATGGGAATCAGTCCCTGCTGAGTATTCATAATAAATAAAGCTTTGCGTTTCTATAGCCCTTCTTATTCTCGGATAATAAAAAGATCTTAGATTACTGCACAGTAGGCAGTAATTTTTATTCTCATTTTATAGTTCATAACATGGAAGCATGAGGAAAACAGGTTTCCCTACAGTTTCTGAGACCTAGGCTTGGACTTGAAGCACTAGACCTTTGTTCAGCCATGCCATCAAGTGAAAGCATTGTTAGAACACCACCTCCCCTACTCTTCTGCAGGGAGGTGCTTTTTCTTGTGAAGAGAAAGGGTGGGTGGAAAAGGGATTGACTATTACTGAACCCTTGTCATGTGCCGGACCTTGGCGAGGAGTCTACTGTGTTATCCTCCAACATTTAGGAAGCGCTGACTTCTTCTGTTTCTTTCGTATCACCTACAACATCTAACATAGTGATAAACCATGCAAAGTTTTCACAAAACACTTGAAATTAATAATTGCATATATGGTATCTCAATAGTCTTATAAGGAGAACAGGGCAAGGACAGAGACACACTTGGATCTGTTATTCCAAAGCCAATGATAATAGTGCTTGCTTCAGCAACACATGTACAAAAATGGGACAAAATCAATGATCTGCTTAACTGCTGGCAACCTTAAAAATATATCTTTGATCTTAATGACATGTTTAGAGTTGCCTCACTAGCTAAGGAGAGATGAATTCCATACTTAATGTTCCTAACATATTTGCAGTAGCAAATGATTAATTTCATGAAATATTTCTTCTTTTGCTTCAGAATTGAGTAAACAGCACAGAAAGGAATATCAGTTGCAGTACCTGATGTGAAAAGGTGCCCGTGTTCTGATGCAACAGAGGAACAAACCCAAGCCCAGCACGGTCAGACCTACCCTGCAGGCTTCAGTCGGGCCTTTCTAGGTCAACACCACAGTCATCTGTTTTGAAAAATAATAAATTCTCCATCCTTTACTGGAATAAATCATTTCAAAAGGGACAGGCCCAATTCATTTAGACCAAAGACGAAGGCAGCCTTTAAAGGGCAGTTGGTGATGGAGTGCTTATTTCTTCTACACAGCAGAGCAGATGAGAGTGTCTTTGTACAAAAGGACTTTCTCTAGTGAGTCCAAGAAACAGATCAAAAAGGGTTATCTAAGGCACCCAAAGTTAGATTTCATAAATAAATGGGCTTTTCTTCTTTCCACTCAGCCCAAATTCTGAGAACATCATGGACGCCACTCCTTAGGTGCCACTGGTTCCCAGGCAGCAGTTTTCAGCTAATTGAATCTCAGGTGGAGCCCTGAGATTTCTGTTCATAGAGGCAGCCTTATCCAGTGCAGTGGGCTTCAACCTGGCGGAAGTTCCAGAAGCCGGAGCTGTCTGGTGTGGGGACAGAGCACCCAGCTGTGGAGTCACACAGACCCGCCTTCAGTTCCTGAACAAGCACATCTCTGGGACATGGTTTTCTCACTTAGAAAATGAAAGACCCTCACAAGGTCCATATGAGGATTAAATGGGAGCAGCATTTAATCAAACGGCTCCTCTGTGCCATGGCTGCGGTGTCGGGGGCCATGCTCCAGTTGTCGGGAGAGGCCCGCAGCTGCTGGTCTGGCCTTCGTTTGCCGTCTACCAGGACCTGTGTGTTCAGTCTGGCATTGGCACTTAGGGATCTGTGGTCGCCTTGCTTTACCGTCTTCTCCCCTTCATTTCCTTATCACTGGAATGAAAACAGTAACACTTCTCCCTTCCTTATGAAGGAAATGCCACAGCTCTTTCAGAGGTCCACATACCCAGCAGTACAGTTACTTGTAATGTACCATGTCGGTATTGTTCTTGCCCCTGCCGTATGGGTAAAGCACCACCTGAATTGCAGGGTGGGAGAAGGCAGTGCTGTTTGACAGGATTCGTACCTGGATCTTCTGAGAAGAAGCACTCTGCTCGGTCTCCCCCTTCAGAAGGCCAGGCATGGTGGTAACTGCAGAGTGAGAGAAACCTTCGTTAGCGTCTTCTAGAACTGTCTGGTGTGCATACCCAGCCCTGCTGATACACAGAGCCCCCTTAAGGTACTGGCTGCTTCCAGCCCTTTTAAGGGGTCAACCCTGGGCCAACAAACAAAAACAAAACCAAAAAAAAATATATATATATATATATATAGTATGCTGAAGGACTGCCCTGGAAATCACAGATCTGTTGCATTGGGTAAGTTTGTTCTTCCCGCAGACACCATCAGCCTGCCTGCCCTTTTCAGACCCAGAAAGGACAGAAAGACCTGCTTTCTTCCTCTTGAATGAGAAGGGTGAAAATCTGAGAGGAAAGTGCATTTCCACCTCAAGAAATCTCAACTGTTGAGTAACAGCCTTCTTTGGTTCTCTGGGGTATAAAGAGAAACCAACAGTCCACACTTGTTAAGGCCTGTTTCCCTGGAGTATGTGGTGCCAAGGATGGGAGGGGCACATTAGAAACGAGTGCTCTGAGCACCAGGCTTGGCTCGGTTTCCATTTGTCAGTGTAGATGCAGGTGGGGCGGGGAGGGGTGGAGTGTTGGGTGCAGTTTTAGGAACCATGTCTCCGGATTAATGTGGACAGATTGGCCACTCGCTCCTATTAGCAGTGAAGAAGCCTTCTGTTTTCTAACAGGGCCTGCTCTATTCAGACATGTGCCGCCTCCTCCCTTCTCCAAGAAATCGGCCTGCCTGGCAGGCTTTGGAACATGGAGTCGTCTTCGAGGTGAAATGCGTCGTTTGCAGTGCACAGGCTGAGGCGGCGCTTCGTGGTGGAAAGGTGCGTGGCCACGCAAGTTGGGGAGCCTGCCCTGCATTTTGCCGAACACTTGGTTTTCAGATCTCAGCTGCTCTGCACCCCACTCCCTCTTACAATTAGAGGAGTGAGGGAGGTGGTTACAAATACTCGGTATATTTAACTCAACCTTGGGTATCTAGATAGATGTTCACTAAATTGAGTCATGAGTAATGCCTGCCAACAGCTTAGAGCCTTGAGAAAAGTACACAAATAAAAACTGCGTGTGCAGACTGTTGGTGGGGAGGAGAGCAGAGCACTGGGTGACTGGCACTCCCGGCGGCTGGGCAGTACAGACAGGCGCGTGGCCCCACGCCAGCTAGCAGCCCAAGCTGTGCAGCCCAGGCTTCTGAAGGAGGCAGAAGAAAGAAATCCAAGCCTCGGACAAGTTAACTAAGGGCACGGCAGGAAGGAGATAAAAATGTACTAAGTAGGCAAGAGAAAGGGTGGGAGACCAGACAGTCATAAGCCAAAGTCTAAGAATTTCCCTAAAAGTCTGAGGGCCAAGATGAAAGGCGCCAAATATCTAGGGAGAAGCCAAGGTAAAGCATCCTGCTGAGGTCGGCAGACACTGAAACAGACACGCAAGGGACAGGTGGGAGTTCTCAGCATTAGAGATGCTGGGGGACAAGCAGGGCCTTGTCTCCAAGGTGACGTTCTCCTGGCCCAGGATGGGAGCTGCAGCCCACCCAGCCGTGCACACACACAGTCCTGTGAATGCCCCAGCTCCTTCCTCCGCCTGTCAGGCACACCGGGTACCTACACAATTGAAGGGGCTCAGAAGACCAAGGCGGCAGTCCCCAGATCTAGGCTGTCAGGAGTCCCTCCTCCTGTGTGATGTAGTGTAGAGAATACTGCACTCAGGAAGCTCTGGGTTCTAGTCCCACCACCTCCTGTCTCTTTCTCCGCCCAGATGAGTATCAAGGGGAAAGGATTTTCTGTGGTGTTAATCGGAGGAACCCTGCAATGGTTGCTTTGGGCCAGAGCCACGCGTGCGCCACGCTGGCGTTTTCTACGCTGGATGGCAGCCCTGTGGGATGTGCCAGGCAGAGCTGGCCCTTCCCCCATCAGCCTCACGGGTCAGGTGTGTCCCAGCCTTTCTTATCGCCACCTTTGGCTCCATCATAAGTCTGTCCAAAATTATTTTTGATGTTGTTATATTTTCTGCCCATGGCACTTCTCCAGGGTCACAAGTTCCTTAGGTTTTATTCCCTCCTGTGTAGATAGAGGTTTCCCAGCATGCACAGAGGCTGGGAAACTGTGGCTTGATATAGGAAATCTTGAGATAACGGGTCCTGAAAGGACAAGGGGCTCTGCCTGGCAGTGGAGCACCCAGCCTGTGTGTGAATGGCCTCCACCCATCAGATGCCATGCTGGAGACACAGAGATGAGTAAGACCCAGCCCAGGCCCTGAGGATCTCACAGACCAGTGGGAAAGAGACTTACCGTCGGTGACATGGTGAGGGCCATCTCTTACGTGCAAATAAGAGGCCAGGGAAGGCTTCCAGGAAGAGGTGATGCCTCTGCCGGTTCCCAAAGGGTAGGTAGGAGCTGACAAAATAAGGGGGCAGCAGGAGTTTAAGGCAAAAGAGATGGCATGAGCCAAGACAGGAAGGCAAGAAGCAGCAATAGTGCCTGTGTATACGTGTGCGTGCGCGCGTGTGCGTGTGTGTGTGATTGGGTGGGAAGCGGGTAGAATACAAGCCACTCAGTGTTCTGGAACTTAAAAGACAGAGATTGGCAGGAGATGTGGCTGGCAAAGCACCGTCCAGCCCGTCCAGGGAGCAGAGACTTCGCGAGGGATTCTGCCCTCTGCTCCCCATTGCCCGGGCCTGGCTGCCAGCAGGGCGCCCTGCTCGGTCTGACTGTGACCAGGCGCACAGAGGCAGTGTCCTGTGGAGGGGAGGCGGGGCCCAGGGACCCGGGCTCTAGCTCCTGCGTGGCCACTCGCAGAGCAGGATGTGACCGTCTCCCCCTCAAGAGTCTGTTCCTCTCTTCATGAGATAAGGAAGTTGATAATGCCAATAATAAAACATAATGCCTGACACGTCAGGGGCTCCATGCAGTTTAAACTCAGCATGCCTGTGAGCTGGGTGGTGCTGTGGGTGCCTGTGGATGAGCACTTAGGAAATGTTAGTCCGGTAGGGGCCACCCTGGCTTTGGGGTCTCAGGGAACCTCCTCTAACTCAGATACCGGGGTCACTCACTTCCCCCATCACACCCCACTCTAATGTGGGCAGATGAGGAATACTTTCTTGTTGATGACGTCAGCAGAAGGCTGCAGAACGTTTTGGAGGGATTTTGCAGAAAACAGATGTCCATAAAGTTCTAAAAGTCAAAGATTCTGGAGGTTCAAGTCCTCTTTCTTTAGTGTCACCCAGTTGTCCATCAGTGGGGTGACCACATAATTGATCATCCAAAATAGGACACTTCTGGGTGTGAACTGTCACTCGTCACACAGACAATAGGCAGAAACATACATAGGCTGTCCTGGGCAAATGCAGACAAGTGATCCCCATGCCTATCACCAGGTAGGCCCTGCCAAACTTACAGCCCAGGGGTCCCTTCGATAAGCCTAAAAGAGTCCGACGGCAGGCAACAGCTCCCCTCAAGTCAGGAGGCTGAGTGGGCCGGCTCTGTCACTACTTCGCCCTGGGTACTAAAGCCAGGCCATGCAAACACAGGGCAGGTTCCCCTGTCAGATGAAGAGTCTCTACCAGATGGAGTTTCTTCCTGTCTCAGCATCCAGCCCCCTTTCTCCTTTCAGGTCCTTCCTTCTGGTTAAGATGTATGTTCAGGGGAAGTCACTGTCAGAGGACTGAGTGCAAGGCGGCCACCACTTTCTCTGCCTCCATGTCTCCTGGAGACCCGCTCTATCCCCCAGGTCGGGGTGCCCTGCAGTGTGTGGAATGACCCTGCAGCCCTGGTTTGGCTTTGCCATGGATGGGAGCCTCCTGCTCTGTTGCTGGCCTTTGCTGAGCCTCTTAGAGAGCTCTGTGCTGGACCTCCACAAACAGGTCACTCCATGGGTGGCTCCAGCCAGCAAGGCTGTCTGCATGGGAGGGGCGGCCACGTGGCCCCTGCCTGCCTCTCTTGAGTGCCCTTTTGTGCTCAGCCGGGGCAACGCCGTGACCTTGGCCACAACAGGCACTGTATAAAATGGGAGCAAGAGAAAGGATCTTGTGAGGCCATAATCCAAGCCTTTCTTTTGGCTGCTGGAGACAAGCCCAGAAAGGAGCCGGGGCCTGCCCCTGGAGAAGCAACTTGCTAATGGGGGCCGGGACCAAAACCTCAGTGAACCCCCGCAGCTGCCTCCTTCCCTCAAGGTGCCTCTTCCTCCAACACAGCACAGCTCTCTCCTCTCCCTCAGGGACTCAGGGATTAGTCACCCTTTAGAAGTGTGTGTTTGTTTATAAAGCTGCTGCTTCTCCTTCCAGCCTCTGAATGCATTCTACAGGCATTCATTAAGGAGGCTGCACAGCGAGCCCAGGAGGCAAAGGAAAGGAGAGTTTGGGGGGTTCTTTAAAGGACCAGTCACCCCTGCGGGGAGCCTCTCCTGTTTATTCTTTCTCAGTCTCTTCAGAACACAGGTACGCACACCTGCACACATACGTATACACACGTCACATGCACATGCAATACACACACACATACACCGCACATACACATACACATCACACACACCATAAACACGCACACACATTCACACATGCACACATATGCATACATGTGCACACAAACATGCAATACACACGCACATACACCTCACATAGACATACACATCACACCATAAACACGCACATTCACACGCACACATACATATGCATACATGTGCACACACAAACATGCAATAAACACACATACACCTCACATATACATACACATCACACACACCATAAATGCACACACATACACCATGCACACACATACATTCACACACACACATATATACATATGCACACACAAACATGCAATACACGCACATACACCTCACATATATACACATCACACACACAAACACGCACATATACATTCACACACACACATACATATACATACATATGCACAAACATGAAATATACATGCACATACACCTCACACATACACATCATACAAACATGCACACACATTCACATGTACACATATGCACACACATAAACATACATGCAGTAGATGTGCACATTCACACATGCCCACATAGTTCACTCGCACACATGCCTGCACAACATACATGCACACATACATTAACACACATACACCTCCACATATCCACATCATAGGCAGACATGTACACACATTTGTACACACACGCCCCAGCCCATTTCCAACAGTCTCGTGTTATCGTGCGGAACAAACCTCTGCCAATCCCATTCCAAGCATCGCTGAGCCTCGTCCCCTGTGGTTTGGCCCCCGCAGCAGTGCCCAGTGGATGCTCCCTCTGCAGCCGGGGAGAGGCAGAACGAACCTCTTCACTTCACCTCACATGACCCTCAGCCCACACCCCTTCTCTCCATTTCTGCTCACTAAAAATTTCCCCCCTGAATGTTGTGCACGCTCCAGCTCTCACCATCTCCCCTGCTGTGGAGAGAGACGCACGATGCACGCTCAGTCTGGCTTCACTGCCAGCTCCCCGCCAGGACTGGGAAGCTCCAGCCCTGGGTAACCACTGCCAGGAACTCTGCCCTGCTTTCTTTTGTCACTGTCTTGGATTATGTTCTTGACGTTGAGCAGACCAGGGCGGCCTGCCCTTGGCAGTGGGCCTAGGAAGCTGTGGTGCCAGGCTGCCCGCAGAGACCCCACCACTCCCCACGTGCGTCTGGTCCAAGCCTCTGAAGCCCTAAACTTGTTGCCTCTGCTATTCTGCTGCTGTTGCTCTTTCTTTTCTCTCCTGCCCCCACCCTCGGGCACACAAGCAATCGAGGTAATCATGCTCCTTAGTTTATATAAACCTTCATCACTGGTTTGGACAAGGATTCTTTAAAAGTTCATTTCCTCCCGTTGACGTCCGTGCCCCACTCCCATTCCCCACAACCCCTCAGCCATTGTATCCTGTCCAACGTGTTATTTTTTGTTTGTGTTTTTACAAAATGTATATTGTTTTGTGCGCGTGGCTTTATATGAATTCTATAGAGGTGTAAGATGCACACGGAAAAGTCCGCAGAGACCTCAGTGCACACCTCAGCGAGGTTTCCAAACAGCCGTCTGCGTGTGTCTGCGTACGTGTGTTAACCCACATCCAGACGACAATCGAGAACATTGCCGACGCTCCAGAAGGTCTTGGGTGTACCCTGCTTAGCCAAACTGACCTTCTGGGATGTCACTATGCCGATTCCTGTCATCACAGGTTTCTTTCTGGAATTTCACATAAATGGAGTGACACAAAGCAGTGTCTTCACCATCTTTTATCGGATTCTTTCAATCCTCGTTATGTCCATTTTTAATCACCGTGTAGTATTCAGTTGTATGAAACTCTGTGGACCTATTTTTTTTTAGGACAGGATCTCACTGTCACCCAGGCTATAGTGCAGTGGCTGTACCATAGCTCACTGCAGCCTCGACCTCCTGGGTTCAAGCGATCCACCTGCCTCAGCCTCCTGAGTAGCTGGGACCACAGGTGCCCGCCACCGCGCCCAGCTTATCTAATTTTAATTTCTGTGGTTCTGTGTTATGAATCCCGTTCTGGCTTTCCCCCCACTAAATGCCATGTTTACATGTCGTCCTCACTGCCACGTGCACGTGTCACCTGCCAGTACTCCACGAAATGCTCCACCACGGCATCCGCCGCTCTGCCACCAGCTCCGCAGGGATGGACGCACAGGCCCCTGTCGTGGCCCTGCCCCCACAAGATGCTGGTCCTCTTCCTGCTCATTCACTCCCCTGTACTGCACTGCTGGGGTCCGACGAGGCTCCAACCAGGAAACCCATGACTTCAAAAGAAAGAAACCTTTGTCCTCGAATTTGGTCACAGGCAAATGTTCTGTGTGGAAGCCCAGTCTGCAGTCTCTGCTAACTCCAGGACGTGCTGCCCTCACTGCTCCTCTGACGTGCCCCCGGTGCAAGGCTGAGCGTTCCTGTATCCACGCAGGAAGGTAACGCCAGGACGTGCTGCCCTCACTGTTCCTCTGACGTGCCCCCGGCGCAAGGCTGAGCGTTCCTATATCCACGCAGGAAGGTCGGGGGACTGGCTCCCAAACATCGGCCAGGACCTTGGGGGCACCCAGGGAGACGGGGGCTCTGCACCTCAGGGCTTTGGATCCAGAAGGTCTGGAACAAGCCCTGGGAACCAGCAAGGGAGCAGCGGCAGCCATCCTGTGGCCATGAGGGGAGCTGGCTGGGGGACAACCTGAAATGCTGAGGGCAGCAAGAGGAAACACGGAAGGAGCGGCGTCCTGGGTGACATCTCGGAGCTGCTGCACTCGCCAGCCCTGGAGCCACCTGCCTCTGGCCTCGTGTGAGCTGTCACACCGTTATTATTTCAGTCCCCAAGTAGGGGTTTCCTGCTCCGTGCAGCCGGAAGCACTAAGTGGTACCCGCCGCACCCTGCTGGGCACTCTTCTGATGACTCTGAGCTCCCGGAGGCGGGGGCGAGGCAGGGTCTATGCTCCACTCTGAGGGCCCAGTGGAGCAGCAGGTGTTCAGACACATGGGGTTTACTCCAGGCAGAAATCACCCTCATAAGGGCATGAGATCCAGGCAGAGCGAGCTCTCTGGCCTCTGGCCTCTCGGTATTTTCCTTTGTGTCTGTCTTCTCAGCAGCCTGTGAGCTCCTCCAGGGCAAGAAATCACCATCACGCTAAGGGGTTCTGGACCCTGGGGCCAGGCACAGGGCCAGGTGTACAGTGGGTAGGTAGCAAAGGCTTGCTGGGCACTGTGGGAGAGAAGGGCGGGGAGGCATTGAGGAGCAAGAGAAAAGGAGAAGCCGAAGGCCAGGCAGACAGGCAGAGAAGGAAAGATTCATGGAGGCCCCACCAAGAGAGGAACTGAGGCTGTGAAACAGAAGGATGGAGACCTGAGGGACCCAGGCCAGTGGGCACAGACAAGTGAGCCTGAGCAGATGGAACCAAACCCATGCCCATCTGGTCGTCTCCTCCTCCTCCTGCTCCTCCCCCCGCCTTCCCCCTCCTCGTCCTCCTTTCCCTCTTCTTCCCCCTCTTCCTCCTCCCCCTCTTCCTCCTCCTGCTCCTCTTCCTCCTCCTCCTCCCCCTCTTCCTCCTCCTTTTCCTTCTCCCCCTCTTCTTCCCCCTCTTCCTCCTCCTCTTCTTCCTCCCTTTCTCCTCCTCTTCCTCCTCCCCTTCCTCCTCCTCCCCCTCTTCCTCCTCCCCCTCTTCCTCCTCCTCCTCCCCCCTTCCTCCTCCTCCTCCTCTTCCTCCTCCTCCCCCTCTTCCTCCTCTTTCCCCTCTTCCTCCTCCTCTTCCTCCTCCATCACTTCCTCCTCTACCCCCTTCCTCCTCCTTTTCCTCCTCCCCCTCTTCCTCTCCCTCTTCCTCCTCCTCCTCTTCCTCCTCCCCTTCCTCCTCCTCCTCCTCCTCCTTCTCCCCCTCTTCCCCTCTTCCTCTTTCCCCTCTTCTTCCCCCTCTTCCTCCCCTCTTCCTCCTCCTCTTTTCCTCTTCCTCCTCCCCCTCTTCTCCTCCTCCTCCTCCTTCCCCTCTTCCTTCTCCTCCTCCTCCCCTTCCTCCTCCTCCTCCCCCTTCCTCCTCCTCCCTCTCTTCCTCCTCCTTCTCCTATCCTCTTTTTCCTCCTCGACCTTTTCCTCTTCCTCCTTCCCCCTTCCCCCTCCTTCCCCACACTCTGAAATGAGCACATGGCTCAGACTGAGAGGACAAACCTCCAGCTGAATTTAGTTGTAGCTGTGATTCTCCAAAACGCTTCGGGGATTCATCGGCACCAGTAACTGCCCCTCTGCTTCCTCACCTACACACCTAATTTTGTCCAGAACAGGTGGGACTCAGGCAGAGGAAGGGCTGCACAGGTGTTAGTGCCCCCATCCTAGGGAGACTGCTGCAGACAGCCTTCCCGGTGTGACCCGGCCCCCCCCATGAACGGTGGCCATGGTCATGAGGAGGATGACAATGACAAGGAGAGCCACGATGACCACAGGGTTTATAGAGATCTCGCCATTTGCTGGGCAATGTGGAGGAATGTTACACACACCATGTCACCTCCCCCGACATCTGCAGGGCAGGTATCACTGCCCCGCGTTCTATCGAGGGGGAAATTGAGTTGGAAGTTTGGTAACTTGCCCGAGATCACGCCGTTAATCAATGGCAGGGCCTAAACAAGCCCTTAGCCACTACAACCCTCCTTGATTAGCTTAATCAGGACTAATTCTTCTTTCAAACTCAAATGCTACTCCCGTTGTGTCAACCTCTTCAGAATTGTCTGCCAGTGTGTTCCGTAACGATCCAAGAGCCTGTCTCACATTTGTCCTTGACTATTACGGTCTTCACATTGATTGCATCCCTGGTGTATCTCTGAGCGCAAGGATCCCATCCCCTCGCCTCTGTATCGCCCCTGCTGTACCTGACACAGAGAGAGGCCCATCCCACGAAGCCTGGCACAGGCAGTGCGGTGAGTGCAGGCAGCCTGGGCTCAGTGGTCCTGGCTCTTTTGTGAATGGGGCGTGGCACTGAGGAGGGCCTTTCTCTCCTGGTCTCAGTTATGTTTCTGGAAAGTTGAGGACTGAGCTCCGACAATTCCAGAAGCCCCACTGAGCATGAGCATTTGATGGCTCCCACTCGCCTCTGCCACTTCCTCTGGGACTGTTCCCAGAGCGGGAACGAGGGTCCGGAGTCCTCCTCTATCCTCTGAGGCGTGCCCAGGGCTTTCAGCACGGGAACATCAGCCCAACTATGGCGAGCCATGGGGCTGACCCTGAGGGCGGCGGGCCAAGGGAACATGAGTTCACCAGAGGCCAGTCACAGTCACGAAACGGTCACACCCCTAATTCCATTTCTCTACCACCAAACATTTGCACCATTTCTGTACATTTCCCCCATCAGAAGGAAGTAGAAGAACTCTTCCTAACACCAATGGGATTCATTTTAATCCCATCGTCGCAGTTTGTAAGGCAACGTTTTCTCCGCGGATTGCTTGAAGGAGAACCTGGACAGCAGTCCTGGCTCCTGGCTGGTCTTCATTTGTTGGCCCTGGGTAATGCCAACCCTGGTGTGACCCTCAATAGACCCTTGACCAAGGCCCTCTCTGGCCTTTCCGGAATGCAGTCCTTGGGGAGCTCGGAAGAGCAAATTCCCAGCAAGCTGCCAGCCTGGACCAGACATCCTTCCTGGAAGCCGGCCTGGTTCTCCGAGGAAGCATTCGGCTTCCTGTCGGGCTAGCCCCACTCCCCACTCTCACTGCTGTGAGCTGCCTCCTCCAGGCTGCTGTGGCCTCTGGGCTTGGCCCAGTGCTCTGAGCTGTGCATGGTTCCATCTCGGCACGTTTCCAGCACCTCAGATGAGCTGGCGTGGGCCCCCGTGTTTCGAACGGCAGGGCTTAGGGACTGATTTCCACTGCAGTGGTGGCTGCCCGGCCAGGTTCTCACGCTCACCCTCCTGGTATAACACTACACGTGCTGGCTGCCCACCTCCTCAGGGCTCTGACCTGGCACGGCTGCAGAGGTGAAAGTCTAAGTGAAGTAGGGAGCTGAAAGGGAGGCTGTGAGGACTTCTGATTTCAAAGCGACTCCCCCAGGATTCCATCCTCCTCCCTCCTGACTGCTGGGCAGCCAGGGCTCTGGCCGGCGTGGCTACTGGGCCCCCCTGCTTCCCCTTGTCCTTCTCAGCCTCAGCTGACTGTGTAGTCACAGCCTCTTGCCTGCCCTGAAAGGGATGGAAAAGCTGCAGATGGAGAGGACCTGGAGACCAGACTTTCTAGCAACATGGCCCTACTGGATAGAGTCACTGCAAAGGGCAGTGAGGGGGTTTCCAAAGAGGAACAACATGGTCAACACCTTGTCCACACACCCCAGTGAGCACCCTGGAAACTGCCTTCTGGCCTCACGTGACGGGAATAGCCAAGACCATCTTGCTGGGGGCCGGCTGACCTCAGCCCAGTCTCATCCTCCATCTCCCATGTCCCCTCTCCTTTGGCAAGGCTTTTATACCGTGGGTTACCAGGGTCCATCTTGGCAGACAGCTAACCTGTGTATTAATGTGTGTTGGATGTGCATTCATCCGCATGTGCTGCACACGTGCTCGGTTGGTACTGTGTGGTGCGTTACATGCGTGCATGTGTGTGTGTGTATGTTCATGTGTGTGCTCACTGCCCGCCGCCCGCAGTCACTAAGCTCACTATGGTCCCTAAGCTTGCCTTGCTTCTCCCTCGTGAGCTCAAACGTCTCGCATTTGTGTAGAACATCACGAGCTCACACGCACTGTCTCCGATGATCCTCTCACCCAACTCTCTTGTATGTAGATGACAAAATTAAGAGGGAAAAGGCCAAGGTTGCACAGGAGAGCAGTTTCAGGGTGCGCACTAAAAACCAGGTCTTCTGACTCATGGGTGGCTGAGGCCTGTTCCACTGCACCCAACCAGAAAGGCCATGAAGGGCTCCCAGAGCAAATGGGCCCCTGGGCCCCACAGCTGAGTCCCTGCCCAATCTCTGCCCCTTTGCGCACACCTTGGTCTTCTGCTCTGAAGAAGAGGGGGTGCACCCTTTGCTAGCTCCCCTGGAAGTGTCTTGGGAGTAGAGGTTTGCCCATCAGTCGTTACACAGGAAGAAAACTCACATGTACATGATAATGGAGAGTGTTTCTGAGTGCCAGGCCCTGTGCTGAGAGCTGAGACCTGCCTCATTTTGTTTGCTACTCCCAGGAGTATGTAGCAAAGGGTATGTAGTTGCCCACATCATACCCTTCTGTTCTTCCTGATAACACCCAGCGCCAGGCAACAGATCATGTTTTGTTAGACAAGTTAGGGTAATCCTGTTTCCATCTTTCCAGCCTCCCTTGCCGCTCAGGGCGACCCCGTTGTCCACTTTTGGCCAATTAGTCAGAGGCATGGCCCTTCTCCTGCCCCCTACTATAAACCTGGACGTGATGTTGGATGGCAGCAGCCATCTTGTGACAGTGAGGTGAGCCACGTGAGGATGAAAGCCAGCAGGCAGAGGGGGGAAGGCAGAAAGAAGGAGGGCCTGGGTCTCTGCAGACATCACGGAGCAGCTGAGCCAAGAGGGGCTGCTACTGGAACTGCCCGCTCCAAACTTCTTGTTTTCACAAATCCCTGTTTGTCATCTGGGTTTTCTGTTACTTTCAGCTGAGTACATTTATGCCTGACACAGGGAGCATCATCCCCATTTTACAGATAAGAAAAACGAGATGCCGTGGATAACAGGGTAGGAAGGGACAGTCCTGGGGCCCGCCCATCACGGGTCAGAACCTGGAGCACACCCTCTGGGCTCGCAGCTAGCCCTCACTTGTCGGTTAAATGAGTAAATTGCTGGTGCCTCTCAGCACTTCCTCTGGTCTTCCCTCTCAAACCCTGTTCTTTGATGCTTGAATTTCCTCTTGAGGCCTCTCTGCACTCCTCCTGGGCTGTGAAGCTGTGGAAACTGACCAGCTCCTTTCACCACCAAGTCCTCCCCCAGCTTGTAAATCCCCACGGGGCCCTCTGAGTTTCTTCTGCTTCAGTCTTTACCTCCCCATTCTCTCTCTCTCTCCCCCCTTCCCCCGCCAACACACAACCTCTAACAAGTTACCTTCAGGGTATTTATAGACACGGCAGGTCCCCAGGGATCTGCTCTTTGGCAGACTGCCTCTTCGCACAGCCTCGCAGCGGCTGCCTGCCTGGCCAGCCTCTAATTAGCCCGCTGCCCTCTGCTCCCGGGCTTTGATGCGCCTCAGACTCTCCAGGCGGAAGGTACAAGTTGGAGGCTTGACGTCCCGCGGGCAGGAGACTGCACCAGCAAATCTGGGTTGACGCTAGGCTGATGACCTTGTTTACCACCTAAATCCAAGCTGCATTTCTTAGTGATGGGTGGGGAGACGTGCGTGTGCATGTGTGTGTCCATGTGCATGTGTCCGTGTGCACGTGTGTGTTCCGGTGCATGTGTCCATGTACGTGTGTGTCCATGTGCATGTGTGTGTGCGTGTGTCTGTGTGTGTGTCCATGTGCATGTGTCCGTGTACACGTGTGTGTGTTCCGGTGCATATGTCCGTGTACGTGTGTGTCCGTGTGTGTCCATGTGCATGTGTGTGTCCGTGTGCGTGTGTCCGTGTGCATGTGTGTGTTCCATGTGTGTGTGTCCATGTGCGTGTGTCTGTGTGTGTGTCTGTGTATGTGTATGTCCGTGTGCATGTGTGTGTTCCATGTGTGTGTGTCCATGTGCGTGTGTCTGTGTGTGTCCATGTGCGTGTGTGTCCGTGTGCATGTGTGTGTCCATGTCGTGTCTGTGTGCTTGTGTGTCCATGTGCATGTGTCTGTGTGCATGCGTGTCCATGTACATGTGTGTCAGTGTGTGTGTGCATGTATCTGTGTGCATGTGTGTCCGTGTGCGTGTGTCTGTGTGTGTGTGCGTGTGTCCATGTACATGTGTGTTCATGTACATGTGTGTCCGTGCGCATGTGTGTGTCCGGGTGTATGTCCGTGTGCATGTGTGTGTCCACGTGCATGTGTGTGTCCGTGTGTGTCTGTGTGCTTGTGTGTCCGTGTGCATGTGTGTCTGTGTGTGTGCATGTGTCCATGTACATGTGTGTCCCTGTGTGTGTCCGTGTGTGTGCGTGTGTGTCTGTGTACATGTGTGTCCTTGTGCGTGTGTCCGTATGCATGTGTGTGTCCATGTGCATAGTTGCAGGAGGCACATGTTCAAGCAAGACCATTTTGTTTAATGACCTTATTTCCTCCTCCCTCATTGAGTAAAAATTGGCTGGGCCTGATGAAAGGCGTTAGGAGTCTGAAACGCACTCTCCCTTTCAAAGCTCTGCAATCCAGCCAGACTGGCATTTTGGAGCCATGGATGTTTGAAGAATGGGAAGCAGTGTCTGGGAGATGAGGATGTCGGGGGGTTCTGGACTCCTGGTTTTTCCCAGGGCAGCTCTACAGCAACCCCACACACACCTCTTTTTTCTCACTTCTTTTAAAACATTGTGGTAAAATACACGTAACTCAAAATTCACCATCGTAAGCATGTTTTAGTGTAGAGTTCAGTGGTGTTAAATACATTCACACGCTCTTGAAACCACCACCACCCTCCGTCTCCAGAACCCTTTTCACCTGGCAGAACCGAAGCTCTGCACCCATTAAACACTGACTCCCCACTGCTCCCTCCTGCAGCCCTGGGTGCCCACCATTCTGCTTTCCGTCTCTGTGAATCTGAGAACCATGTACAAATGGAATCATATAGTATTTGTCTTTCTGTGACTGGCTTATTTCACTCACCACAATGTCCTTAAGGTTCATCCATGTTGTAGCGTGTGTCAGGATTGCCTTCCTTTTAATAGTTCATCGTGTGCGATGCCACGTTTAGTTTGTTTGTTGACACTTGGATTTATCCATGATCCATGTCCCTGCAGGGTGGACACCCGGGGTACTCCCACCTTCTGCTGCTGTGACTCACACTGCAGTGAATAGTGCTGTACAGATACCACAGAAGGCCTTTGTGATGTGCTCTGTGTCACCCGAAGATGAAATGAGCCATCCGAGACACATTTGTAAAATGAACGGGAAATGAAAGCCTTTGCCTGGCTACATGGGGGTTTCCAAACTGACCCGGGGGCCCTGGAGCTCCTGTTCAAAGGCCCCAGAGAGGCGGAGACAAGCAGGACTCGGCCCAAGCGCCCTCACCTCCACCCAGAATCACCCCCGTTTCAATCCCTCCTTCATTCCAATCATGTTTTTACTTCCTTGTGCTGGGGGACGGGGCAGACAGCAGGGACAAACAGCCTGCAGGCCCTGCCCCTTATGGAGGCTGCGTGCTAGAGGAGGAGGCCTGTATATGGCACGTCCCATGCTAGCCACTGAGGAGAAGAAAGATGCTGTGAAGAAGGACAGAGAACGTCAGGCGTAGGGTCAAGATGGTGGATCTTGTAGCCGGGAAAGGCTTCACTCGTTAAAAAGGTGATTTTCAAAAAAAAAAAAAAAGTTTTTTTAACAGAGAAGTAATTCATATGCCGTAAAATTCACCATGTTCAAGTTTGCAGCTCAGTGCTTGACAGGCTATTCACAGAGTTGTGCGTCACTGCCCGCCACTCTCTCATTCAAGGACACCTTTCATAAAAGGTGGCATTGAAGACCTTGAGCTAGACATCCCCTGCTGTCTCCTCTGAGTGCTCTCCCTGCCCTGAGGGGCTGTCCTGGGGGGGAGCGGGTTCACCAGGTGGGGGCACCAGCAGGAGAGTGGGGGGAGGCAGAGGGTGAGTGGGTGTTCACTGCCCCAGCCCTCCCATGGGACTGCTGTGGCCGCATCCCTTGGCCAGAGGCCACAGTCCTCCCCATACAGCCTGTTCTCTCCAGGGTCCAGTGGCTTCCTGTCCCTGTCCCCGTCCCCCTCCCCGAGGTTTAGGGGCTGGCTCCCGCTATTTCCAGCCCTGGTCACTGCAGTGTCCCTGCAGGACTCCGTCCACACCTCTGTAAATAACCTCTCTGTTAAACTCTTCTCAAGCTGCCTGATCCAAGGGTACCAGCTCTTCCTGCAGGAAACCCGATGCCAGGCACTGATGGAAATGAGGGAGCCAGCCACACAGAGGGAAGCAGGCAGACAGAGCCACAGCATGGACTGCAAACTCAGAGGTCAGCCACACCGACGGGGAGCGTGCCTGAGGTACCCAGGGAGCAGCAGGAGCCCCCAGTGGGTGGCAGCCAGAGGGCCTTGTGGCTGTGAATTTTGTGGTGTTCATCAGCTTCTTAAAATTTGTAATTTGGAATGATTTTTAAAATCAAGCCAGCTCCAGCCAGGTATGGCCTCGTGGCTGTGGTCAGAACTGTGGCTTTTCCTCTAAGGGAGATGGGCAGCCCTGGGGGCTTTGGAGCAGAGGAGCCACAGGGTCTGACTTACATTTGAAAAGATCCTTCAGTTGCTGCGTTAAGAATCGATGAGGAGGCCGGGCGCGGTGGCTCAAGCCTGTAATCCCAGCACTTTGGGAGGCCGAGACGGGCGGATCACGAGGTCAGGAGTTCGAGACCATCCTGGCTAACACGGTGAAACCCCGTCTCTACTAAAAAATACAAAAAACTAGCCGGGCGAGGTGGCGGGCGCCTGTAGTCCCAGCTACTCGGGAGGCTGAGGCAGGAGAATGGCGTAAAAACCCGGGAGGCAGAGCTTGCAGTGAGCTGAGATCCGGCCACTGCACTCCAGCCTGGGCGACACAGCGAGACTCCATCTCAAAAAAAAAAAAAAAAAAAAAAGAATCGATGAGGAGAGGCAGGGTGGGGAGGCTCCCAGACAGGGGCCCGCAGGAACAGGTGAAAAAGTTGGTTCCCAAAGGACTCTGGAAAGGTGTGAGTGTAGGGGACACAGGATGCAGCCCAGCCGTTACCCCCTCCAGCCCCCACTCAGGGAAGGAAACCGTCGCTAGAGCCTGAAGGGGAAGTGGGCAGAGTCTGCTGCCTGGAGGCCAGGGGTGGCCTTGGGCCAAGGAGGCCTAGTTTTGGAGGCTTCCTAAGTATGTCTAAGGGGCTGCTCAGGACCCGGGCCACCAGCGTGTCTGTGAAGGACGGAGCCTTCTAAGCCGCTCCTACGCTTGACACAGTAGAGGGAGGTGAAGCCTTTCCAGACAGGGTGCTGAAACCCGGTGGGGGCAGGCTCTGAGGGGTGGGAGCTTGTATAATGTGCGAGTGGTTATCCATAAAAGAAAAATAATGCAAATCACAAGTGCAAACATAAATATAAAAGCGAATATTTATTATTGAAAGCAGGATCTCGAAGAGATATTTGCACACCCGTCTTGAGAGCAGCATAGTTCACAGTAGCCGAAAGGAGGACACCACCCTGATGTCCATTGACAGAGGAATAGATGCACAAAATGAGGTCTATCCACACAATGGAATATTAATCAGCCTTAAAAAGGAAGGAAATTCTGACACACGCTGCACCGTGGCTGAACCTTTCGGGCATTGTGCTAAGTGACATAAGCCAGTCATGGAAGGACAACTATGTGATGATTCCACTTCCGTGAGGTCCCTATAGCCGCCAACATCAGAGACACAGAGAGCAGAGCGGCGGCCGCCAGCGGCTGGGGGAGAAGGGAAGGGGAGCTAGTGTTTAATGGGTTCAGAGTTTCAGTTTTACAAGATCAAAGAATTATAGAGATAGATAGTGGTGATGGTGGAACAACATTATGAATGTATTTAATTATGCTAAATCATACACTTAAAAAAATGATTAAGACGGCACATTATATGTTATGTGTATTTGGCCACAATAAAAAAGTTGAAAAAAGGTGAATATTTATTTAGTTTTAAAAATCAATTACAAATTACAAATTTTAAGAGGCTGGTGAATGCCACCAAATTCACAAAACCTAGAGAAGTTACGTTCTTTTTATGTATTGACTGCCCAATGTACCTCTGTATTATTTTTTCTAAATGTGTTTGATTTGTAATCCTCGAAACATGTACAAAATTTATGTGAAATTAAGACATTCATAGGAATCATTCAGATGCCTTTAAAAAATACATTGTATTCAGCCACAAAACTGTGCCACCAGATTACTCTGATACTACAACATAGACTTATTGATGAATCTGTGTAGGAGTTCTGTCATCAGAACACTTGCTTCTGCAAGCATTTCTCTGCGTTGGTGGCAATTTTGTGTACCATTTTGCTGGAACCACCAGATTTTGTGAAGACGTGGTGCACCAGTTACACTAAGAAAACAATCCGAGACAGGGACTGCATAAAATCTATGACTTCACCCCCAGAAGACCCATGTGGTACTACTACGGGTTTGGGCTCACAACACAAGAATTTTGATCAATTCTAATTTGTGTAACTCTCATCAGAACACAAAGCAATGTACGGTGTAATTATATTCTCTCAATATCAACTATTTTCCTAACGGGAGAGAACTTCTGTTCTGGCCCGGCCTTGGTGAGAACCAGATCCTCCACTAACAATGTTACCTGTGTGGCTTTTTGCAGATTTTCTGCAGATGAGCTCCTGACGGTTATTTTGCCCTCCCCACGACACATGGCCAGGCTGAGGGGGGGGGGGTGTGCTCACATTGCTGCCCAGCCTCTCTTGCTGCATCTGCTGGTGGGATGTCCTGTGGGACAAGTGTTCCTGGAAGCCCGTCCTACACTCAGCTGGAGGTGACTTCTCTATACAAAGGAGTCATTGTGAGCCACATCAGCATATCCCTCTAAGCCCAGATTAGATGTTTCCCCCGCTCACTTTCCTCTTAACTGGATCCCCCAAGTGCCCTCAGCCACCCAAACATCATCCAACTAGGGGCCCATCAGACAGAAGAGAAGCTGGGATGGAAAGAGACAGACGTCTCAACTGGTTATGGTTAAACTATCTCACTTCTGCATAGTTTACAAAAACGTTTGGCCACAGGAACACATTGCTAGGGCCTCTCCGGGAAAGGGTGGAGTCTGTGGACTCAGGGGCCCTGAAGCTTCATCAGTTGCACAGCAAACGCGTCCCCAGCCCTGCCCACGAGCAGCTGAGATGTGGAGGCGTGGGTCCACTGACTTCACCTATGACCTATGACCTGCAGTGACTTCACCTATGACCTATAACCCACACTGACTTCATCTATGACCCGCACTGACTTCACCTATGACCTATGACCTGCACTGACTTCACCTATGACCTATGACCTGGCCCAAAGGCCCCAGGCCTGGAAACACCAGCCAGAGTCCCAGCTCTGCCCCTGGGACTCCCCGGGCCTCAAGAGTCTCTGCCCAGCAGGGATGAGGACACGCCCCCACCTCAGGGTCAGCAGGAGATTTGTGGGTCCCTCAGAGCACTGTGCAAACTCAGCTGCTGTCCTCTGGCCAGAGTCACAGTGAGCCCTTCCTGGGTCCAGAAGGTGGTTCCACAGGAACGGGGCTACCTCTTTAAAGCAGAGGGGTGCACTGCAGCCCTGAGGGAACCAGCTGCAGTCGTGGTAATCTCGGGAGGCAGCTCCCCGCCCCCTGCCACCCCCTCCCTGCTGTCAGGAGAGGATTAGAGGAGAGGCCAGCGGATTAAAGGGGTTCATGTTGCCACAGCCTCTCCCCCAGCCCCTCTCCCGAGGCCTGCTTGCTAGGTGGGGCCACGCTTCTGTGAGCTGCAGCTGTGGGGCAGAGAGAAGCCCTCCCCGCCCAGGACTGAGAGGCTGGAGACCCCAGGCTCGCCGGGGCCCGGAAGACAAAGGCTTGGGGCATCCCTGGGGCCTGGGAGGCAGGCAGACAGAGCTCATGGTCTGTGGCTGCTCTGCCCTCCTTCCCCTCCCCAACCCCAGGCCCACCATGCCGGCAACCCCCAACTTCCACGCAAATCTCAGCTCCACCAGCTGCTGGATTCCCCGCCAGCCAATGCCCGTGGCCTGGGCCTTTGTGCAGAAGACCTCGGCCCTCCTGTGGCTGCTGCTCCTGGGCACCTCCCTGTCCCCTACATGGGGGCAGGCCAAGATTCCTCTGGAAACGTAAGCATCACGTTCAACCCCACCCCAAAAACCCGTCACCCTTTCCCACTTTCTTCCCGGGCTGGGCCTCCCTCCTCTGCCCACTCCTCCTGCCCGTGCCCTCCCTCTGGGCTCTTCCCCAGTGGCTGCGACTGGCCACTCTCTTGCTGCAAAACCCTTTTCTCCTCCGGCCTCCTCTCTCTCCTCCCAAAAGCTGTGTGAGTTCTGGAGTCCCACCTGCCCCTCCCCAGGAGCAGGATGGCTTTAGGCAGAGCTGGTCATCAGGGCTGCTCTCTTCTTGGCCTGACAAGCAGCTTCTGGGGCATCTGCAGGGCGGGTGCTCCTTCAGGATAATCGCTGAGATGAGGCGGCCTGGGGGAGCCGGGTTATGTCGTCATCGCAGCTCCCCAGAGGATTTGGCAAGAAATGCATATTTTGACATTCCAAAAAGGGGACGCAGTTCTGAACCCACAGAACGTCTCATGCACACAGGAGGTGGCTTGTCCAGGAACTGGGGAAAAAAAATGGATTTTGGTGGCTGCAGTCTTCCCTTTCTACACCTTTCTGCCTCCTTCCAGCCTTGATTCTATAGCTGGCCATTAAGACCAGCTCCAGGGAAGAACCCGCTATCAGTCGTGTGCACCTTGGTCTAAATTTAAATTACTGTGCAACCTCTCCAGCGTGTCTGTATTTTAGGCCCTAGCTCTGGTGGTCCTAGGAAGGAAATTTCCACTACATGGTGGGGGACAGAGCCTTCTAGACTGTAGGTGCTACAGACCCTATCCTGTTTAATCCAGTTGCTTGAGCCCAGCACCATAGCCAGGCCACCAGCAGAGCCACCTGCCGACTGCATGTCTTAGCAGGAGTGGGGACAGCGAGCCCACATGACACACTGTGCATGTGTTTAGCCTTGCTGAGCAGTGGATTAGGCAGCATCGTTTCCCATCAAGCCGCACATCTCTCCTTGGTTCATGCCTGGCATGGAGCTGGGTGCTTCACAAACGACACCGTTAGTTTGCAAAGCCATTCAGCGGGGGCTTATTTTATCCCTGTTTTGCAGCTGAGGGAACAGAGGCCCAGAGAGGTCAGGTGACTTCCCCGAGTTCACAAGGCCAGGAAATGAAGGTGCTGAGATTTGAACTCCAGTCAGCCTGGACTGCGCTTCCACCATCACACCCACTGCCAGCCTGTAACGCTCTCTGTTGCTGCAGGAGATGTTGAGAACAATTTTCATCCCCAGAACACACACCAGCTGATAGGAGAGGGCCAACTCCAGGAGTGGGCTGAAGGCCAAGTCAGGGTGGCTGGAATCCAGGCCTTCAGGGAGGGGGGCCCCAGAGGCCGTCTATGCGGAAGTCCTGGGTGCTGCCGGAGACCGTAGCCTGCACACAGCCTCATCTGCCTGCCCAGGACTTGGCCCCACCTGTCCTCACTCCCGCCGAACCTCTCTTCTCAGTCTTTCCCTTCCGCCTGCAGGGCTTCCACCTCCGCCCAAGTCTGTTTCCACAGGGTCCCCAAAGCCCTCCTCGTGCCCAATCCAGGAGACATTCCTGGCCTTGTCTCCCCAGACCCTGTTGCTTGGGACACACAAGGCCCCCTCTCCTTTTATCCCAGTGCCTTGACTTCCATGACACTGCACTCCTCTGGGTCTCCCTGGGCATGGCTTATCTCTGCTGTCTTCAAGTGCTCCTCCTCTCCTGCCTCCCCATGAGGTTGGGGGTGCTCCCCAACATCTGTCAACGCTCAGAGATCTCATGCTGCACACCCTCCTTGAGAGAGCCCTCCTGCCCTCAGAATTCCAATCCCTACCTTTGTGCTGATGACTCCCGGCCCTGTCTCTACCTGTTAGACACATACCCAATGCTTATGGGCAGCTTTTCCTAAACCTCATGTGAGGTTTTAAATTCAGATGTGTGTCTTTCAAGATAAAACACAATTGGTGCCTTCCAGAGTTGTGCAGTGCACAACCTGCCCAATGGCACTTGGTAGCTCTGCAATGGGAACCTCACATTCAACAGAGCCCAAGGTACACACGTCACCTTTCACCCTCCTCAACTTGTTCCCCCGACCTTCCTGATAGTCTTAATTTTATTCAATAACAACACCATCAGGTCAACAGCCCACACTGGAAACCTGGAAGTCATGTTTTACTCCTCCAAGCTCTTCTGTACTCCCTACCTATAATCCCCTTCCAGATCCCTTTGCAGGCTAACCTCTACCAAACTTCTAACCCAGAGCTCAGATCTCCCTCCCCCAGGAAGGCTTCCCTTATACCACTACCTCTCCCCGACCTTCATGGGCACCTTCAGACGTGTACTATGCTACCTGCATGAGAAAACTGTCCCTGCAAAGGTGGGGACTGTGGGGTGGCTCCAGGCTGCCTCATGGCAGGACCCTGATAAACACTGGTTGAGTGGCGACTGCTGTTCTTGAAATGATCGCACAGGCAAACCTCTTCCGCTCCATTTGCAGAGGCTCAGACCCAGCCCTGGGTGCCTGCCCCCAGGACCCCAGGAGCCTGGCCCAGATGGTGGGATTGTGGTGCATTTCTGGGGCATGGGCCAGAGGTTGGGGCTCCCCACTAGGCTGCCCACGCAGAGGGCAAGGTGTGGCCTCCTCATGCCCTCTCAGCCTGCCCTGCCCTCAGCCTCAGCAGTGGCAGCTCAGAGCCTTTTCCTCCTGCGTCCTTGCCTCACGCATTCGCTGAGGTTTCAACAGAGGGTTTGGCAGCCCCCAGTGGCCTTGAGTGGAGTGCACTGGAGGGAACAATTCATTGAGAGGCCACAGCTATGGCCAGGCAGGTCCTCCTTTGTCCTCAGAGTCCTCCGACCGTGGCCTGAGCCTGTCCACTGCCTCTCCCCTCCTTCTCTCCTCTCGGTCCGCCACTCTCCAACCAGAGGCCCCGGAGGCTTGGGGTGAGGCTCAGTCCTGGGCTGGTCAGCCCTGCCTCATGACCCTCAGCAGGACGCTCACACACAGCAGTGCAGCCGCTGGAGCCAGAGGGTTCTCCACATCTCCTGCCCAGGCCGCGGCTGTAGCTTTAGGGACGGGAGGAGGGACAGGGGCTCTTGTGTGTGTTTCTGGGCATATGTCACATGTGTGTATGCATATGCATGTGTGTGTATGGGTATGCATGTGGGTGTATGTGTGTGTGCATTTCTTATGCATCATGTGTCTGTGTGTTTGAGTGTGCATGCATCAGCTGGTGTCTGTGTGTAGACACTTGCTTTCTATGTGTGTGAATCCATATGTCTATGCGTGTGTTTCTGTATTTGTGCATGTACTTGTGTGTATACACGTGTCCTTTCGTTGCCTGGCAGAGTGAAGCTATGGGCTGACACCTTCGGCGGGGACCTGTACAGCACTCTGACCAAATACTCGGGCTCCCTCTTGCTGCAGAAGGTCAGTCGCCCCCTTCCAGAGAGCCCACCGGGTGGCAGAGGGCAGTCAGCCATCAAAGCCCCCAGATGCCAGTGCTGTGAGGGGCCTTGGGCCTCCCATCAAATCGGACACTGAGGCCTGGGGAGGTGAACGATTTGCTCAACTCCCAAAGCAAGGCAGGGGGGGCGGTTTGGGAGCGTGGTCAAGAGCATTGTGCCAGGTCCTCAGGGAGCAGAGGCCGAGGTGGAATTAGACGCAGGAGATGTACTGGGTGGGGGTGGGTTGAAGAATAAAGGGGAGACAGAGGGAGTGGATGGAGTGGGATGCAGGCCTAACACCTGTGATGCTAGCGGAGCCTTGGAGGGCATGTGCAGGGCCCTAGGAGCTGCTTGAGCCATAGAAGGTGGACGGGCTGTGGCCTCTGTGCAGGGAGAGCTCCCATACCTCCAGCTGTCAGTCCCCCAGCCCCCAGCCACGTCCAGCATCCGCCCCCTTAATATGCATTGCTTGCTGTGCAGATTAACGGCTGGCTGGTCTTCTTACCAGGTTATAAACAACTTCACTGTTCTCTAATATTTGTAACCCCCCAGAGCAGTTCCAACGGCAGCTCACCCTCCTCTAATATTACCACTCACTGAGAGCTTCGTAGTCGTGCTTTCATTCCCACCACCAATTCATGAGGCACCTTCTCCATATCACAAAGATCCTGAATCCCAGGCTTTTATGCTTGCGTGTGACCGCATGTCCCTCCTCAACTCCCCTGCCCACAGCCCCCAGGCCTGTCCCTGGTGGAGTAAGAGGAGCCAGGGTGGGCTGCTCCCTGAGCCCCCAGAGGCCACTGTAGCGATGACAGCTAAGACCCTGCCTGCCCCTCCCAGCACACTCCTATGCTGCACAGCACCACAACCCGGGCCGAGGAGCAGAGAGCAGTACCGATGTGGCCGTTTGGGGTAAAAGTATTCTGTAAAATCTCTGCGTTCTAGAGCATACACTAAAGCTATGTAAATGTCACATCTTACAAATGAGGAAACTGATTGACTGGCTTGCCTGTGGTCACACGGCCAATAAATTTCAGAGCTGGGTGAACAGACATTTACAATATACACAGTCAATGAGAGCTGGTCTCCCCTGGGCCCAGAAAGAAAACTCAAACCCCACTCCAGGCTTTCCTGGGCTCACTGGCAGTTGTCAGGCGGCTGTGCTCAGTTCCTGGAGCTGCCGGGCTCTGTTGGGACAGTGGGAGTTGAGGTTCACATCCATGTGCACAGGGGCACTTTCACAGCAAGATACCTCTTTGGGGGCATTGGGGAAAAGTGAACTGATGCAGGGGTGGTTTCACAAGCCCTGGGAAGCAGCATGGCTCTGCACAAAGGACATGGGCAGGGATGCCTGGGAGCCCTGGCCCCATCAAGGGTCACCTGCTCACTGACCTTGGTCAAGTTCACTGACTTCTCTGAGCCTCGGTCTACTCCCCTGTTAAGGGTATAGCTGCAATACGTCTAGAGCACCTGGAACAGAGAGACATTTGAAGAGAGGCAGCGATACTATCACTGGGGATGTTGTCCAAGGAGGAGAGGGCTAG
The DNA here is from genome assembly GCF_037993035.2 of Macaca fascicularis. Taxonomy (NCBI): domain Eukaryota; kingdom Metazoa; phylum Chordata; class Mammalia; order Primates; family Cercopithecidae; genus Macaca; species Macaca fascicularis. The sequence continues at coordinate 2,763,045 of NC_088385.1, read as the reverse complement.
GCCTCCCCCTAGTTGAGTAAACCAGGCTCCGTGTGCCAGAATGCACCTGTTGAGAGGATGGAGGCCATGCAAACACAGGTGCAACCATGCTGGTACAAAACCTCGTGCACCCATCTCTCCCACCTTCCCCAAACAGAAGTACAAGGATGTGGAGTCCAGTCTGAAGATCGAGGAGGTGGATGGCTTGGAGCTGGTGAGGAAGTTCTCCGAGGACATGGAGAACATGCTGCGGAGGAAAGTCGAGGCCGTCCAGGTACTCCAGGCCTGTGATCTGCAGGGCATTTCTCCCCAGTCCCATGACGCAGGGTGGCAGAGTGACCCTCCCCATGTCATGGCCCTGCATCCTCCCACCCTCGTGAGCCTCTCCTATCTTACAAGATTTCACCTTGTACCTCCATTAGCCAAAAGAACCCTTACTCCAAGAATCCCTGTAAAAGAGGTAATGATAGGAAACAAGAGGAGAGGGGAGGGGCTGGGATCAGAGCTCTGCCCCGAGGTGGCCATGCCCAGCACTGCCGGGTCAGCCTGCAGCCATTGTGGGGAACTCTGAGTCACCAGACCATACCCAGTGACCAGTACAGAGCACTGCACAGGGTGAGCACCTAGGAATTGCTTTGGGAGTGGATGGACAGATGAACAGAAGGAGGGTGGGAGTCGAGCTAGCTGGAGCCAGCAAAGCCAAGCTCCTCCCTCCTCTATCCTCCTTCTCATCTCTCCTCGTTCCTCCCTTACCCTCATTCAGCCATCAGGACCCACCTTCATGGCTAAAGTGCTCTGAGGGCCACCCGGGCAGCAGAGGTACTTACCGGGATGGGCCCTGTGCCCAGGTGACCCTGTTACTGGACATCCACCAAGCCTGGTGCGGCCCAGGAGAAACAGAAGCTGTCCCCTTTTCTGGGATGAAGTGTCTGCACTGAGGCCTATGGGGACCTGGATGGTATAAACCAGTAGATACAGTGTGGTTGGAGAGATAGTCCTCCACTCCATCCAGTCAAGAATCGAACCATCCAAGACCAGTGCTGTCCCTGAAAGGACTCGTAAGACCAGCCAGGAGAACAAGGAGAGAGGAGATCGGGGGTGGTTGGCTGGGTTGGGAGGCTGAGGCCAGGGCCAAGCAGCAGGGGAAGGGGCAGATAGGGCAGGCGAGCTGCGGCCTCCTCAGTGTGCCGCCTTTCCCCCCACACCCATCACAACCCCCGCTCTGGGAGGAGGCCGAGGTCAGGGTTGCTGGGGCCTTCTTTCCCATGTGTTATAATGAGCAGCATTTCTGCAGGCCTAGGGGCAAGGGATCTTAGCATCAGGAACCAATGAGAAGATGCCTGGGGACTCAAGAGCCTATCCAGGGTCACTGAATCACACACCACAGCAGGAAGGCACAAGCCTCACACACAGCCTGGCACCTGCAGTGACGCCTGCCTCTTTCAATCAGTGAGCATTGTGTAAACAGCCTCCTTGGGTCAAACACAGACAGTGGGGTATGAAACTCGCCTGACTTCAGGCATCGGTCCTTGTTTCACTAGAGTGTAGCCGGACAAGCCGCAGACAAAACTCCTCAGACACGGAGTTAAAGAAGGAAGGGATTTATTTGGCCGGGAGCATCGGCAAGACTCCTGTCTCAAGAGCCAGGCTCCCTGAGTGAGTAATTCCTGTCCCTTTTAAGGGCTCACAACTCTAAGGGGGTCCACATGAGAGGGTCATGATCAATTGAGCAAGCAGAGGGTACGTGACTGGGGGCTGCATGCACCGGTAATCAGAATGGAACAGAACAGGACAGGGATTTTCACAGTGCTTCTCCATACAATGTCTGGAATCTGTAGATAACATAAGCAGTTAGGTCAGGGGTCAATAACTTTAACTACCAGGCCCAGGGCGCGGCACTGGGCTGTCTGCCTGTGGATTTCATTTCTGCCTTTTAGTTTTTACTTCTTCTTTCTTTGGAGGCAGAAATTGGGCATAAGACAATATGAGGGGTGGTCTCCTCCCTTAGAGCAGCAAGCAGTTCTGAGACACCCCCAGAGGCTGGGGCTCCAGGCTCCCTGTGCCCTTCCACAGCCTCAGACACCAAAGAAGCACTGCTCTGCGGACTTTCTCTGAGCACCAGTCCCTGCCCCTGCTGCGGGTGGTGTGTGGCGGTCACAGATCTTCTACGAGGATGCACATGGGAAGTTTCCTGCAAAGCCTCCCTGAAATGAGTATTTCCCTGTGGAATTTCCTTATCCTAGGATCTGTAAGCTGTGAGTGGGGAGGCAGGAATTATCCTACCCGATTTACCGTTGTATAAGCAGAAGACCAGAGAGGCTTAGTGGCTTGGCCCTGACAAAGCTAGAACAGGATCTTGGGTCCTCTGACTCCCAAAACACTTCCCCCACCCTGACTTACCCTGACACTCTGTGGTGCTGGCCTGCTCTTAAAAAAAAAAAAAAAAACTGTGCCAGGTGCGGTGACTCACACCTGTAATCCCAGCACTTTGGGAGGCCAATGTGGGCAGATGATGAGGTCAAGAGATCGAGACCATCCTGGCCAACATGGTGCAACCCCATCTCTACTAAAAATACAAAAATTAGCTGGGCATGGTGGCAGGCACCTGTGGTCCTAGCTACTCGGGAGGCTGAGGCAGGAGAATTGCTTGAACCTGGGAGGTGGAGGTTGCAGTGAGCCAAGATCATGCCACTGCACTCCAGCCTGGGTGACAGAGCGAGACTCCATCTCAAAAAAAAAAAAAAAAAAAAAAAAAATTGTATTGCAGTAAAATACATGTAAGATAAAACTGACCATTATTTTGAAGTGTATAATTTAGTGGTATTAAGTACACCCACAATGTTGTACAACCATCTCCATCATCTAGTTCCAGAACTTTTTCACCACTCCAGGCAGAATCTGAGTACTAAGTAAGCAATCACTCCACTATCCACCTCCTCTTAGCTCCGCAACCACTAATCTCTTTCTGTCTATGGATTTGCCTGTTGTGGGTATTTCACGTAAATGGCATCATACAATATGTGACCATTTGTAGACTTATTTCACTTAGCATAATGTCTCCAGGGTTCATCTGTGTTGTTCCATGCATCAGCAATTCATTCCTTTTTAGGACTGTATAATATTCCATTGTGTGCGTAGCCCACATTTTGTTTATTATTTCATCAAATGACAGACATTTGAGTTGTTTCCATCTTTTGGCTTTGAATACACACACACACACACACACACAAAATGCACGTATTTTAGTAGACTTTATTTTTTAGAGCCATTTTAGGTTCACAGCAAAATGTAGAAGAAAGTACAGTTTCCATACATCCCCTGTTGCCACAGCCTTCCCCACTATCGACACCCTGCATCCATGGTAGATTGGGTATAATCAGTGAATTTCCATTATCCCAAAGTCCATAGCACGCATTAGGGTTCACTCTCGTACATTCTGTGGGTTTGGAAACATGTGCAATGACATGCATCCGCTATTACAGTATCAGACAAAAGAATTTCACTGCCCTAAAAATCCCCAACCACTGGCAACCACTTATCTTCTCCATCTTCCTAGTCTTGCATTTTCCAGAATGCCATGTTGTGGGGATCACACAGTACATGGCCTCTTCCGATGGGCTGCTTTCACTTAGCCATATGCACATGCTTTTTGGCTGTTGTGCATAGTGTGGCTGTGAATATTCATGCTTGAGTTCTTGTTAGCGTCCCTGTTTTCAATTCTTCTGGGCATACACACCCAGGAGTGGAATTGCTGGGTTACCCGGCAACTGTTTCACTCGCTGAAAACCCGCTGGGTTCCTTTTACCCATTCTCCCTACCTCTGTGTTCCCATCCCTCAGAATCTGGTGGAGGCTGCCGAGGAGGCCGACCTGAACCACGAATTCAATGAATCCCTGGTGGTGAGTCCCACTCCTGGCACTGGTGCCAGAGGGCCAGGATCACCTGAGTACCAGATATGGGGGTGGTGGTGTAGAGTGGCGATCCACTGATTCCATAGACATTTACTGCTCACCCCCACACAGGCACAGCGATGTGCTATCCTCTGGATGGGAACTTGTTCTTGACCTCAAGAAGCTCACAGTGCAAAGAACTCCAGTATAAGGCACATCACAAGTCACTACAGATGGGTGGATGGAGCCTCCGGAGAATGCAGGCTGGAGAAGGGGAGGGCTGCCCCAAAACTCCCGCAGACAGGGCGGCCTGGGGCTGCGCCCAGGGCTCAGGGGGATTTAGGCAGACAGGGCCTGGAAAAGAGGCCTTTGGTCACAGTGGAAAGAAGACACAGAAATAAGAAAACACAAGGTTGGTTGAGGAAACAGTGGGACCTGGGCCCTGTGTGTCCAGAGGCTGGTGACGAAGACAGTGGCCTTGGACAGTTAGATGAGGGGGTCGGGGGAGCCTTGGGTGCCAGCCTAGGAGCCTGGCCTTTCTCAGCAGGGAAAGGCAGGTGCGGAGGGCTTGAGGAGGGCTGGGACGCGGCTGGGAGTGTGCGTGGAAGGCCAGCGCGGGCCGCAGTGTCGTGAGGAGGAGCCGGGTGTGGGGTGCAGGAACCTGGCGTGGCAGTTGGCGTGGGGATGTCCGTGAGGCACTCCTGGGGGGTGTTCAGGTGTGAACCCGGTCGTGTGGAGGAAATGGGCCGGGGCTCTGCTGGAGGCAATCCTAGCACACCCTCCAATACTGCGTTGGAGAGCCCGAGGGCAGCTGCGGGACTCGGAACCTGTCTGAGGCCAAGGCTGTAGGCCCCAAGATTCCGCAGGCACCGTTCTGGGGCTCTGGGGCCTTCCTGGCCCGCGAGAAGTGGACGAGCTGATGGGGCTCTTGTCTCTACCTGTCCTTGACTCGCGGCTGCCTGTCTCCTCTCCGCCTCGGCCGCGTCAACACACGCTGCTCCAAGCTGGGGACTGAGGCAGCGGCCAGGACGATGGTCATCAAACATCGGCCTCCTGGATGTTTTTGTCCCGAATCACCCTATCATTGCCCAGCGCGCCGCTGCAGGTGCCTGTGTAGACGCTGATGGCCGCTCCGCCCCGGCCCTCGCGTCCTCTCACCTGCGCCGTTTCTCTTCCTCTCTCTCCGCCTGTCCCTGTGCTCGGGCCGTCTCCGTGGGCCTCACCCGTCCACCCCAGTTCGACTATTACAACTCGGTCCTGATCAATGAGAGGGATGAGAAAGGCAACTTCGTGGAGCTGGGCGCCGAGTTCCTCCTGGAGTCCAATGCACACTTCAGCAACCTGCCGGTGAACACCTCCATCAGCAGCGTGCAGCTGCCCACAAACGTGTACAACAAAGGTAGCCTAGCACGCTCAGCTCAGGCACACTCACCAGGCACGCCCACCTAGCACACCCACCAGGCACTTACCAAACACACCCACCAGACACACCCACCAGGCACTTACCAGACACACCAACCAGACACACCAACCAGACACACCCACCAGGCACACCCACCAGGCACACCCACCAGGCACACTTACCAAACACACCCACCAGGCACACCCACCAAGCACATGCAACAGGCACACCCACCAGACACACCTACCAGACACACCCACCAGACACACCCACGAGGCATGGCCACCAGACACACCCACCAAGCACACCCACCAGGCACGTCCACCAGGCACACCCACCAGGAACTCACCAGACACACTCACCGGGCACGCCCACCAGGCATGATCACCATTTTCCTGAGAAGTTCTACAGGATCATGATCATCTATAATCTCACCCTTCAGACCCAGATATTTTAAATGGAGTCTACATGTCTGAAGCCTTGAATGCTGTCTTTGTGGAGAACTTTCAGAGAGACCCAACGTTGACCTGGCAATATTTTGGCAGTGCAACTGGATTCTTCAGGATCTATCCAGGTAAGGACATGGAGTTGCATCTCCATGACCTTCTGGGATTCTTCTCTGGAAATAAGACAATAGGGGCATTGAAGATGGACCCTGCCACTCAGGTCCCCAGTGAATGGGGCTGGTCCTCCTATCCCAAAGCATCTCCAAGCCCACACTTTAGCCCTTCTCACTGCATGATATGCACATATTAAAAGGCTGTGGAATGGATGAATGAATGAATGAATGATGAATGAAACCATCAAACACCATGAAACCAGTCATTGAATGCCCACATGAAGCTCCTGTCTCATGAAAAGTACTTTGGGAGATACAAAGAAGGATAAAACAATTCTTTACCTTAAGGACTTTATGTCCCAATTGGAAAAATGAGGCGCACTCACCAAGAGTGTTCAGCAGCAATCCAGAAAATGGCACAGGCCACTCTGTGGCTAGTGGCCAACTTAATAGAGTCCATCAATAAAAATAGAAAACACAGAGCACAAAGTTTCCAAAAGTTCTACCTCTTTTTGGTTCCCATTTAAAATAAGTTGGCTCTCCATTTCACCCCAACCCATTTTTATAGTTTAGCACACAGTCCAGGAAGTCTTAAAGTTATCCCACTTTTCTGAAACAGGAAACCAGAAAGGCCCGAAAGGACTCCTCTGTGTCCACAGGCTGGAAAGTCATTCTCTCTCTTGGAGTGCAAAGGGACCTCAGAGCTCCTGCAGTTCCCATAGTTGGCATTGTGTTCTTCTGCCAGAATTCACAGCTAGCTATTGCGGCTGTTTTGATTCTCTGGAGCTTCAATGAATAGGTTTATCCTTCTTCCATGCAGCTTACATGCCCCTCCTGTCTACTCCAGGGTGGAATTCCTGTAAATATTCCTGCCACATCAGGGCTTCCAGAGACGCCAGCTTATATGTAAACAACACAGTCCAGCTGTGAACTCATCAGTCAGTAGAAAGAGGCCATTTCTCACTATTTTGAATTGCACTATTTTTATTGCTGTTGAGTTTTATGAGTTATCTATATATTCTAAATATTGATCCTTTATCAGATGTGTGATTTGCAAATAATTTCTCCCATTCTGTGGGCTGCCTTTTTACTCTGTTCATATTGTCTTTTGATGAACAAACTTTTAATTTTTTTCTGAAATCCAATTTGGTTATTTTATCTTTTGTTGCCTATGCCTTTGGTGTCATATCCAAGAAATGACTGCCAACTCTAATGTCATAAAGTGTTTCCCCTATGTTTTCTAACAGGAGTTTTATAGTTTTAGGTCTTACATTTCCATTTTTAGTTAATTTTTATATATGGTATTAGATAAGAGTTCAGCTTCACTTTTTTGCATGTGGATATACAGTTGCCCCAGCACTATTTGTTGAAAAGACTGCCTTTCTTCCATTGAATGGTCTTGGTACACTTGTTGAAAATCATTTAATCATGTATGTGAGGGTTTATTTCTGGGATTTTTATCCTATTTCATTGATCTATATACCTCTCTTTATGCCAATACCATGCTGTTTTGATTATTGTAGTTTTTCAGTAATTTAAAAATCAGGAAGTGTGCCTCCATAGGTTTTTCTTTCCCCCAAATTGTTTGGGCTATTTGGGGTTTCTTGAGGTTCCATATACATTTTAGAATGAGTTTCTCTTGCTATTGAGATTTTGATAGGGATTGCATTGAATCAGTAGACCACCTTGGGCAGTACTGATATCTTAACAATATTAAGTATTTCAGTCTATGAATATGGAATGTGTTTTCATTATTCCTGTCCTTAATTTCTTTCAGCAATGTTTCATAGTTTTCATTGTTCAAGTCTTTCACCCATTGGTTAAGTTAATTCCTAAATATTTTATTCTTTTTGATGTTATTGTAAATAGGATTTTTAAAAATAATTTCTCAGATTGTTCACTGTTAATGTATAGAAATGCAACTGATTTTTGTGTGTCAAGTTTGTCCCCTGATACTTTGCTGAATTTATTTATTAGATCTAAGAGTTTTTTGTGGAATCCTTAGGGCATTCTACATATGAGATCATCTGTGAACAGACATAATTTTACTTCTTTCTTTCCAGTTTGAATGCCATTTTATTTCTTTTTTATACCTAATTGCTCTAGCTAAAATTTCCAATACTATATTGAGTAGAAGTGGCAAAAGTGCACATCCTGGTCTTGTTTTTGATAATAATAAAAAAAAATCTTCTAGTCTTTCACCATAGAGTATGATGTTTGAGATGTGGTTTTCCACACATGATTTTTATATCGGTTTTATTCTATCACTAGTTTTTTTTTAATGTTTTTGTCATCAAAGGATGTTTAATTTTGTGAAATGCTTTTTATGCATCCATTGGGATGGCCATGGAATTTTTTCCCTTCATTATGTTAATGTGTGTATTACATTGATCAATTTTCATATGTTGAACCATCCTTGCATTCCAGGAATAAGTCCTATTGGTTATGGTGTGTAATCCTTTTAATATGCTCCTGAGTTTTGCTTGCTAGTTTTATGTTTTCATCCATTCTGCCAATCTCTGTGTTTTGATTGGAAAGTTTGATCCATTTATATTTAAAGTAATTACTGTTGAGGGACTTATTTCTGTCATTTTGCTATTTGTTTTCTATAAGCCTTAGGCTTTTTGTTCCTCATTTTCTGCATTACTGTCTTCTTTTATGTTTAGTTGATTTTTTGTAGGGAAACATTTAAATTTCTTTCTCATTTCCTTTTATATGTATTCTATAGTTATTTTATTTCTGGTTACCAGAGGGATTACATTTAACATCTTAAAATTATAACATTCTAATTTGGATTTATAACAGGTTAACTTCAATAACATACAAAAACTTGGCTCCTTTACAGCTCCTTATCTACCCCTTTTGGTTGTTGTTGTCACAAAATTCCTTCTTTATACATTGTGTGCCCCAAACCACAAACTAATAATTCTTGTTTTTTAATTTTTAATTTTTGTGGTATATAGTATGTGTATATATTTATGAGGTATATGAGATATTTTGATATAGGCATACAACATTTAATAATCACATCAGGGCAAATGAGGTATCCATTGCCTCAAGCATTTATCCTTTGTGTTACAAACAATCCAATTATACTCTTTTAGTTATTTTAAAATGTAAAATTAAATTATTACTGACTATAGTTACCCTGTTGTGCTATCAATACTAGATCTATCCATTCTTTCTATTTTTTGTACCCATTAACCATCCCACTTCTCCCCCACCCCATCACTACCCTTCCCAGCCTCTGGTAGCTATTATTCTAATTTTTATCTCTATGGGTTCAGTTGTTTTAATTTTTAGCTCCCACAAATAAGTGAGACGTGAAGTTTCTTTATGTACCTGACTTATTTCACTTAACATAGTGGCCTCTGGTTCCATTCATGTTATTGCAAATGACAGAATCTCATTCTCTTTATGGCTGAATAGTACTCCACTGTGTACATGTACCACATTTTCTTTATCCATTCATCTAATGTTGATGGATATTTAGATTGTTTATGAATCTAGGCTATTGTAAATAGTGCTGCAATAAACATGGGAGTGCAGATATCTCTTCAATATATGGATTTTCTTTCTTTTAGGTAGATACCTAGCAGTGGGATGGCTGGATCATATGGTAGCTCTATTTCTAGTTTTTTGAGGAACCTCAAAACTGTTCTCCATAGTGGTTGTACTAATTTGCATTCTCACCAATAGTGTATGAGTGTATGAGTTTCTCCAAGTTCTTGCCAGCATTTGTAATTGCCTGTTTTTTGGATACAAGCCATTTTAATTGGGGTGAGATGATATCTCATTGTAGTTTTGATTTGTATTTCTCTGATAATCAATGATGTTGAGCCTCTTTATATACCTGTTTGCCATTTGTCTTTCTTCTTTTGAGACATGTACATTCAGATTTTTGCCCATTTAAAAATCAGATTATTTGATTTTTTTTTTTCTCATTGAGTTGTTTGAGCTTCTTATGTATTCTGGTTATTAATCCCTTCTCAGATGGATAGGAGTTTGCAAATATTTTCTCTCATTCTGTGAATTGTCTGTTTACTTTGTTGATTGTTTCTTTTGTTGTGCAGAAGCTTTTTAACTCGATATGATCCCATTTATCAATGTTTGCTTTGGTTGCATGTGCTTGTGGGGTATTACTCAGGATATCCTTGCCCAGTTCAATGTCCTGGAGAGTTGCCCCAATGTTGTCTTTTAGTAGTTTCATCATTTGAGGTCTTAGGTTTAAGTATTTAATCCATTTTTATTTAATTTTGGTATATGGTGAGAGATAGGAGTCTAGTTTCATTCTTCTGCATGTGAATATCCAATTTTCCCAGCACCATTTATTGAAGAGACTGTCCTGTCCCCAATGTGTGTACTTGGCACCTTTGTAAAAAAAAATGAGTTCACTGTAGATGTATGGATTCATTTCTGCATTCTCTATTCTGTTCCATTGGTCTATGTGTCTGTTTTTATGCCAGTGCCATGCTGTTTTTCTTACTATAGCTCTATAGCATAATTTGAAGTCAGGTAATGTTATTCCTCCAGTTTTGTTCTTTTTGCTCAGGATAGCTTTGGCTCTTCTGGGTATTTTTTGGTTCCATATACATTTTTGAATTGTTTTTTCTATATCTGTGAAGAATGTCATTGGTATTTTGATAGGGATTGCATTGAATGTGTAGATTGCTTTGGATAGTATGGACATTTTAACTATATTAATTCTTCCAATCCATGAACATGGAATATTTTCCATTTTATTGTGTTCTCTTCAATTTCTTGCATCAATTTTATAATTTTCCTTGTAGAGACCTTTCACTTTTTTGGTTAAATTAATTTCCAGGTATTTTATTTTATTTGTGGCTATTGTAAATGGGATTACTTTCTTGATTTCTTTTTCAGATTGTTTGCTGTTGGCATATAGAAATGCTACTGATCATTGTATGTTGACTTTGTCTCCTGCAACTTTACTGAGTTTGTTTATCAGTTCTAATAGTTTTTTGGTGGAGTATTTAGGTTTTTCCAAATATAAGATCATATTATCTGCAAACAAGGATAATTTGACTTCTTCCTTTCGAATTTGGAGTCCCTTAATTTTTTTCTCTTGTCTGATTGCTCTGGGTAGGACTTTCAGTACCATGTTGAATAATGGTGGTGAAAATGGACATCCTTGTCTTGTTCCAGATCTTAGAGGAAAGGCTTTCAGTCTTTCCCCATCTAATATGATACTAGCTGTGGATCTGTTGTATATGGTTTTTATTATGTTGAGGTACGTTCCTTATATACCCAGTTTTTTTAGGGTTTTTACCATGAAGAGATGTTGAATTTTATCAAGTGCTTATTCTGCATCAATTGAAATGATCATATGGTTTTTGTCCTTCTTTCTGTTGGTAAGATGTATTATATTGACTGATTCACATTTGTTGAACCATCTTTGCATGGTTCTTCTCTTTGCACAGTTCATCTCTTAGTCATAATGAGTGATCTTTTTGATGTATTGTTGTATTCACTTTGTTAGTGTTTTCATTGAGAATTTTTGCATCAATGCTCTTCAGGGATATTGCCCTGTAGGCTTTTTGTTTGTTTGGTTTTTGTTTTGATATGTCCTTTTTGGGTTTCAGTATCAGGATAATGCCGGCCTTGTATACTGAGTTTGGAAGTATTTCCTCTGCCTCTATTTTTCATAAAGTTTGAGTATGATTGGTATCAGTTATTTCTTAAATTTTTGGTAAACTTCAGCAATTCTGAAACCATCTGGTTCCAGTCTTTTCTTTGCTAAGAGACTTTTTATAATGGGTTCAATAGCATTACTTGTTATTGATCTGTTCAGGTTTTGGATTTCTTCATGGTTCAATCTTAGTAGGTTGTATGTGTCTAGGAATTTATTCATTTCTTCTAGGTTTTCCAATTTATTGGCATATATTTGCTCAGAGTAGCTTCTAATGATCCTTTGAATTTCTGTGGTATCAGTTGTAATGTCTCCTTTTTCATCTATGATTTTATATATTTGAGTCTTCTCTCTTTTGTTCTTAGTGGGGCTAAAAGTTTGTCAATTTTGTTTATCTTTTTTAAAAACCGACTTTTTCATTTCATTGATCTTTTGTATTTTTTATCATTTCAATTTCACTTATTTCTGTTTTGATCTTTATTATTTCTTTTCTTCTACTAACTTTGGGTTTGGTTTGCTTTTGCTTTTCTAGTTCTTCAAGATGTATTGTTAGGTTATTTAAAATTTTTCTACTTTCTTGATATAGACACTTACAGCTATAAAATTCCATCTTAGTACTGCATTTGCTGTATCCCATAGGTTTTAGTATGTTGTGTGTCCATTATCATTTGTTTCAAGAAATTTTTCAATTTTCCTTCTTAATCTCTTCATTGAATGATCATTCTATAGCATATTGTTTAATTTCCATGTTTCTGTATAGTTTTCAAAATTCCTCTTCTTGTTGAGTTCTAGTTTTATTCCATTGTGATCAGAGAAAACACTTCATATTATTTCAACTTTTTGAAATGTTTTGAGACTTATTTTCTGGCCTAAATATACTCTGTCCTTGAGAATTATCCATGTGCTGAAAATAATTTGTATTCTGTAGCCATTGAGGGAAATGTTTTGTAAATATCTATTAAGTCTATTTGGCCCATAGTACAGATTAAGTATGATGTTTCTTTGTTGATTTTCTGTCTGGATGATTTGTCCAATGCTGAAAGTGGGGTGTTGAAGTCTCCAGCTGTTATTGCATTGGGGTCTATCTCTCTCTTTAGCTCTAATAATATTAGCTTTATATATCTGGCTGCTCCAGTAAATATATTTTTACAATTGTTATATCCTCTTGCTGAATTGACCTGTTTATCATTTTCTAATGACATTCTTTGTCTCTCTTTATAGTTTTTGTCTTGAAATCTATCTTGTCTGATGTAAGTATAGCTGCTCCTGCTCTTTTTTTGGTTTCCTTTTGCATTGAATGTCTTTCTCCATTCCTTTATTTTCAATGTGTGTCTTTACAGTTGAAGTGTGTTTCTTATAGGCAACAGATCAATAGTCTTGCTGTGTTTTTTGTTTGTTTGTTTTTAGGTTTTTAAAAATGTTTTTTGCCAATGACACAGTCCTCAGGAGGCCCTGAGAACATGTTCCCAAGCTTTGTTTTGTTTTGTTTTGTTTTAATCCATTCATTCATTCTGTGTCTTTTGAGTGGAGTGTTGAGTCCATTTATATTCATGTTATTGATAAGTAAGGACTTAACTCCTGCCATTTTGTTACTGTTTTCTGGTTGTTTTGTGCTTCTCTTTTTTCCTTTTTTCTCGTCTTCCTTTTAGTGAGGGTGATTTTCTCTGGTGGCATATTTTAATTTATTGCTTTTTATTTTTTGTGTATTCATTGTATACTTTTAGATTTGCAGTTACCATGAGGCTTGCAAATAATATCTTATAACCCATTATTTTAAACTGATGACAACTTAATACTGATTGCATAAACAAACAAGCAAAAAGAAAACTAATAAAAACTTTGCATTTTAACTTCGTCCCTCTGCTTTTTAACTGTTTGTGAACTGTCTATGTCTTGAAAAGTTATAGTTATTATTTTTGATCAGCTCATCTTTTTGTTTTTCCACTTAAGATATTAATAGTTTACATACCACAATTATAGTGTTACAATATTCTGTGTTTTTTTATGTATTTACTATTACATTGAGCTTTGTACCTTCAGATGATTTCTTATTGCTCATTAATGTCCTTTTCTTTCAGATTGAAGAACTTCCTTTAGCATTTCTTATAGGACAGGTCTTGTGTTGATGAAATCCCTCAGCTTCTGTTTGTCTGGGAAAGTCTTTATTTCTCCTTCATATTTGAATGAATTTTTTGGATATGCTACTCCAGGGTAAAAGTTTTTTTTTCCTTCAGAACTTTAAATACGTCATGCTACTCTCTCCTGGCCTGTAAGGTTTCCACTGAAAAGTCAGCTGTCAAACATATTGGAGCTCCGTTTTCTGTTATCTGTTTGTTTTCTCCTTGTGTTTTTAGTATCCTTTCTTTATCCTTGACCTTTGGGAGTTTGATTATTAAATGCCTTGAAGTAGTCAACTTTGGGTTAAATCTGCTTGGTGTTCTATCTGCTTGGTAACCTTCTTGTGCTTGATTATTGGTATATTTTTCTGGGTTTGGGAAGTTCTCCATTAGTATTCTTTTGAATAAACTTTCTACCCCAATCTCTCTCTCTCTACCTCCTCTTTTAGGCCAATAACTCTTAGATTTGCTTTTTTGAGGCTACCTTCTAAACCTTGTAGGCATGCTACTTTTTAAAAAATCTTTTTTTCTATTTGTCTCCTCCGTGTATCTTCAAATAGCCTGTCTTCAAGCTCACTAATTCTTTCTTCTGCTTGATCAATTCTGCTATTAAGAGATTCTGATACATTCTTCAGTTTGTCAGTCATATTTTTCTCTTTTTTTTTTTTGAGACAGTTTCGCTGTGTTGCCCAGGCTGGAGTGCAGTGGTGTAATCTCAGCTCACTGCAACCTCTGCCACCTGAGTTCAAGCTATTCTCCTGCCTTAGCCTCCCAAGTAGCAGGGACTTCAGGTGCATGCCACCACACCTGGCTAATTTTTGTATTTTTTTAGTAGAGACAGGGTTTCATCATGTTGGCCAGGGTGGTCTTGAACTGCTGACCTCAAGTGATCTGCCCACCTCGGCCTCTCAAAGTGCTGGGATCACAGGCGTGAGCCACAGCACCCTGCCTCTGTTGCATTTTTCAACTTCAAAATTTCTGCTTCATTCTTTCAAATTATTTCAATTTCTTTGTTAAATTTATCTGATAAGATTCTGAATTCCTTCTCTGTTATCTTGAATTTCTTTGAGTTTTCCCCAAACAGCTATTTTTAATTCTCTGTCTGAAAGGTCACCTCTCTCTCTCTCTTGCTCTCTCTCTCGGATTGCTCTCTGGTGGTTTATTTAATTTGTTTGGTGAGATCATGTTTCCTTGGATGGTCTTGATGCTTGTGGATGCTCTCCAGTGTCTGGGCATTGGAGAGTTAGGTATTTATTATAATCTTCACAGTCTGGGCTGTGAAGAATGAAAGTTTGTATCTATCCTTCTTGGGGAGGTTTCTAGGTATTCAGAGGGACTTGGGTGTTGTGATCTAAGTGTTTGGTCACTACAGCCATATCTGCATGAGGGAACACCTCAAGCCCAGTTAACACTGTGGTTCTTGTAGACTTGTAGAGATACCATTTTGGTGTTCTTGGATAAGATCTGAAAGAATTCTATTATCAGGCAGAGATTTGTTATCTCCCATTACTGTCTCCCAGACAGACAAAGTCTCTCTCTCTGCTTCTGTCTCTGCTGAGCTGCCTGGAGCTGGAGGAGGGGTGACAAAGCACCCTTGTATCCACCATCACTGGGAACATGCTGGGTCAGACCTGAAACCAGTGTAGCACAGGGCCTCTCCCAAGGCCCACTGTAACCACTACCTGCCTACTGCCTATGTTCACTCAAAGCCCTAAGGCTCTATGCTCAGCAGATGGTGAAGCCAGCCAGGCTTGTGTCCTTCCCTTCAGGGGAGCAAGTTCCCCCAGATCCTGGGCAGGCCCATAGAAGCAGCCAGGAGCCAGAACCTGGAGTCATAAACCTTAGAAATCTACCTGGTGCTCTATTCTACTGCAGCTGAGCTAGTACTCAAACCACAAGACAAAGTATTTTCCACTCTTCCCTCCCCTTTTCCCAGGCAGAAGAGTCCCTCCTCATGTCCACCACCACCACAGGCCCACAGGAAGTACTGCCAGGCTACTGCCAATGTTCACTTAAAGACCCAAGGGCTCTTCAGTCAGTTTGTGAGACTCATCCTTCAAGGCAGTGGACTCCCCTCTGGCCCAGGGTAGGTCCAGAAGTTCTGCCCAAGACCCAGGGCCTGGAATCAGGGACTCTAACAGCCCACTTTGTGCTCCACCCCCACTGTGTCCAAGCTGATGCCTAAGCTGCAAGACAAAGTCCACTGTACGCTTCCCTCTGCTTTTCTCAAGCAGGAGTCTCTCCTCATAGCCACCACAGCTGTGAATGTGCTGGGTCACACCTGAAGCCAGCGTGTCTCAGAGTCTAACTCAAGGCCCACAGTGTGTACTACCTGATTACCAATACTGATTATTCAGGGCCCAAGGGCTTGCTATTTATTTATTTATTTATTTATTTATTTATTTACTTACTTTTGAGACGGAGTCTCACTCTGTCGCCCAGGCTGGAGTGCAGTGGCTAGATCTCAGCTCACTGCAAGCTCCGCCTCCTGGGTTCACGCCATTCTCCTGCCTCAACCTCCCGAGTAGCTGGGACTACAGGCGCCCGCCACCTTGCCCAGCTAGGTTTTTTTGTATTTTTTAGTAGAGATGGGGTTTCACCGTGTTAGCCAGGATGGTCTCGATCTCCTGATGTCGTGATCCACCCGTCTCGGCCTCCCAAAGTGCTGGGATTACAGGCTTGAGCCACCACACCCGGCCAAGGGCTCTTTAGTTAGCCAGTGATGAATCTTGTCAAGGACTGAGCTCTTCCCTTCAATGCAGCAGGTTCTCTTGTAGACCAGAGTGTGTCTAGAAATGTCATCCAGGAGCTAGGGCCTGGAATGGGGGCCTCAGGACTATGCCCAGTGCTCTATCCTACTGTGGCTGAGCTGGTATCCAAGTTGCAAGACAAAGTGCTCTTTACCCTCTCATCTTCTCAAGTGGAAGGAAGGGGTCTCTTTTGGAGCTACAAGCTATGCTGCCTGGGGTTAAGGGTGGAGTAACACAAAGCATTCCCTTGGCCGCCCCACCTGGTATTTCACTAGATTGTGTGTCCCCCAAGTCCACTGGCTCCAAGGCCAGCAGAGCACTAGAACTTGCCTATGAGTTGCATTCCTTGTGGCCTAGATTGTCTTTCAAGTTTATTTAGTACCCCAGGGCACTTTTAGCCCGTGATGGTGAGGCTTGCCCAGACTCAGGTTCTGGCTGCTGGGATGGGCGATTCCTGTCTGACTAGGCTCCCTCTGTGGGCACCATCTGAGTTCTGCCTGGGGTTGGCGGCACTGAGTTCCAATGCAAAGTCCCACAATCACTGCATCTTCCCTCTCCCAAGCACTTAGATTCTCTCTCTGTGGCGTGTGGCCACCGAAGGGGGTTTGGCATGGGTGGCATCAACAATTCAAGGCTGTTTTGTATAACCTCTTCAATGCCTCTTTCAGTGATATGGAGTTAAAATCAGGTACTGTTTTTGCTTATTTGATTTTTGCCTCTTATGAAGATGCTTTTTTTGTGCAGATTGTTGTTAAATTTGGTGTTCCTTTGGGGAAGATGACTGGTAGAGGCTTCTATTCAGCCATCTCACTCTCCCTCTCTGTCTTAATAATTCTTTTGAATGCATTAGTCTTTTAAATTCTGTAGAAAACAAAATTTTGTGTTACAATAATACAAGTTTTCAGCCTAGTACTGGCTTTGTAAAATGTGTTAGTCTCTTAAATCATGCAGAAAACAAGCAGTAGAGTTAAAATCAGTGTTACAATAATATTAGCTTTCATAATTGCCCATGTATTTTCCTTTATGAGACCTTTATTTTTTAAATATGGCTTCAAGTTACTGTCTAGTGTCCTTTCATTTCACCCTGCAGGAATCCCTTGAGCATTTCTTACAGGGCAGGTCTATTAGCAAAAAACTCCTTCAGCATTTTAAAATACAGGAATGTCTTAATTTCTCTCTCACTTTTGAAAGATAGTTTTGCCAGATAGAGGATTCTTGGTTGATGAGCTTGTTTAAATTCTCTTTTAGCACTTTGAATATATCAGTTCATCAACTCTGGCCTGCAAATTTCTGATGAGAAATCTACTGATTATTTTATTGATAGTCCCCTGTATATGATGAGTCCCTTTTCAGTTGCAACTTTTAAGCTTCCCTCTTTATCTTTGCCTTTTGAACTTTTGATTGTAATGTGTCTCCTGTGTGTGGATCTCTTTGAGTTGATTTTACTTAGAGTTCATATTTGGATGTTTATATTCATGTCCTTCATCAAATTTGGGGAGTTTTCAGCCATTATTTCTTCAAATACTCTCTCATTATTTCTTCAAAATTTTTGTCACTCTTCTCCTTTTGAGACTCTCACAATGCATACGTTGGTCAACTTGATGGTTTCCTATAGTTTTCTTAGACTCCATTCACTTTTCTTTAAGCTTTTTCCTTTCTGTCCCTTAAACTCAATAATTTCCATTGTCCTATCTTCAATTTCACCGATTCTCTCTTCCACCTTCTCAAATATGCCTTTGAATCCCTCTGGTGGATTTTTAAAGTTTCAGTTACTATATTTTCAGCTCCAGAATAATTTTAAATTTACTTTTAGATTTCTCATCTCTTTACTGATATTTTCATTTCATTCATATATTGTTTCTTGACTTTTTCCACATCTTTCTTTAGTTCTTTGTATGTCTCAAAGACAGTTGTTGTAAAGTCTTTGCTTGATAGATCTACCATCAGATATTTTTCAGAGATAGTTTCTGTTGGTTTATTTTTTCCCTCTGAATGGGCCACACTTTCCTTTTTGTATGCCTTGTAATTTTTGTTAAAAAGTGGACATTTCAATTTACATTTGAACTGAACATTCATATGGTAGCTCTGGAAATCATACTCTCCTTCTCTAGAGTTTCCTGTTTTTGTTATTTTAAAAAAATTGTTGTAGGCTGCCTCTGTGCTGAGGCTCAGCCTGAGGTGTAAACTTAAGTTCTTGTCAGGTCTTTTCTAAGCCTTATTCTGGGTACGCATGGTCACTTTCTAATTTCCTATGCAGTTGTTTTTGAATATTTTAGTTTTTAATGTCTGGCTCACAAAAGCAGAAAATAAGAAAATGAAGGGGGAAAATGATCACTGGCTCTTTAAATATCCTGAAAATAACCTCAGTATAGGAAGAGAGGTTTGCAGCAATGGGAGGAAGTACAACAATGCACAGACACTTCTTTATTTGCACTTTTGTGATCAGAAGCAGCAATCAGCAATCAGAGCACAGAACCTCAATATGGAGGACAGGATTCTTTTTGCTCACCCTGGCTTCTACAAGCTGTGTAAACTGTTCCAAGAACACATGCACACCTGCCCAGCACTGGGCTGGGGCATGAGTAGCTGCTACTGTGCTAAAAGCTAAAATAAACAGAAATTAACTGCAATTTACCATCCAAGACCTCCCCTGGAAGTTGCAAATCTTTAATAGACTGCAGAGTTCCAAAATAGTTACAGCAGACAGATTCTACCAGCGCAGTTGTTGTCTAGATGGGATATAGATTCCTGGTGCTTGCTACTCCACCATCTTCCCAGAATCCACTCTCTGCTTTGTTTTTGTTGTTTGTTGTTGTTGTTGTTGTTGTTGAAATTTATAAAACTGGTTTAGTATATAGGCTTTTAGAGCTTGCTTTCCATTGAGCATTGTGCTCAATGGGCTGTCACATATTCTTTGGGGCAAATTTATCCATCCTTTTGATGCCATCTGGGTTTTTTCCAGTTTTTGTTTTTCTTCTTTGTTTTTTACTTTTGTGAACAGTGTTATTATGAAAATTCTTACACATGTCTCCTGAGACGTATTACGAAAGTGTCTCTTGGGTGTATACCTAGGAATGGAATTGCTAGGCCCTAAGATATGTGGGTATTCAACTTTGAAAATTCCAAATTTTTTTCCAAAATACTCACACCAATTATATTCCCACAATCAATGAATAAGAGATCCCATTGATGAACAATTTATCTAACTCTGAATGTTGTTAAACTTAGAAGTTTTTTGTTGGCCAGGTGCAGTGACTCACACCTGTAATCCCAGCACTTTGGGAGGCCAAGTCAGGGGGATCGCTTGAGCCCAGGAATTCAAGACCAGCCTGGGCAACATAGTGAGACATCATCTCCACCAAAAAATTTTTTAAAAATGAAAATCAGCCAGTCATGGTGGCGTGCACCTGCGGTGCTATTCAGGAGACTGAGGTGGGAGGATTACTTGAGCCCAGGAGTCTGAGGCTGCAGTGAGTTGTGATCATGTCACTGCACTCCAGCCTGAGTGACAGACCAAGACCCTGTCTCAAAAAAATATTTTTTTGCTAATAATTTTTTAGTATAAAATAGTATTTCATAGTGGTCTAGCATTGCATTTCCCTGATCAGTCATGAAGTTGAGCATTTCTTTATATGTTATTAGCTGTATGTATATCCTCTTTTGTGAAATGCATATCGTCTTTTGCCTACTTAACTATTGAATTTTCTAATGTTAACCAATCCTTGTATCCCTGTGAGAAACCTAACTTGATTATAGTAAATGATCCTTTTATGCATTGCCAGATTTGGTTTATTAATATTTTGTTTAGGATTTTTGCTTCTATATTTATAAGTGAAATGGTCCCATAATTTTTCATTCCTTTACCATCCTTGTTAGGTTTTCAAAATTATACTAACTTCATAGAATATATTTGGGAGTAGTCCCTCTTTTTCTGGTTTTTGGAAATATTTGAATAAGATTAGAATGATCTTTTCCTCAAATGCTTGATAGATTTCATCTATAAAGCATGTAGGCCTGATGTTTTCTTATGGGAAGATAAAATTACTGCTTTGATTTATTGATCACTTGTAATGCTAATGTGGCTTTCTATTCCTTAAAATTTGAAGTAGTTTTATTTAGAATCCATCCATTTTATCTGACTTTTCAAATTTATTTGTATGAATCTATTATTCTCCTATTATCATATTTTAAGTCTCTGCTGTATCTGTAATTGTGTCCCCTTTTAATTTACAGTATTATGCATTTTTTTCTTTTCAATTCCCCATAGATTTCTCTACTTTGTTAGTCTTGTCAGCAATCATTTTTTGTCTTTGTTGACTGCTCTTAACTATTTCTCTATTTTCTATTTCACCTATTTTAGCTCTTTCTTATGTTCTCTTTTCCCTTTCTTTGAGTTTATTTTGTTCCTCCTCCTAACTTCTTAAATGAGACACTTAGCTTTAAGTTTCAGCCTCCCTGTATTTCTAAAATAAATGTTAATTCTACACTATGCCGCTAGAAGCTCTGTTTTTGCTACATCTCACAGGTTTTTATTGGTAGTGAGTTATTTTAAATTTTATTTTTATTTATGGCAAAAATATATATAATATAAAATTTACTAGC
This sequence comes from Macaca fascicularis, assembly GCF_037993035.2. Classification (NCBI taxonomy): domain Eukaryota; kingdom Metazoa; phylum Chordata; class Mammalia; order Primates; family Cercopithecidae; genus Macaca; species Macaca fascicularis. Next base: position 2,742,096 of record NC_088385.1, on the reverse strand, counting down.
TTAACCATTTTAAGTGAACTTATTAAAAGTATCACTGATAACAAGTGCATTTTCATTGTTGTGCAACAATCACCACCATCCATCTCCAAAACTCTTTTTATCTTGCAAAACTTTATACTTATTAAACAATAACTTTCCATTCTCTTCTCCCCTCTAGCCTCTGGCACCCTCATTCTATGCCTATCTCTATGAATTTAACTATTCTATGTACATCATATAAGTGAAAACATACAGTATTTGTCATTTTGTGATGGGCTTACTTCACTTAGCATAATGCCCTTAAGGTCCATCCATGTTGTAGCATATGTCAGAATTTACCTTCTTTTTGAGGCTGAATAATATTACATTTTGTGTGTATACATATATATGTACATGCACATACATATACACACACACACACGTGGGAATGTAAAATGGTGAGGCCTCTATCACAAGGGTTCCAACTTTTCTAAATCCTTGCCAGCTTGTTATTTTCTGGAGTTTTCTTTTTGTTTAGTGTTTTTTAGTTTTCCTGGTAGTAGCCATCCTAATGGGTGTGAGGTAGTATCTAACGGCAACTTTGATTTGCATGCCCCTAATGATTAATGACTTTGAACATATTTTCATGTGCTTACTGGCCATTTGCTCATCTTTGAGAAATATCTGTTCAAGTTCTTGGCTCATTTTAAAATCAGGTGTTGTTGTTGAGTCATAGGAGTTCTTTATATATTCTGAATATTAACCTCTTTTCGGATTGACGGTTTCCAAATATTTGCTCCCATTCTATGGGTTACTTTTTCACTCTGTTGACTGTAGCCTTTGATACATACAGGTTTTTAATTTTGATATCCAATCCATCTATTTTTTCTATTGTTGCCTGTAGTTTTGGTATAGAGGTAGTGTTTTAATTATCATTTGCTTCTAAATATTTTGAAATTTATCTGTGATTTCTTCAATATTTCAGTTATTTAAAAGTGTGTTTTTAAATTTACAAATATGGAAATGTAGATAAATATTTATATTTACCTTTTTATTCTAAATTTTTAGATCAATTGCTTTGTGGCCCAAGAATTTGGTGCATATAAGGGAAATTAATTTAAATTTATTTTAATGACCTAGTGTGATATCAAGTTTTGTAAATATTCCATATGTGCTTGAGAAGAATATGTGTACTCTCATTGTTGGATGAAAACTTCTATACATGCCATTAGATCAAGCTTGTTAATCGTATTGCTTAAATTTTCTATATCTTTGCTGATTTTATATTTGCTTGATCCTTATGAACTCCTACAACACTTTTTATTTTAATGTGTCTTTTGTCTGATAGTCATAGAGTGACACCAGCATGATCATGGTTGATATTTACCTGATACATACTTTTTCCTTTATCCCTTTATTTTCTTTTTTTTTTTTTTTAATTTATTTATTATTATTGTACTTTAAGTTGTAGGGTACATGTGCATAACGTGCAGGTTTGTTACATATGTATACTTGTGCCATGTTGGTGTGCTGCACCCATCAACTCATCATTTACATCAGGTATAACTCCCAATGCAATCCCTCCCCCCTCCCCCCTCCCCATGATAGGCCCCTATGTGTGATGTTCCCCTTCCTTCAAACTTGCTGTCATTTTAGCCATATCTGTTGAAAATAGTTTATAGCTTTTAAATTTTTATCCAAACTGGCAATCTCTTTTACTAGTTAGCAAGTTAAGCATATTTACATTTATTGTGAACATTGGTATATTTCAATGTGCTATCATCTTATTTTTACTGATACATAATATTTGTACATATTGATGGGGAACATGTAATATTTTGTTATATGCATAGAATGTGTAATGATCAAGTCAGGGTATTTCGGGGTGTCCATCACCTGGAGTATTTATCATTTATATGTGTTGGGAACGTTTGAAGTCCTCTCTTGTAACTACTGTGAAATATACAATACATTGCTAACTATAGTCACCCTACTCTGCTATCAAATATTAGAGCTCATTCCTTCTATCTAATTGTATCTTTGTGCCCACTAACCTTCCTCTCTTTATTCCTCCTCCATCCACCCACCACGCACATTTCCCAGACTCTGGTATTTGTCATTCTACTCTCTACCCCCATAAGATCAACTTTTTTAGCTCCCACATATGAATGAGAACACGTAGTGCTTGTCTTGAACTCCTGGCCTCAAGTGATCCTTCTGCTTCAGCCTTCCAAAGTGCTTGGATTACAGGCAAGAGCCACTACTCCCAGCCCAATGTTCGTCTTTCTGTGCCTGGCTTGTTTCACTTAACATAACAACCTCCAGTTCATCCATGTTGCTGCAAGTGGCATTTCATTTTTTATGGCCAAATATTCCACTGTGTGTATATACCACATCTCCTTTATTCGTTTTGATGGACACTTACGTTGATTTTGTATCTTTGCTATTGTGAATAGTGCTGTGATAAACATGCAAGTGCAGGTATACCTTTGATAAACAGATTTCTTTCCCTTTGGATAAATTCTAGGTCATGGCATCACATGGTAGTTCTATTTTTAGTTTTTTGAGAAATCACCGTATTGTTTTCCATAGTGGCTATACTAATTTACATTCCCACCAATGGCATATGAGTTTCTTTTTCTCTGCATCTTTGCTAGCATCTGTGTGTGTGTGTGTGTGTGTGTGTGTGTTTATTAATAGCTATTCTAACTGGGATGAGATGATATATCTTTGTAGTATTGATTTGCATTTCCCTTATGATTCGTGATATTGAACATTTTTTCATATATCTATTGGCCATTTGTATGTCTTCTTTTGAGAAATGTCTATTCATGTCCTTTGCCCACAGTTCAATGGGATTATTTGTTTTGTTTTGTTTTTACTGTTGAGATGTTTGTGTTTCTTAGATAGTCTGGATATTAGTCCCTTGTCAGATGAATAGTTCGTAAATATTTTCAAATATTTCAAATAATAATCCTCATTCAACAGGTGTCTCTTCATTGTAAATTGTTTCCTTTGCTGTGCAGAAGCTTTTTAGCTTAATAGAGTCCCATTTGTTTATTTTGTTTTTTGTTGCCTGTGCTTTTGAGGTCTTATCCATAAAATTTCTGTAGAGACCAATGTTCTTAAGTATTTCCCCTACGTTTTCTTCTAGTAGCTTTATAGTTTGGGGATTTGCATTTAAGTTTTTAATCCATTTTGAGTTGATTTTTGTAAATCATGAGAGGTAGGGATCCAGTTTTATTCTTCTGCATATGGAAATTCAGTTTTCCCAGCACCATTTATTGAACAGATTGTTCTTTTCTTATTGTATGTTCTTGGTGCCTTTGTTGAAAATTAGCTGGCTTGAGGTCAGGCATGGTGGCTCACACTTGCAATCTCATCACTTTAGGAGATCAAGGTGGGAGGATGATGTGAGGCCATGAGTTTGAGGCCAGACTGGGCAACATAGTGAGACCCCTATCTCTACAAAAAATTTAAAAATGTAGCCAGGTGTGGTGGCGCACGGCTATCGTCCTAGCTATTTGGAAGGCTGAGGTGGGAGGATTGCTTGAGCCCAGGAGTTCAAGACTGCAGTGAGTCTTGCACACCACTGCACTCCAGCCTGGGTGGCAGAGCAAGACCCTACCACTAAAAACTAATTAATTAAGTAATTAATTTTTAAAAAGAAAATTAGCTGACTGTAAATTTGTGGATTTATTTCTGGGTTCTCTATTCTGTTTCATTGGTCTTTATGTCTGTTTTTATACCAATATCATGCTGTTTGGATTACTATAGCCTTGAAACATACTTTGAAAGTCAGGCAGTGTGATGCCTCCAGCTTTGTTTTTTGTTTTTGTTTTTGTTTTTACTCAGGATTGCTTTAGCTATTCTGGCTTTTTTTTTTTTTTTTTCCAGTTTCATATGAATTTTATGATTTTTTTTCTACTTTTGTGAAAAAATGGCATTGGTATTTTGATAACGATTGCATTAAATCTGTAGATTGCTTTGGGCACTGTGGTCATTTTAATGATATTAATTATCCCAGTCCATAAACATAAAATATTTTAATTTGTATCCTTTTCAGTTTTTTTCATCAGTTTTGTAGCTTTCCTTATGCAGGTCTTTCACCTTCTTGGTTAAATTTATTTCTAGGTACTTTTTTGTTAGTTACTGTAAATGAGATTGCCTTCTTGTTTTCTTTCTCAGCTAGTTCATTATTGGCATATAGAAACGCTACTGATTTTTGTATGTTGACTTTATATCCTGTAACTGTACTGAATGTATTTATCAGATCTAAGAGTTTTTTTGGTGGAGTCTTTAGGTTTCCCTAGATATAAGATTATGTCATCTGCAAAGAATAGTTTGACTTCCTCTTTTCCAATTTGGATGCTTTTTATTTCTTTCTCTTGCCTGATTGCTCTGGTTAGGACTTCCAATTCTATGTTGAATAGGAGTGGTGAAAGTGGGCATCTTTGTTTTGTTCCAGCTCTTAGAGGAAAGGCTTTCAGCTTTTCCCCATTCAGTATGATGTTACCTGTGGGTTTGTCATACAAGGCCTTTATTATGTTGAGGTATTTTCCTTCTATGCCTAGTTTGCTGTGAGTTTCTAATCATGAAGCAATGCTGAATTTTATCAAATGATTTTTCTTCATCTATGAAGATGATTATATGGTTATTGTCTATCATTCTTTTGATGTGATATATTACTTTTATTGATTTACATATGTTGAATCATCCTTGCATCCCTGGTATAAATACCACTTGATCATGGCATATTATATTTTTGATGTGCTGTTGGATTTGGCTTGCTAGTATTTTGTTGAGGATTTTTTGCATCTATGGTCATCAGAGATACTACCCTGTAGTTTTCTTTTGTTGTTGTTGTGTCTGTACCTGGTTTTGATATTAGAGTAATGCTGGCCTCACAGCATGAGTTAGGGAGAATTCCATCCTTTTCAATATTTTGGAATAACTTGAGGATAATTGGTGTTAGTTCTTTGATAGTTTGGTACAATTTGGCAATGAGTCTATCTGGTCCTAGATTTTCCTTTGTTGGGAGGCTTTTTATTACTGGTTCAATTTTATCATGTGTTATTGGTCTGTTCAGGTTTTCTATGTATTCCAATTCAATCTTGGTAGCTTGTATGTGTCCAGGAATTTATCCATTTCCTCTAGGTTTTCCAGTTTGTCTTAGTGTATAGTTGCTTATAATTGGTCTCTATTTCTATGGTATTCATTGCAATGTATCCTCTTTTCATTTCTGATTTTGTTCATTTGGGTCCTCTCTCTTTATTCTTGGTTAGTCTAGCTAGCAGTTTATTGATTTTATCTTTTTTAAAAATCAACTTTTCATTTTGTTGACCCTTTGTAATTTTTCAGTCTCTATTTTGTTTGTTTCTGTTCTGTTATTTATTATTTTTTTCCATTCACTAATTTTAGGTTTGGTTTGTTCTTGCTTTTGTATTTCCTTGAGGTGCATTATTACATTGTTAGAAATCTTTCTACTTTTTGATGTAAGCACTTAGTGCTACAAACTATCCTCTTTATACTGCTTTTACTATATCCCATAAGTTTTGGTATATTGTTTTTCAATTTTCATTTGTTTCAAGTAATTTTTAAATTTCCTCCTTAATTTCTTCCTTGACCCATTGGTCATTCAAGAGCATGTTGCTTAATTTTCATGTATTTGAATAGTTTCTAAAATTTCTCTTGTTATTGATTTCTAGTTTTATTCTATTATAGTCTGAGAAGATACTGAAAATGATTTCAATTATTATTTTTTTTTTTGAGATGAAGTTTTGCTCTGTCATCCAGGCAGAGTGCAGTGGTGTGATCTCTGCACTGCATCCTCCGCCTCCTGGGTTTAGGCAATTCTCTGCCTCAGCCTCCCAAGTAGCTGGGATTACAGGCACCCACCACTACGCCCAGCTAATTTTTTTTTTTATTTTTAGTGGATATGAGGTTTCACCATCTTAGTCAGGCTGATCTTGAGCTCCTGACATCATGATCCACCTACCTCAGCCTCCCAAAGTGCCGGGATTAATTTACTGAGGCTTGTTTTGTGTCCTAATATACAATCTGTCATGGAGAATGTTTCACGTGCTGGTAAGAATAATGTGCATTCTGTGGCTGTCAGATAAAATGTTCTATAAATGCCTAAGTCCATTAAGTGAAATGTGCAGTTTAAATCCAATTTTTTTGGCTAATTTTCTGCCTAAATTATCTACATAATGCTGAGAGTGGGGTGTTGATGTTCCAACTATTATTGTATTGGAGTCTGTCTCTCCCTTTAGATCTAATAATATTTGCCACATGTATCTGGGTGTTCCAGTGTTGGGTGCATATAGGTTTAGAATTGCTATATACTCTTGCTAACTCGATCCCTTTGTCATTGTATAATGACCTTCTTCATCTATTTTTTTCTATATCTGTTTTTGACTTAAAGTTTGTTTTATCTGATAGAAGTATAGCTACTCCTATTTGCTTTTGGTTTCTCTTTGTGTGGAATATCTTTTTTCTTCCATTTCATTCTGTATATGTCTTTACAGGTGAGATGAGTTTCTTGTAGGCAGCATATAGTTGGTTCATATTTTTTTAAACCATTCAGCCAGTCTATACTTTTTAAATGGAAAGTTTAATCTGTTTACATTCAAGGTTATTATCAATATGTTAGAGCTATTCCTGTCATTGTATTAATTGATTTCTGGCTATTTTTTATATCCTCTGTTCCTTTCTTTTTCTCTTATTGTTTATCATTGTGGTTTGGTAGTTTTCTGTAGAGGTAACATTTGAGTCCTTTCTCTTCCTTATTTGTGTTTGCTCTGCCAGTGAATTTTATATTTTCATGTGTTTTCATGATGGTAGATATTGTCCTTTCTTTTTCAGGACAATTCAAGAATTTCTTGTAGGGCAGGTCTAGTGGTGATAAATTTTTTGTTTATCCTGGAAATACTGTATTTCTCCTTTGTTTATGAGGGACAACTTTGCTGGTTATAGTATCCTTGACTAATAGTTTTTTTCCTTTTCCAAGAAATTTGAATATATCATCTCATTCTCTCCTGATCTGTAAAGTTTCTGCTGAGAAATCCACTGCTAGTCTCATGGATGTTGTCTTGTAAGTAACTAGACAATTTTCCCTTGCTGTTTTTAGAATTTTCTTTGTCCTTAACTTTTTACAGTTTGACTGCAAGGTACTGTGAAGAAGACCTTTTTGAATTATATCTGTTTGGGGATCTATGAGCTTCTGGTATCCTGATGTCATAATCTCTTGCTAGACTTGGAAAGTTTCCAGCTAGTATTTTGTTAAATAGGCTTTCTATCATTTTGTTTCTTTTGCCTTATGGGACACTAAAAATGTGAACATTTGGCCACTTAATGATGTCCTATATGTCACATAGGCTTTGTTTATTCTTTTTTTAAAGAAAATTTTTGTCTGAGTTATTTCAAAAGACCTGTCTTCAAGTTCTGAAATTCTTTCTGCTGCTTGAGTTATAGTCTATTGTTAACATTTACAAATGTACTTTGTATTTCATTTAATGAATTCTTCAGCTTCAGAATTTGTTTTGTTCTTTGTAAGTATATCTATCTTCTCAGCAAATTTCTCATTCATATCCTGAGTTTTTTATTTCTTTGCATTGCTTTTCTGTATTCTCTTGTATCTCACTGAGCTTCTTTAATATTATTTTAAATTCATTTTCTGCTATTTTATAAATTATTTTTTGATTGGAATCTGTTGCTGAAGAATTATTGTGTTCTTTGGGAGTGTTGTATTTCCTTGCTTTTTCATATTTGTGTCCTTACATTGATATCTGTGCATCTGGTGTAATAGTTGCATCTTCCCATTTTTAAAATTTGCTTTTATATGGGAGGACTTTTTCCTAAAGCTGTATCTATGGTATGGTTGGGTAGGACATTTTTACTTTGATCTTAGATGCATGCAGTAGTGTAATCTCCATATGATTTCTTCAGCTGTAAACAGCATCTGTGGTGTCTTGATTTCCTCAGTGGCTTAGGGTGCCATTTTTAGTGGAGGCTGTGGTGAAGTTTTTCTGGGGACAAGGATGCCAGGTGATCCTGTCCTTGGGCCCCAGTTGTGGCAGTGGGCCGAGCATGTGTGTCCTTGGGTCCCAGGGAGGTGTATACTGGCACTGGTGTTAGTGGGTTCAGACAGGCCAATTCTTGGGCCTCCAACTGGCTTGCTCAGGGGACAGTAGTGGTAGTGGTGGGCCAGGCTGCTGGGCAGGATTTCAGGACCCAGAGAAGTGGGTGTGGCAAAGGTGATGCAAGCAGTAGCAGTGGTGGGGCAACCCTCTGCCTCCTAAGTGGTCTGTGCTGCTCTTGGCAGTGGCTGCGATGAGCTGGGCGGTTCAGTCCCCAGGCCTGCAGGTGGCATGTAAGAGTGGGTGTGACCTGTGGTGGTAGCAGGAGGTTGAGTGGCCCTGAACTCAGGACCCTGGAGAAGTTCTCAGGTGCCAATGGTGATGGAGTGGGCTGGGCAGTTCCCAGGCCCCAGACAGGATACTGGCACTGGGTGGGGGGAATACAGAGCCAGGTCAGGTGGACTTGTCCCCATGCCCTCTGCTGGTGCATGCAGACACTGGCTGTGGTAGGGTGGGGTGATCCCTTGGCCCCTGGTGGAATGCTCGGGTTGGGGCAGCAGTGGCTGTGCTGCAGCCCTGCTACTGGGGAGGGTGAGGTTGCTTTCAGTGGCAGCAGCCAGATGCAGGCAGCTGAGGAGTGCTTGCTTCACTTGTATTTCAGCCCTGTTGGCAGCAGCCCATGGTGCAATGGCTGTACATGGAGGATTTTGTCCTCAGGGTGCATGAAAATTTGTGGTGATTTCACTGCCAAGGGCTGTGGTGTTATTGCCAATAACTCACGCTTCAGCCCTGGTGGCAGCATCCAGCCATGGTGGTGCCTGTGGGAAGGAAATGTCAGTGGGTCTTCAGGGATATGAAGATCCAGAAGCTGTTGGGCCCCCAGGTGTCTGGTGGAGTCTGGACTCTCTATATTGTGCTGTGCTGCTGCTGCTTAGGGATCTGGGAGTGTATGAGATCCAGTGTGAGCTCCGTCTCTGGAGCAATGCCCTCACCCAGGCTCCAAGCAGCTCCCTATGTTAGTTGTAAGGCCTACGAGAGTCTAGAGGCTCTCCTGTGGCTAGGATTGCAGGAATCCATGGTGGGAATGAGGACTTCTGGGGGTCTCTCACTTATCATTTCATTGCATTGAGGAGCCTGGAGAGGCTCCCAGCCAATCCTAACCAAGCAGGGTGACTTGCTTCCATCTCCTTCCTTGCTTTAGGTGTTTCCTGTCACTCTCTGTTGAATTCCAGTGTTCTCTCTTGGATGATCTATTCGAAGTGTGATTATCTACCTGCTATTTTTGTCCTTCTTTGTAGAGGAGGAAAGCACCAGATGCCTCTAGTCAGCCATCTTGAAGCCTATTATCTTATTTTTAAAATTTTTTACTTGTCCTGGTGTTTTTATATTTGCTTTTTCTTCTTTTTTCCTATTTAAGTACTTAACATTTAAATAATAAGTGTCCCTAATATAACTTTTTTTCTATCTAGCAGTTTAGAACTTGTCCCCTTGTTTTTATTCTTTCAGTCATTACCCCTGAAATCTTATCAGGCATATTTAATACAATAACATTTTAAAATTAAGCTGGGAACCTGGTTTGCACCTATAGTTCCAGTTACTTGGGAGGCTGAGGCAGGAGGTTCCCTTGCCTAGGAACTCAGGACCATCCTGGGCAATATAGCAGGATCCCATCTCTAAAATAAAAAATTAAAATTAAATAATATTTTTACTCTCCTCTCAGTCAGCAAAGGCCTTTAGAACTTTTGTGCTTCCATCTCTTTCTTCTAGACTTCCATTCTATTGTCAATATTTCAAATTTTTCATCCCCACAAATCAGACACATGAGTACTGTTATTTGATATAAACATCGTTTACTTGGAATTAATGACTTATTTACGATTTTATTTCTTCACCATTCCCTCACGCATGTCAGGATGTTTTTCCCAGATCCTTCTCCTTCTTCTTAAAGTAAATCCTCCAGAAGTTCCTTTACAGTGGGGCCTTCAGTATAAACTGCTTCAGATTGTGTTTATCTACAAATGTTTCCTTTTATCCTCATTCTTGAATGATAGTTTTGCTGACAAAGCAATTCTAAATTAATAATTCTATTTGCTCAACATCTGAAAACTGTTTATGCACTGTCTTCTGGCTTTCTTTGATGTTGGGAAAATCTATCAGTTTAACTGCTCTTCTTTTGTAGGTGTTGTGGGCTTTCTGGCTGCCTTTGTGGTGTTTATTTAATTATTTATTTATTTGCCATTGAAGTTCTGCAGTTCCACTACTGTATGTCTATATGTGGATATCTTTTTATTCATCCTGTGTGGGATACACTGTGCTTCCTGGATCTGTAGAATTGCATTTTTAATCAGTTCTAGAATATTTGCCAATATCATCTCTTTAACCATCACCTTTCCTCCATGCTCTCCCTTTTCTCTTTCTGTGACTCCAATCAGATGTGTATTAAACCTTCTCATTCCAGCCTCAGTAGAACTCTAGATACATCCACAAATGTATGCATTTTCTTTTTACCCATGAATAAAGCACTATCCATTTATTTGTTTCAACCTATACATTTTTTCATCTCTGAAAGTTTCATGTTTGCAAAGATGTTTCTTCATTCCTGGTCATTTCTTGCATGTTCTTTGTATTGTGTGTTCTTCGTATTGTGTGTTCTTCTCATATCTACCTTATTTGTGTTTGGTATTTGGCCATTCCAACATCTGTAATTCTTAAGAAGCTATATCCAGCTCTTAAGGTAGCTCTTGAGTCTGCTGCTTCCCCCTAATAGGGGTCTGCTCTGTATGTATTTGGTGACCTTTGCTTGTGAGGCCATGCTGCTTGTCATCTTTGGAGTCCGGTGAGTCTGAGTTGGGAATCCACAAGAAAATTTGCTTCTGTTTCCACTTGGACTTCAGGGTACCCTTATCCAGGACCTCCAAAGTCCTCTTTGAAGGTTTTGGTTAAGAGTCAGTAATCTCAGACTCAGCTTCTCCTCCTCATTGCTGTTCTAAGGATCAAATTCCCCACGACTATGTTACTATAAGAATGCAGCCTCAGGAAATCCCCACCTCCCATGACTGCGTGCAAGACTAGGTCAGACCAGTGGTACTCAAGCTCCCATCACACCACACTCCCATGGCTCTGCTTCCCACCTTCAAGGCTTTGGGTGCTAGCTGACCTCACACTTACGCCTCACCCCTGGGGCTGTGTTCTCATTGGTTTGGTTTTGAAAAGCATGGTCTCTGAAAATCTCTCCTACCTTTGAGAGGCCAGCAATGCCTCAAAGGGTGTATGTCGTCTGAAGTCTAACCACTGTGGAGTAGGAAGGGCCCTTGGAGCTTCTAGACATTCATGATATTGCTACAATCATTTTTTCTATCCCAGTCACAACACGTTGCAATTCTACCTGTTATTTTTACTCTTCTTATTTTAAACCCACTATTCCCAATCATAAAGTCTTTTCAAGCCGAGATTCTATTGTGGATCATGTCAGTGTTTTCTGGGCATCTCTACAAATTTTTTTATTAGGTGAATAGGATAAAAATATACACCAGCATTCTGCTACTGGGTCAACGCAAGATCTTTCATACCCATTCATTTGTCCTTTCATTCAGGTAACAGACATTTATTAAGCATATACTCTGCTGTGTTCTAGGAATACCTGACCTCAAAGAGCCTACAGTCATAGAACCCAATCATTTATCCCATCCCAGCCAATAGGAAGGATCTTGAGTGCTAATGAGCTTAACACCTAGAGGCAAGTGGGTTAGAAGTCAGAGCACTTGTTGTGGACAACATTTTGTCCACAATTTGCTGGATGGTAATGGATGTTAAAATTCACACTTCTCCAAAGCGTCCCCTTCCACTATTTGATATGAGGTTTCGCCTCACAAATGAGTCCCAGGCACCACCTATGTGGGCCTACCTGTGAAATGACCCCCAGCTCTGCATCTGGGCAGTTTGGCTGGCAGATGTCTCCTTGCCAGCTTGTCTCAGTCTACAGGGCATGTCCCAGCGGTCCCCACCCTGTTCCCTAGCTCCAAAGCTGTTCTGCCCTGGGGATTGTGGCCATCCTGGGGGTCCACACCCAGCCAGGGGATCTGGGGCAGCCTCACTAAGCTAGTAAAAGAACGAGTCTTCATTCCCCCAGGTATAAAATGGACACCTGATGAGAATGGAGTCATTACCTTTGACTGCCGAAACCGCGGCTGGTAAGAGCTCATAGGGGATAGGTCTGCAGCCCGGGTATTTATCTCATAGCTTTTGGGTTTTGCCTCGTCCTCCTCCACTCCCACCCCCTCCCCGACCACCACTCAAGGGCCTTGGGTGTATAGAACCCAAACCAGACACAAGAACAGGAAGAGCACCAGCATTCCTCCCTTCCCTCTGCAACTGCCTTGCTCCAGGACTGATCATATGTCTTTCTCAACCTAAACCTCCTTCCAGGACACCGAGCTGTCTCCACATCCACCTTTTGTTAGGCTGTCCTCTCTTTCAACACCCCTTTTTTGGCAAGTTTCTAACAGAATCTGAAGCCCAGCTCTTTCCCTTTCTGCTGCCAGCCCCTCAGGGACCCTGGTTGGTCTAAATCAAAAGGGACAAGGGTTACCTCCAGGGCTTGACCTGGCCGGTTAGGTGGGCACATCCCCAACCACTGCCGCTCCAGACGGCTCCAGAACTGTGTCGAGTGGTTATGAAACATGTAAAATCTGCCATAGGTGGGTTGCCCTGAACTTTGGGTGGGCTTGAGCCAGCATCTGAATAGAAATAACTGCAGACCTTGGTCAGGTATTTGTTCTGGCTTTGGTTTTCCCATCTTGGGCATGTCCCTTTCTTTATTCTGCAGGTACATTCAAGCTGCTACTTCTCCCAAGGACATAGTGATTTTGGTGGATGTGAGTGGCAGTATGAAGGGGCTGAGGATGACTATTGCCAAGCACACCATCACCACCATCTTGGACACCCTGGGGGAGAATGACTTTGTTAATATCATTGCGGTAAATGTGCCTTCCTGTTCTAGAATAGCTCTCACTTGCTCTAGAAATCATACACAGGTGCCAAGGTGACCCACAGCCCCTGACCACCCTGTGACCTGCATGAGTGTGTTTGCTGGGCCTGGACTTTGCAAACTGATGCTGTTTATTCTCCCCCCACCTTCCCTCGCCTCACTGCAACTGCAGTACAATGACTACGTCCATTACATCGAGCCTTGTTTTAAAGGGATCCTCGTCCAGGCGGACCGAGACAATCGAGAGGTGAGTGTCCACTGTGGCCTGATACTAACAAGCCCCTGCTCGTGTCTGGATGGTGGGCGATTGTCTCTGCAGACTGTGTCTGTGGCCCCTTTCGCTTATTCCCATGGCACCTGGAATGAGAGCAGAGCATGTTACCCATGCAAACAACCAGAGAACCACGCTGTAAACACGCTGCTACTTATCAGAGCAAACAGTAAGCAGATAGAGACCTCACACCAAACGGAACCTTCCTTATTCAGGATTGGTTTTTCACCCTGTGGATTATGTAGGTCTCCATTTCCCCTTTGGCCTCCCACCTGGGCCTTTCCATTATGTCAGTTTTCATGAGAAGCTTCCCTGAAAGGAGGACAAATTTAAACCCATTATCATCCTTTTTCTCTGGTAAAAGAGAAAGGAGGAGAGGACATGGCAATAAATTTTTAAGGAGAGCTTTTGCACATCATAGATTCCTCCCTCTGTGATGGGGGAGTTGGGGTTTGAGCTCCTCTTGAAGCCGGGCCTCCGCCCTGGGCACCTCCACACTTTCTACTGTGAAGTGCGCACCCCTGGGCTGCGGGCTGCGGGCTGCGGGCTGTGGTCTGGGAGCCGAGGTTACCCTGCCTCCATCCCAGGACCGTCCTCCCCCCATACTCAGCTTCATACTTGGCATTTCCCGCCAATAGTGGCCATGGATTTGTACCAAGTCATTCACCCTCTCTCAGTTTATCCTGGGGACATTTGAGAAACACCTATTGTAGAGGACCAGTCCATGAACTTAGCTGCATCATGGAGACACAGGCCTCTGATGGCCCGAAACAGCCTCCTAAATTAACACCAAACATGAAGCTCCACTGGCCCACTCAACCCCCTGATGCTCCTCTAATGTCTCACCCATGACAGCATTTCAAACTGCTGGTGGAGGAGCTGATGGTCAAAGGTGTGGGGGTCGTGGACCAAGCCCTGAGAGAGGCCTTCCAGATCCTGAAGCAGGTGCCCGCTATAATGAGGCCTGGGAGGGAAGGACTGGGAGGAAGGGGGCAGGTGGGGGGAGGCAGGCTTGGCCTGTGGTCACGGGCACTCCTCTTCCCTACACAGTTCCAAGAGGCCAAGCAAGGAAGCCTCTGCAACCAGGCCGTCATGCTGATCAGTGACGGTGCCGTGGAGGACTACGAGCCGGTGTTTGAGAAGTATAACTGGCCAGACTGTAAGGTGACCCTCCCACGGGCGTCTGGGGAGAACAAAAAGCTTCTCCTTCTGCCATGGATGGGATCACCAGCAGGGCCCCTAAAAGGATGGCCCCCATGCAAATCTGCCTTCCTATTAGAGCCATTCTTGCTTTCAGATACATTTTAATTGGGTGTTCCAAAATTATGACGACCCAAGACACAGAGGCCTGATGTAGGAGGTTTGGGATGAGGGACCAGAATATGGTTTGGGGACATCAGAACTGCCAGGCTGGGCCAGGTGCGGTGGCTCACGCCTATAATCCCAGCACTTTGGGAGGCTGAGGTGGGCAGATCACGAGGTCAGGAGATCGAGACCATCCTGGCTAACATGGTGAAACCCCGTCTCTACTAAAAAATACAAAAAATTAGCCAGGCTTGGTGGCAGGCGCCTGTAGTCCCAGCTACTCAGGAGGCTGAGGCAGGAGAATGGCGTGAACCCAGGAGGCGGAGCTTGCAGTGAGCCGAGATTGCACCACTGCACTCCAGTCTGGGCGATAGAGCAAGACTTCATCTCAAAAAAAAAAAAAAAAAAAAGAACTGCCAGGCTGTAAACCTCAGCCTTGCACCTACTCCGCAGTCCCCATGGCCCTGGGAGAGTTGTGTTGTGTTGCTGCCTGGGCCTCGGGGGTGAGATTGGAGAACCCCAAGACTGATAAGCACTCGGCCCAACATCTAGGACTCACATAAACCATGTTAGCATTACTTACGGCCAGGAATTTTGCTGCTGAGTGCATCTGTGTCTTGTGGGTTAGGTCCGAGTTTTCACTTACCTCATTGGGAGAGAAGTGTCTTTTGCTGACCGCATGAAGTGGATCGCATGCAACAACAAAGGTGAGTGCCGGGCCGGCAGGTGCCTTCCCACCTGTGCCTGAGCACGGGGCACAGGGTGACCCAGCCTTGGAGGTGCTGAGCCTGTGCTTCCCCGTGGCCCCTAAGAGGAGCAGCGTTGCGTCAAGAACTATAGCCTCAGTCCCTCCTTCGTATTTGGAAAAAGCAAAGTGAGACAATGTCAGCTCCATCTCCATCCTGCCCCCATTCTTTCTGTCAGCAAATTAAGGCATAGACTCTGGTTCTGGTTCTGCTCCCAGACAAAAAGCAGAGAGTCACTGTTTCCTTTGGAATAATGTTTTGTGTGTGAATGGTCCTCATCTATCTCTGACCAGACCCCATTGATTCAACAAAAATTCACTGAGCATCCACTATGCACCTGGCACGATTTCCAGGCACCAGGGGACCAAGAGGGATCAGGATGGACTCAGGGTCAGTCTGCCTCTTGGTATTGTCCAGCAGGGAGACACACGAGTAAACCACCACCCACGATACAGCCTGAAATGAGCTTTGATGGTGGAGACACAGACTATTCAGGGTGCTGGGGGGGGCCATGGGGGAGGCACTCTCCAAGTCAGTGGGGCAACTGGAAGGGTGTTCCAGGCAGAGGGAACGGTGTGTTCAAAGGGTCTGAGACCTGCTGGGAGCAGACAGTCGCTGCATCTCACTGGTAAGGGGGATGAACATGGTGGGAGGTGGGGGCCAGAAGAGCAGAGAGGCCATTCACAGCTTTCTGCACAATCTGCTCTTTGGAGTGTCACCATGGCTCCAGGGAAGAGGCTGTAACACCCACCCCACAAACCGAGCAAGGACAAGGACCAGAAGAAGGAGGAGCGGAGAGGCAGAAGTCTCTGCCTCTGATTGGGTTCCCTGAACACAGACCTAAGAATGACAGAAGAACGCTTACGGGGCACTCTCAGGAGATGCTCCTGTGAGGAAGTGGGGAGGGCGGGGCTGGGAGAGGGAGAAGCCGACCCCCAGTGCCCTTGCATCAGGCCCTGCTGCTCCTGCGCGGAGCTCTGGGTGGGAGAGAGCCCCTCAGAGGTCTTCCAGGGTGAGGCAGGGTGAACCTTGGCCTCCCACTGGCCTGCGGCTGCCCCTGGGTAAAGGACACAACGGGGGGAAAGCAGCTCCCTGCGCCCCGGGCCAGTTTCCAGAGAGGATTCGGCTGTGAGCCATCAGCAGCCGGGGAGGGTGCAGGCCCTGGCGAGGAGTTCCCAGGGCAGCCCTGCCTTCCACACCCACGCGGCCCTCCCCACCGCAGGCTACTACACGCAGATCTCAACGCTGGCGGACACCCAGGAGAACGTGATGGAATACCTGCACGTGCTCAGCCGCCCCATGGTCATCAACCACGACCACGACATCATCTGGACAGAGGCCTACATGGACAGCAAGGTGAGCCTGGCAGCAGCTCCCAGCTAGAGAAGCCGATCCCAGAGTTAGGGACCCCAGGGAGCAAGAAGTGACTTCCTGGCTCGGGAGAAGGGGTGGGCCTAGTACCTTAGGGAACATTAAGAAGGGCGGATGAAGCCGCTTTTCCTCCTCTTTTCCTGACAGCCCTTGGCCCACTAATGGGGCCGCTGCCCATATGCTGCCCCAGACCCCCAGCAGACCTGCCCAGGGTGCTCTCCACGGACAGGGTCCCTGCTCCAAAGTTGTTCCTCCCTCCTCCCCCACAGTCCTCCCCTCCCTCATCATCCCTGTCTCCCACCCACCCGGGGGAGAAAGGGGTCAGACCAAGAATCCACCATCCCACAGCTGGAACACATGTTCTCCCTTCCTGGGTCCCTGCATTTTCAAAGGACTACAGGCAGCAATGACTTGCACAAAAGAATGAACATCAAAGGGAGAGCTTCAGATGGGACCTTTTTGGGGAAGGGAGACAGTTCTACCACTTCTCAAATCCCCATCACATAGGCAGCCGCCTGCTTCAGTGATGATGTATCAGGCTGGGCTCTAGAGAGACCCAAAAAGAGTGGCTTAAATAAGATAGAAGTGAATGTCGGCCTTGGGTAAACAAAGCCCAGAGCTGACCGCAAGCTCTCTGGTCGTCAGGGGCCCAGGCTCCTCCCTGCCGTCCCCTTTGCTGTCCCAGGAATGTGACCCTCATCCTTGTGCTCAGGAGGCTGGCGGAACATGAATCAAATGAAACCACATTTAAGCATCAGGCTGTGGAAGTGGCAGCAGGATGCTTCGCCCCTGTCAGGGAAACTTGCAGGGACTCGTGCCAGAACCCGGAACTCACCTCTCACTGGCCAGAACTTAGTCCCCATGCTGATAAAAAGGCTGGGAATGCAACGGCCAGCTTTCTTCAGACTTGCTCTATGTCCGAAGGCAGTGGCATGCTTACCTCCACCTGTTAATAGTAGACAAAAGCCATCTGGCCAAGTTTGGGATGAAAAGCTCATTAATCTACTTTACAGGGGCTCAGCCAACAAGGCCATGCCCAGCACATGTCATCCGACCATCACCAACTGCTGCGGAGAAGGGACGAGCTGGCTGCCTCTGGGCAGGGCTCTCCCTTCCTTGGCCAAGTGTTTGTAGGGCCCTGTGTGTCCAGGTTCGATGAGAGAGAGGTGGGTGGGGAGAAGGAGGACAGCAGGAGGGGATCTTCTCTGAGCTGTCTTCCCGTGACCGCTGGCACCTGTGCTTCCTCTCCATCACCTGTGCATTCATCTGCCTGCCAGGAGCCAGCCCAGCAGGAGGGGCCAGGGCTCCGGTGCTCTGTGTGGCCTCCCTTGCCTGGGAGTGTTGTGGTCATGCCACGGGAGCTGGAGAGCGAAGGCTTTCGGAACCCTGAAATCCAATGAGAGAAGCTGGGCTCAGGCCATTCGTGCTGAAGGTGGCCTGGAGTGTTGGGTGTGAGTTTGGCAGAAGGTGGGTAGAGGCAACCCCGGCTTCCCTGTGTGCTGTCACTGATGTCAGACGGGTGGTGCTAGGACGTCCTTCGCCTTCCATGGACAGCCTGACCTTCGGGCGCTCTCTTACCTCCACGCACACAGACGAGGCCACAGTTCACCGTCTGATCTTCACTTTTACATCCGTCCCTTTTACACCTGTCTCCCGAGGTGTCCCTCAGTGAGAACCACCCCTGCAGCCAGTCCCTACATCTCCTCTGTCTTCCTCCTTCCCTCTCCTGTCCCTGACTTAGGAGTCCCTGAAGTTAAGAGTCACCTGCAGATCTCCCGGACCCACCTCGGAACCCTCTGAGAGGAGGATGTCACTCCCCTGAGCCCAGGGCAGGTGTCTGCCCTCCCAAGTGTGTCCAGAAACACGAGTGCAGGGACGGCTGTGAATGGACCCTGCCCAGGCTGAGACATGTCCTAGGGAGAGCAGGCCACAGGGGCCTCCAAGAGCCTGGGAGCTGCTTCCTGGGAGCCAGGGACAAGCTGGCTTCATGCACTCCTCACTCAAGAAGGAGAATGGAAAGCCCTCATGTAGCCCATGGAGATGTGTCCAAGCTCAGAAAACAATTAGATGTCATCGTGGTTCACTCTCAGAAAGCCTTACTTCTAACTCTAAATTGAAAACTCAGATGAGGCGAGAAAAAGAGACATGGTGGCCAAAATGTGCTTCCTTCTCCAAGAAAGTCAACTGTGGACTTCCACGACTCAGCAATCTCCTTTAGTTGATCTCATCCAAGGTCGGACTTACGATACCTCTCTTCCCACATGCTTGTCGGAATCCTACCTTTGTTATAAACTGGGGCACATGTGCAGAGCCCCTTTCAAATAACTGGAGGAGCCAGCACGGCGAGCCCAGGCAGTCAGGGTGGACAGCCATCTAGAGGTTGGCAAGGGTTCTGGCTCTGGTGTTGCGAGTGGAGACCATGTGGGTCTGACCGATGTGCTAGGGATGGCCCTGAGGGCCACTACAGCTACACCACGGCCTGCCCTTGCGCTGCGGTTCCTCGGGGTGTGCTTGTGTTTCTGGGTAGCTCTGGGTCAATGTCCTCCCTCTCACCTGTAGCAACCTTGAGTCCATATCAGAGGTTTCTGGAAAGCTGGTGCTGTGCAAAGCCTCTCTGTTTCTGGGTGGGCGCAGATAGGCCTGTTTCCTGGGTTCGCGCTCAACACTCGGCCTGGGCCTCCCTGAGACAAGAGAGCTTAGTGAAGGTGCTTGGGGCTGGGTCATGGGGCTCAGGGCCCTGCTGAATGACATCAGCCTGGTCCTCCCCTCCAGTCCACCTCTGGCCCCCAGCATTCCTGCCAACTCTCCTTTTGCAGAGAAACCCTCATTTGGGATTTCCTCCTTCCTGTGGGAAGGTGACTCTGGATAATTGATGCAGTGACCGTGGGTTCTCTGCACTGGGTGCTCTGAGTACGGCAAACCAGTGGCCCTAGGCTACAGCTTCTGACCCCTGTTCTCCCCTCCCTGACAGCTCCTCAGCTCGCAGGCTCAGAGCCTGATGCTACTCACCACTGTGGCCATGCCAGTCTTCAGCAAGAAGAACGAAACGGTGAGTGGCTGCTCCTAGAGAGGTTGTAGCAGGGATTAGAACCTGGGGCCTCAATGGCATCTTCAGACCGGTGATTCTTGACTTGGCTGTGCCTCTGAGCCACCTTGGGAGGGTTTGAATGCAGATTTCCAGGCCTGTCCCAGAGTAGCTACCCCAAACTCTCCTGGTTGGAGGTGGTCTGGGGGTCTGTGATTTTCTATGGCTTCTCCAGTGACTCTGCTCGCTGGCTGGGAGTCGTTTTGCTGCTCTGCAGTTGGGACCCCTGCCTTGGGGAAGTAAGGCTGGCGGGTTGCCTGCCAGCCTTCCTGCAAAGCCATGCTTAATCTGCCAGGTTGTACAGACTCTAACTTGTCTGTAAAGGCCTCTGGTGAGGGGATTTCTCGAGCCTTCCATCCTCCATCTGGTCAGGAAATGTTTCATTTCCCCCCGTGTTTCAGGCCCCATATGCTTCAGAGCATCCATGAATTATGGTCCCTAAGATCCCAACAACTTCACCCTCTGCCGTGAAGATTAATATTTCATTTAACTTTGGATTCCATTTAAATATTACAACTTAAATATTAATGCCGGGTATTAATCTTCCTGGTAGCTGGTTTTGCTCCCGGGACCTTGTCTGATAGAGTCCGGATTTTTATTCCCAGCCTAGAATCTAATTGCAGAGGAAGAACCACTTAAAGCTTAAGTGGCTTCCTCTTCCAAGCTCTGGACAGGCCCAGGATCCAGTCTAACCTTGTGAACAGGGAAGTTGGGTCTCCCCCATTCCTTGTGTCTTTCCTTCCAGCGATCCCATGGCATTCTCCTGGGTGTGGTGGGCTCAGATGTGGCCCTGAGAGAGCTGATGAAGCTGGCGCCCCGGTACAAGGTGAGCCTGGGTCTGTTCCCTGTGGGGATCACAGGTTCCCCAGGAGCAAACTCCCTCCCCCGTGACGAGAGCCTCTCTCCAGGCAAGCCAAGCCCAGAGCTGGGATAGGGCCTCTCCGTCACTGCCCAAGAAGCGCAGGTGCTGAGCATGGGAGCAGCAACGCGTGCCCCTGGGTCCCTTTCCCACCACGAATTATGACTTGCACTGTGGCCTTCAGTAAGTCCTTTCCCTGCCCAGTGTCTCAGTTTCTCAGTCTGCTCCTCCATGCCACACAGTCCTGCTGTGAGTGTGAGTGAGATTACATCATCAAAGCACCCAGAACATGTGGTGGGAAAGAAGTCGGTGATAATATGTATTATGATGGTTGCTATAAACAGTCAAGTTTGGAAAGGACTCCTCAATCAATGGATGGAAGCATGGCACTGGCTCAGTTGTGTTCCTATTGAAAACACTCACTGCTGTGAGCTGCCATCTTCGACTGTCCTGTGGCCCCCAAACCCCTGCCCAACTCCAGATGCCCAGCACAAACAGCAGACCTAATGCCCCTCCACCCTGGACTCTGGCAGCTTGGAGTGCACGGATACGCCTTTCTGAACACCAACAATGGCTACATTCTCTCCCATCCTGACCTCCGACCCTTGGTAGGTACAGACCTTCTTTGCCTTGGGATCCTCACTGTATGGGATTTGGGGGTAATTCACAAAAACGATTAAAACAACAAACACACATTGGGCTCCATTTAGGAACCCAGTGGGTAATATGAGAAAAAAAAATGTATTCGAGTCATGGTCCCTGTTTTCAAGTTGTTTGGAATCTATCAGAAGAGACAAGGCAAAACCATGTGAAATGACTGATGAGTGGGCCAGAGAACACGTAATGAAGTGTGCAGTTTTGAGGCTGAAGAGCCCACAGGGCCATTAGTCACATCTGCTTGGAGTCTCCCAGACTGGGGGCCTGTGAAGTTGGGTGAACAAGGAGCTAACCATAGAAACAGCAGGGAGCCCTCTCCTGAGCAGCACAGCTTAGGATGCGTTCCTGAGTGCTCCTGGCCCTCCCAGCCCTCTCCACCCTGACACAGAGGCGGGGGTATTTTCACATGAGTTCCACTGAGCATCTGATGGCTGAGGAAGAAAGCTGCATTGTCTTATCTGAAAGCTCTGCCTTCAGGGTCAAGGAGCTAGTCATGCACTCAAGCACTATGCAGCAATAATGACCACAGCTCTCAATGTGATTGTTGGGACGGAGGGAGCTGAAGTTCTAGGAGAATCGTAACCCTTTGCCCTCTACCAGTCTTGTGGTAAATAACAGATGGCAACTGAAGACAGACAGCAGACCGCCTTCCAGAGAACTTAGGGTCTCATCTGCCCAGGTGTCATTCGGAGAGGTCAGTCTAAGCCACACTCCATTCATTCCACTTGGTTCAAATAGACACTGAATATCTGAAAGGCAATGATTAACTATTTAAGGCAAATTCTAAGAGTTCTGAATAGAGAGAGATCGGGGCACACTGGAAGCCACTCTGTTCACACTGTCTTCCAATTCAGGCTCTGCTGGGCAAGCATCTGAACCCATAACACGTCACTCCCTTGTAGCAAGGGGTTCTGTGGGGGGCAGCCCCAGTGCCAGCAAAATGACTCACTAAGGAAATAATATGCTGATTCTGGAACTGACTTGTAGGATTGAGGGGTACTGATCAGAAACTGCCTGTCATCATCTATGTACTCTAGATGAATATAAGGCTTCAACCAGTTGATTGAGTGTGAACCTCCTCGTGCCTGACCTCATGATGCTGTGAAGAACGCTATAAACCGAGGCTTATACTCTAATTAGGAAAACCAGACTTACACAAATGAAACAATTAGGGAATAATACCACACAGAACACTATGACACAACAAAAGATACAGTAAAGCCAATGTAGCCGGGCGCGGTGGCTCAAGCCTGTAATCCCAGCACTTTGGGAGGCCGAGACGGGCGGATCACGAGGTCAGGAGATCGAAACCATCCTGGCTAACACGGTGAAACCCCGTCTCTATTAAGAAATACAAAAAACTAGCCGGGCGAGGTGGCGGGCGCCTGTAGTCCCAGCTATTCGGGAGGCTGAGGCCGGAGAATGGCGTGAACCCGGGAGGCGGAGCTTGCAGTGAGCTGAGATCCGGCCACTGCACTCCAGCCTGGGCGACAGAGCGAGACTCCGTCTCAAAAAAAAAAAAAAAAAAAAAAAAAAAAAAAAAAAAAAAAGCCAATGTAATGAGTTATCTGAGGAAAGCACTATCAGGAAAACAAGAGTTATGTTTGAAAAAGAAAAAATCAGGAGGATATGCCCAGTAATAAATGAAAAGAGCCATCCCCCATTGGACTGAAATCTTTCTATGTCAGTGCCCCATGTAGGAGTATTTAATGGAGTAGAATTGTGTTTTGTTTGTTTGTTTGTTTTTGAGACGGCGTCTCGCTCTGTCGCCCAGGCTGGAGTGCAGTGGCTGGATCTCAGCTCACTGCAAGCTCCGCCTCCCGGGTTTATGCCATTCTCCTGCCTCAGCCTCCCAAGTAGCTGGGACTACAGGCGCCCACCACCTCGCCCGGCTAATTTTTTTGTGTTTTTAGTAGAGATGGGGTTTCACCATGTTAGCCAGGATGGTCTCGATCTCCTGAGCTCGTGATCCGCCCGTCTCGGCCTCGCAAAGCGCTGGGATTACAGGCGTGAGCCACCACGCCCGGCTGAATTGTGGTTTTAAAGTGAGGAGCTACAGATGATCTTCAGGCTTTGTCAGGATTTAGGAGATGGCAATGGAATGCTGAGCCCCACCCAAAGGAAACAGATCCCATGTAAAAGAGGGCAGGGCAGGGCTGTTTGATGAGTATGGTCATTAATAAGATCAAGAAGCATGATCCA
The DNA here is from genome assembly GCF_037993035.2 of Macaca fascicularis. NCBI lineage: Eukaryota > Metazoa > Chordata > Mammalia > Primates > Cercopithecidae > Macaca > Macaca fascicularis. The sequence continues at coordinate 2,718,574 of NC_088385.1, read as the reverse complement.
GGCATGGGAAAGGCGGAAAAGAGGGGAAAGGGGACCCTACAGATCCCCTGAACAGGCAAGAAATCAGCATGATACTTCCCCGAAAAAAGCAAGCAAACAAAAAACTGGCAGAAGCAAGATACACAGTGACAGGGGACCGGAGCTGTCCAGGCATCTGCTGGGGGCCTCATTTGGCTCAAAGCAGACGTGCTAATTAATCCTTAATTTGCCTCAATGATAAACTATCCTCTTTCCTTTTTTGGTTGGGGTTAATAAACTAAACCTGGGAAGTGCTGCAGACCTAATCATAGATAACTTGATGACATCTGTCTTGGCTTCAGAGAGAGAGAAATCAGGGCCAGAAAATAATAACACTCAGCATGTTGATTAATGGCTGTATGTCAAGTTGAAGGGAGGTCTTTATTAAGCACTGATCTGTCCTTGTCTCCGTCCCATTCAAATATTTTATCACTAAGATGAAAATGTAGAAGGCAGATGCCATAGAGTCTGGAAGGTATGGTTAATACATTAAATGAGAAAATTAGCATTCAGAAAGCATTCTTCTAAAACAATGGGCTGAAACTAGCAAGATGAAATGTATTAGGGATGCATGGAGAGCTCTGGAAACACTCAGTGCCCAAGCACACGATTGTGAAGAGGGATCTGACGGTGTGTCCCATGAGGAAGACCAAGGGGACCGAACTGTCTGAAATCTCTGCCTGAACTGCCAGGTCTGTGTGGCTGGCCAGGAAGACAGCAGAAACGCAGGCAGCAGTCAGGCCCCCTGACGCCTTAGTCCACAGATCACAGCCCACGCCACACTGGTCAGACCCCATTTGGAAGGCTGGCTTTTGTCACGGGAACTCCATTTTGAGAGTGACATTGAAGACAAAGTAGAGCATATTCAGAGGGAGCTGAGGCATCTGCACAGCGGGCAAACTCAGTTGGAGCAGTGCAGTCTTAGGCGTGACAAGTACCTTTGGAAATCCCAAGGGCTGTCAGGTGGAACGTGTTCTATGCAGCTCCAGGGGAAAGAAGGAAGATCAGTGGGTGGAGTCACAGGGAGATGGATTTCAGCTTTGTATGAGGAGGAACTTTCTAACAGTTAGGGCTGTCCAAAGCTCCAACAAGCTGACCCAGGAGATAGGGAGCTCCCTGCCATGGGGAAGATTCACTCAGAGGCCATGAGACCATCTGTCATAGATGTCCATAAGGGGAGCTCTGTATCAGGTGGAAGTTTGCCCAGATAACCGTAAGTAATTACTGGATTGATTGATTTCTAAGGAATCCTTTGCTTTTATGAATATACCTGAAAGGCTTTGTAGAAGAGATAAACTTGAGCAGGTCGTACACTAACCGCATGTTTTTCTTCCTAACATGCCCACTCCAGTACAGAGAGGGGAAGAAACTAAAACCCAAACCTAACTACAACAGTGTGGATCTCTCCGAAGTGGAGTGGGAAGACCAGGCTGAATCTGTGAGTGGGGAAAATAGGGGGAAGGGAAGCTAGTTTAGCTCTACATCCAACTAAATATATTGGTCAGCTGTGTGGCTGTGAGCCTTGAGGTCACTCTGTTCCTGTCAGGCAGAACAGGTCCATCCCAGAGCCTTTCCAAGACAGGCAGAACAGGTCCATCCCAGAGCCTTTCCAAGATCAAGCCACAGGCAATGCTTAAAATGAGCAATTCTTTTAACAACTATAAAAATATAACAATATCTTCTTGATCACAAACACTACTGAGGCCGGATAAGATCACGTGTATAAGCTGCAGAGTTTGAGTTTTAGTGATGTTTTAGCCTGACTTTTGATCGCAGTATCTCATCCTAGAGGAAATTGTGTCCCAGCAACTTGGCACTCTGTACCCCAATGCATCAGTCCACTCGGGAGTGAGGTCTTGGTGAATGCCTGGAATTATGAGCTAGATGGAGCTTAGAGTCAGGTCCATCTTCCCTCCTGGTATCTCTCTCAGAGGGCAAAGGGAAGAACCAAAAGTGTTTCTGGGGATCACCTCTAATCTGGTCCGAAGAACTCCATACTTTCACCCTCGCCTGTGAGCCAAGGAACTAATATCATTGTCTTTCCTCCTGAAGCTGAGAACAGCCATGATCAACAGGGAAACAGGTACTCTCTCGATGGACGTGAAGGTTCCGATGGATAAAGGGGTAAGGAGCTAGAAACAGCCAGGGCGTGGCCTAGGGAGGCATCTTCGTTAATTGGGTTTGGAGTAGTGACGAGGGCCCTGGACTTAGCCTAATTATAGCTGAAGAGTTGAGTGCTTGCTGCACCCTAATGGGGGTCCATTAGGGAGAACACCCAGGGTGTGTTGGCCCCGGAGAAACACCTAGCCAGGGAATGACAGGATTGCTCATGCAACGCTTGGCTTTTGGGAGACCGCTGAGCTGGGCAGAAGGCTGGCCGAGGCATTTACAGCTCTTCTTTCCTCCTTATGCTGTCTGCTGCTACTGGCCCTTTTGTTGTTTATAATGAAAAGGGGAAAAGTGACAGCTAATTTTGTAAATGGTAATCAGCTCTTGTGAAATGTTATACAGGAAGAATTTGAAAATATTCACTATTCCCTACAGCTGATTTTCAGCCACTGTAACCCCAGATAGTTAGGAATCAATACCCTCATAATCCCACTACTATCTTTACAGCCCTGTGCATCATTTGTGAAAGATCATTTCATCTTCTCACTTAAAAGGTTCCAATGTGTCTACTGATTCTGCATTGTCCCTTGACATATTTACAAATGTCACCTCCTCCCTCACAGCCACCCCCACCTCCTCCTCCCCTGCCCATCTGCCTCAGCTAAAAGAACACAGGCATCTGCCTGCAGCAATTAGACCCAAGTTCTTCCACAACACAGACCTCCATGAAAGCCAAACAAGAAAGCACAGGGAGAGACAAGGAAGCATCCCTTTTAGGCAAGACTGATTTTCACTGGAACCAGTGTCGGAGTTTGGTGGCATCTGCCTGGCTTTTTGTAAGCTCTGGGCTGAGAAAGGCCTCCTTCAGGCAGACTGGGCACTATAGTGAGGTCAGATCGCCAGTGGCAGCTGTTCCTTCTCCTGATCTAAAAGAATTGGCCAGGTGCGGTGGCTCAAGCCTGTAATCCCAGCACTTTGGGAGGCTGAGGCGGATAGATCACAAGGTCAGGAAATCAAGACCATCCTGGCTAACACAGTGAAACCCTGTCTCTATTAAAAATACAAAAAAATTAGCCGGGCGTGGTGGCGGGCGCCTGTAGTCCCAGCTACTTGGGAGGCTGAGGCAGGAGAATGGCATGAACCTGGGAGGCCGAGCTAGCAGTGAGCTGAGATCCCGCCACGGCACTCCAGCCTGGGCAACAAAGCGAGACTCCATCTCAAAAAAAAAAAAAAAAAAAAAAAAAAGAATAGAGGCTTCTTCCATAGGCCCCCACCTTTATCCCAGCCAGATTCCTGTTCACGTGTATAGATGAGCTCTCACGTAGCCCAGCACGGTCACAGCACTGACCGACAATGAAGAATTTAGTATGCTTATGGCACAGGACAGCTTAAAGGTAGACCTGAATGTGGCTATACTGTATCTAACACAGACTGACACATGCAGTGGGTGTGGTTCTCTTCTACTCTTTTCCCCAGTGCCCAGGGATCTCGTGCTGCTTTTATGCTTCTCAAAGCCATTGAGGCAGAGTCCTAACCAGATGCAGCAGGATGAACTTCTGAAACCTCTGCCCATCCTTTCAAAGTTTGTTCATTGCCACTAATAAACCATCTGGGTTATATATTTGCAATTTCACAAAGGCTTCCTGACATACAGGTGCTTCCACGTAAAGGACGTTCAATGAGGATGACAATGATCATGACCATAATGGACGTTCCGTAGCACTTAGGTGTTCATATCTCAATGCTATTAGCACAACTAATAATAATGACAGCAACTAACATTTATAAGAAACTGGACCGGGCGCTTTCAAATATTCACTCATTGAACACTCACAACCTGAGGGTGGGCCTATCCTATCCCCATTTTACAGATGAGGATATTCAGAGAGGCTAAAATCTTGCCCAGCATCACCCAGATGATCAACTGCAAAGCCCACGTATAACTGTTCCTAGATCTCCCATTTGTAACCACTGCTGTAGAAGGCCTTTTCTGTAGGACTGGCCCTGAATTCTCAACTCTCCAGCCTTAAAGGTTTCCCAAAATTCGCTTTAGCATAGCATTTCTATTCCACCTTGAACACTCATCGCCTTCTCCTCTCCCTCTACCCCATTCTGTCACCACTCAGCCTCCTTCATCCTTCATCTCTTCACCCTGACCCCGGGAGCCTGGCAGCCTCCACCAGGGCATTTTGCTGGTGTGGGGCCGCCGAGGCAGTGTCTGGCTCTCACTGCTCTGATGTCTTAGGCCACCACGCATCCCCAACGTGGCTGCATTTTCTTCACTGCCAAGGGCCCTGTCTCCCCCACACAGCTCTCATAGAGCCATCCAACTGCCCCATGGTTAGCCTGCCTGGTGATCTATCCCAGCCCTCCCTCTCAGCTCAGTGGTGCATCTCAACTTATGAGCTTGTTTCTCAGTAGAAACTGTCTCCAGGTCTAGGTCTAGGCTGAGGAAAGCTTTCTTAAAGCCTTGTGGGAATATCTGTGACTGTTCGAGCCATCCTCCCGGCGCATGGCCACCTGCTGTGTTGTTCTCTTCAGGGGATTTTGCAGGTATCCTTATTTTCCACAGATCACCAGCATGATTTAGGGCAGAACCTATGGGGCCAAAACTTGTATTTGTTAAGAAATGCAAATAAGCAGACAGGCCTCTGTGCAGGGGGCTCTGGGAACTGTGGCAAACTGGAGAGAACACACACCATCTGCAGGAGACGGCTAAGACCCATGTTTAAGATGTGTGCAACTAATTCCAAAAATGTTAGAAACACAACCCGGGCCAACATCTAGGATGTTCAACTCGTAAGAAGCCCAGCTTTGGCCGCAGGCCTCCCATTTGCCACTTAGATGGCAGGGGTTTTGTCCCAAATTGCAGACCAGTGCCAGGTGCCACAGTTTCTAACCCATCAGCAGTACGCCAGCCAGACATCCTCAGACACGGTTTGAAACAAGAAAGCAAAAGAGCACAGCGTCCTGGAGTCTCACCTAGGACTCGTTCTGTCATTCTCACGTTTCTGATCATTTCAAACAATCATTAGCAATGGGGGAGGGAAGGGGCAGACAGAGTGTTCCGTCCTAGCCTTTGCGTTCTTCCAGATTAACTGCACTGACTGGAGTCCACACGTGTATATGCACACACACACATCAGTGGCACACGTGCATTGTACACACATGCCAGTGGCACACACGTGTACACACACCAGTGGCACACACGTGTACACACCAGCAGCACGTGTGTACACATACCAGCAGCACACACGTGTACACACACCAGTAACACGTGTGTACGCATGCACACACAGTGGCACACGTGTACACACATACACCAGCAACACACACATGTATACACACACCAGCACACACGTATACACATGCACACATGCACACACATGTACACACATACCAGCAACACACACATGTACATACGCACACACTAGCAGCATACACATGTGCACACATACCAGCAACACATGCATCCACACCCACCAGCAACACACATGTATACACACACACCAGCAACATACAAGTGTAGACATACCAGCAGCACACACGTGTACACACACCAGCAACACATGTGTACACATGCACACACCAGCAACACGCACGTGTACACACACACCAGCACACACATGTACACACACACCAGCAACACACACATGTACATACACCAGCAGCACACATGTGTACACACACACCAGCAACACACATGTATGCACACACACTAGCAGCTGGCATGAAGAGCAGCTTCGCGTGGTCTTCCTCCAGTGCCCTTGAATCCCTGCGCCCTGGATTTCAGGAACACAGGACTAGAGTACTCTGACGTGTCTTACACTCTCCCTTTCTCACACTCTCTCTCTCTCGCTCTCTCTTCCCCTCACATTTTTGTCCAGCAGGACTCAGTCTATTAAAGGAGCAGATTGCTCTGGTACCTCTTTGCTCCCAGCCTCATCTTCCAGACCTCTCCCGTTCTCTCTTTCTGTTAACGGGATTCACAGACCCCCCCTCCCAACCCCCACACCCCTTCTCTCTTCCTTTTACTTCAGCCTTAAAAGGTGATCTCAAAGTTCATCTGAGTAAGGTGTAGCTTGACTAGACTCACCCTTCAGCAGATAACAATTATAAACTCTGAACAAAATACAAAGAACAATAATGGAAAGGCACTTGAAAGTGACTAAAAGCAGGCAGCAACAACCCTTGAATCAAGAGGACTGCATTGGGTGTGATACACTTTTAGATGGCTTTTTTTCAAAGGGTACTCCCCAGTCTGTCTGGTGTGCAACAGCTAGAATTCAAGCAGAAGGCTGCAGCTGTCACCGTGAAGTGTCAGAGAACAGAATTTGGGTTTCCAGAGTGTCTGGAAATGAGGAGGGCTAGCCCAAAAGCAGGGAGGCTAGACTGCAAATCTGTATGCAAACTCCTCTCAAATTCCTGGCTGACTCCTGAACCCTGCAGATACAGGGGAGCCTCGAAGTGCCCCAGTGGAATACGACACTGGAAAGCCGAAAGCAGGATTTCAGAGCAGGATCTCAACACGGGATCTCAGCTCTTGCACGTGTAGTAGGGACAGTTTGGAGTGTGAGTCACACAGAGGTGGAGGGACTTGATAAACACCTCGGGATTTCCTTTGAAAGCACAGAAGAACTACACCTTAGGAGTAAAGACTGTCCTAAGGCCAAGAGATTCACTCTAGGCCTAAAGGTGAGACAGACCCACCCAAACAAAATGTGAATTCAAGCCTCTCTACACTCAGTTCTTATCAACCAATCATTTAACTACTGCTTAATATAAAAACACTCTTCAAAGGAAGACAAGATTATCTATGGCCCAGCCTTCAAATATCCGGTATACAATAAAATTGTTATGACCCAGCCGTTAGAATTCGAATGACTTTAGTGCAGACATTGTAACTGTGCACAAGGAATTAGAGGAAAAGATATTCATAATGAGGGAATAGATGGCGAATCTCAGCAGAGAAATGGTTAGGGCTTGGTCAAAGAACAGAGCCCCTGTGAGTGATATGAATGTAGGATTTTATTCTAGGGATTAGACCTTATGAAATTGTGGGAGCTGGTGATGAAATCTATGGAAAGCTGGTGTCTGCATCCAGTGGTGAGCTTGAAGTCACTGTAGGTCAGCAGGACCAGCAGTTGGGAAAGAAATCTGGATGAGATGTGGAAGAAAGCAAGAACGAACTGGAACTCCTGAGGAAAAAGAGGAATCCCTGGAAACAAACTGAAACCCACATCTGTCACTCACCAACACTACCCATGAGGGTGGCAGATGACCTGCAGGCGGAGCCAGTGCCCTCCATGAGGAGCTGCATCCTCACCAGGCTAGGTCTCAGGGAAACTGGAGGAGGAGAGCCAGCAGCAGCGGGTGGCTTTGAATCTGGCTGCGGCCCCATGCCAAGAAAGCACAGCAGTAGGTTACAGCGAAGAGTGGCAGAGCCTGGTATTCTGTGCAGACTTCAGTGTGCAAAACGGCTGCCGCTGCACTTCCATCCACAAATCTCACACACGCTTCTCTTTGGCCGACCCTGACTTGAAACCACACCGGGCATTGAGTCCGGAAGTGTAGTTCCAGCTTAGCTAATTTGACACAGTACAAAATCATTATAAAAACCAAACGGGAATTTTTTCTTGCTTTAGACCTGCTTTTCAACTGTGTATATTTAAGGTGCACAGCATGCTGAGCAGTCATCCCTCAGCATCCATGGGGATTGGACCAGGACACCCCACAGATACCAAAATCCGTGGATGCTCCAGTCCCTTCTGCTAAATGGTGTAGATTTATGTGTAATCTACACAGTCCTTCCTAGTACGTTAAATCATCTCCAGACTACTTATAATACCTAATACAATGTAAAGCTACATAGCTAGCTGTTACACTGTATTGTTTAAGGGATAATGACAAGAAAAAGTTTGTACATATTCAGTACAGATGCAACTATCCTTTTTTCTGGAATACTTTTTGATCCACAATTGATCGAATCCAGGGACGTGGAACCTCTGGAGATGGAGGGCCAACTGTGCTTACTTTGATATACAAAGTGAAGTGAAGAGATGACTACAGTCAAGCAAATTAGCATACCCACCATCTCATATAGTTACCCTTGCTTTAGCGTGTGGGTGGTAAGGGCACCTAAACTCTATGCTCTTGGCCAGTTTCCAGTATACAATACAATACAGTACAACGAACTCTAGTCCTTATGTTGTACATTAGAGCTCTAGTCTCAGTCATCCTAGATAACTGCAACTTGGTACCTTTTGACCAACGTTTTTTCATTCCCCGCCTCCCACTGTGCTTTCACCTGCTGCTAGTAACCACCATTTTTCTGTTTCTATGCATTCCATTTTTATTTTAGATTCCACATATAAGTGAGATCACGCAGCATTTTTTCTGTGTCTGGCTAATTTCACTTAGCATAATGTGCTCTAGGTTCATCCATGTTGTAGCAAATGGCAGAATTTCCTTCTGTTAAGGCTGAATAATATTCCTTTGTATTTATATGCACCACAATTTCTTTATGCGTCCATCAACAGATACTTCAGTTGTTTCAATATCTTGGCTATCAATGGTGCAATGAACATGGAAGTGCAGGTATCTTTATGAGGTAGTGATGTCCTTTCCCTTGGGTATATGCCCAGAAGCAGGACTCCTGGGTCATATGGTAGTTCTACTTTTCATTTCTTTAGGCGCCTCCATATTGTTTTCCACAGTGGTTGCACCAACCTACATTCCCACCAACAGTGTACAAAGGTTCCCTTTCTCCACACCCTTGCTTACACTTATTTCTTGTCTTTTTGGTAAAAGCCATCCTAAGAGGTATGAGGTGGCATCTCACTGTGGTTTGGGTTTGCATTTCTCTGATGATCAATGATGTTGAGCAGCTTTTCACGTATCTGTTGGCCATTTTATGTCTTCTTTTGAGAAAGGTCTATTCAGGTCCATATTTAAATCAGATTATTTGGATGTGTGGGGTGTTTTTTTTGTTTTGTTTTTTTGTTTTTTTGCTGTTGAGTTGTGTGGGTTCCTTATATATTTTGGATATTATAAAATATTTGCAAACCATATACTTTATAAGACTTTTATGTCCCTTATAGAATGTGCAAATATTTTCTCCTAATCCATAGGTTGCCATTTCATTTTATTGATTGTTTGCTATGCAGAAGGTTTCTAGTCACTTTTTATTTTAGCTTTTGTTTCTTATGCTTCCAAATGAAAACTTTAAAACCGAAAATTACCACATCTGAGATGAAAGCTTTACTGGATGGGCTGACCAGCAAGTTGTAGAAAAAAGGGACAGTGAACTTAAAGATAGATCAATAGAAATTATCCCATTTAAAAAACAGGGGGAAAGTGGGGGAAAAGACAGAGAAAGAAATAGAACTTCAGCAACCTGTGAGATGGTATGTAGTGGTCTAATGACATGTTCTTGGAGCCCTAGAAGGAAAGGAGAAAGACTGAAGCAGAAAAAAGTGTATTTGAAAAACTAATTGGCAAAAATGTCCTGAATTTGATATAAAACAGCAATCTACAGATCCAAGAATCTCAGCAAACCCCAAGCAGGATAAAAAGACAAAGAGAACCACACCTGGGTACTTCATAGTCCAGTTACTAAAATTCAAAGGTACAAGAAAATCTCCAAAAAAGCTAGAGGAAAAAAGATGCGTTACATAAAGAGAAACAATAAGACTGCCATCTATAAGAAACAACAAAATAACATTGTTAAAGTGTCCAGAGAAGAAAAAACTGTCAACTCAAATTTCTGTAGAAAGAGAAAATACCCTTCAAAAATAAAGATAATGTCTTCAATAAGGACATTTTCAGGCCAGGGCAGTGGCTCATACCTGTAATCTCAGCGCTTTGGGAGGCCAAGGCAGAAGGATCACTTAAGCCTAGGAATTCGTGACCAGCAACCAGCCTGGACAACATAGGGAGACTCCATCTCTACCAAAAAATACAAAAAAAAAAAAAAAAGGAAATTAGCCAGGTGTGGTGGCATGCGCTTGTAGTCCCAGCCACTCAGGAGACTGAGGCGGGAGAATCACTTGAGCCCAGAAGGTTGAGGCTGCAGTGAGCTGTGATCATGCCACTGCACTCCAGCTTGGGCAACACAGCACAGTGAGACTATGTCTCCAAAAAAAAAAAGAGACATTTTCAGATAGAAGGAAACAGAGGTTTCATTACTATCAGACCAGCAGCAAAAATGCAAAAATGCTTCAGAACATTCTTTTTTTTTTTTTTTTTTTTTGAGACGGAGTCTCACGCTGTTGCCCAGGCTGGAGTGCAGTGGCGCGATCTCGGCTCACTGCAAGCTCCGCCTCCCGGGTTCACGCCATTCTCCTGCCTCAGCCTCCCGAGTAGCTGGGACTACAGGCGCCCACCACCACGCCCGGCTAATTTTTTGTATTTTTAGTAGAGACGGGGTTTCACTGTGGTCTCGATCTCCTGACCTTGTGATCCGCCCGCCTCGGCCTCCCAAAGTGCTGGGATTACAGGCTTGAGCCACCGCGCCCGGCCCAGAACATTCTTAAGGCTGAAATAAAGTGACATCAACTGGAACTGGGGTTTACAGGAGAGACTCAACCATACTGGAAACGATAAATAACGTGGGTTAATAAAAGATTGTATTTTATTTATTCTCTTAATTTCTCAAAAAGACAACTGACTATTTAAAGCAAAAGTTTCGATGTCGCATTGTGGGGTTTGTAATATATGTAAGTGTGAAATATATGGCAACAGTAGCACATAGCAGAGTTATCTCAAAATCTTAAAGTTAATTTGACATTGAAAAAAATTAATCAATCCGTGCAATTTATTACATTAACAGAATAAAAAAGAAAAGACAGAGGGTAATCTCAATAGATGCTAAAAGAGCATTTGGCAAAATTTAACAGAGAACAGAAAGAAACTTCTTCCCTCTGATGAAAGGCATCTATGAAAATCCTGCAGCTACCTTTTAATGGTAAAATATTGAACACTCTCACCCTAAAACTGAGAACAAGACAAGGAGGACTTCTCACCACTTCTATTTGGCCTTTCACTGTACCTCCCAGCCACTGCAGTAAGGCAAGAAAACAAAATAAAAGGCACAAAGACAAGGAAGGAAGAAGTTACTTGCCTTCATTCATGGACAGAAGTATTGTTTCCATAGAACATCCCAAGAATCTAGAAAGCAAACACTAGAACTAAAAGGTAAGTGTAGCAAGTTCACAGAACACAATTTTATAAAAATTAATTTTATTTGCATATATAGCAGCAAACAGAAAATGGTATATATTTGGTCCGGGAATGCCACCGTCCCTCAGGCCGGCCCTCAAGCCAGCGCCCCGCCGCCGCCTCCCCATGCCCCGGCTCCCCGGCTCCCCTCGTCTCCCGGGCTGCCTTGCGCCGTGGAGCCCCCGGCTGCCCCTGGTGCTGCTGCTGCCGGGCCTCGTGCATGGTGCATCCGCAGTGGACGTGGTGAAAAAGGGCAACGGGACAGCCTGCATCATGGCCAGCTTCTCTGCGGCCTTCTCCATGAACTATGACTCTAAGATGGCTCTAAGCATGGGGCCTTTGACCTGCCATCAAATGCAGACAGCGGCCCTTGCGGTAAAGCGAACACTTCCCACCCCAGGCTCGTGATGGGTTTTGGAGGAGGACAGACACTGACCTTCCATTTCCCAAGAAATGCAACACGTGACGGCGTCCAGCTCACGAGTTTTGTTCACAGCTTGTCAGACACACACATTTTCCCCAGTGCAAGCTCCGAGGAGATCAAGATGGCGGAATCTCTACCAGGTATCAAGGCACCCAGGTCGGCATGACCAGCGAGACCGTCAGGCTCCGCGGTGCCCCCATCCGGGCCCAGCTTTCCAACAGGGAATAAGATACAATACGTTTGTGCGCCAAGGGAGAGACGCGCCGCGAGCAAGACGCACCCGCCCTGCCAGGGGGCCGCGAGCCGCTCCGCCCCTCCGCGCACCGGTGCAGTGACGGCGGCTGCCACTGGACCTGCCAGCGCGGGCCAGCGGCTGAGCCTCACCAGAGCGGAGGGACCACACGAGGGTGACCAGACCGTTCCACATCAGCCTGCGCAAGACCTCACCCACCTGGGCGCACCGTCCTGGGCTTCCAGTGCGGGATGAAGGCAGGTTCCAGCCGGATTTTCCTACGAGTCTGGCTCTGTCGCCCAGGCTGGAGTGAGCGGCGCGATCTCGGCTCACTGCAAGCTCCGCCTCCCGGGTTCCCGCCATTCTCTTGCCTCAGCCTCGGCTCACTGCAAGCTCCGCCCCCCAGGTTCCCGCCATTCTCCTGCCTCAGCCTCGGCTCACTGCAAGCTCCGCCCCCCGGGTTCAGGCCATTCTCCCGCCTGAGCCTCCTGAGTAGCTGCGACCACAGGCGCCCGCCGAGATCCCACTTTTAAAGCTGCCAACGACTCCCTGCGAGCACTGCAGGCCGCCATGGGCAGTTCCTACAGGTGCGAGGCCGGAGCGTGTCCACGGCAGGAGGCCATTTTCAATCAACATGTTCCCAATGTGGGGCCAGGCTTTCAAGGTGGAAGGCAACCAGGTCGGAGCTGCGGAGGAGCGTCTGCTGGACGAGAATAACACGCTGGTCCCCATCGCCCTCCGCGGCGCCCTGGCGGGACTGGTCCTCCCCGTCCTCAGCGCCCACCTTGTCGGCAGGAAGAGGAGGCACTCGCACGGCAGCAGGCACAGAGCTGCTGGGGTCTCTGCTCATCTCCCCGGGCTTAGGGTTCTGAGGCCGAGGCACGCTCCCTGGCAAACGTTTCTCAAATGTGCTTCATCAAATGTGATGTTCATCTTGCAGCGTTTGCTATACACAGCAGAGTAACTATGGAAATGACGGTGTAAATTTCGCTAACTGGGTTAAATATTTTGCTAACTGGTTAAACATTCATGTTTACCAAAGTAGAACTCTAAGGGAGGGTGGGAGTGCTTCTCAAAATTGGCACTGGCTCCATTGTCATTTGACTTTAAAATGTCCAGGGTTGGTTTCTTCAGTCTTTACTGCACTCAGATTTAAACCTTACAAAGGGAAAGTCTCCAGCCTTCACGCTTAGGAGCCTTAAGGTCGGCTCACTGTTAGGCTGACATGCTCATGATATTATAAACAGTAGAGAGGGAAAATCCTAAGACAGAAGAACTCCAAAGATAAACGGGCCTGGCTGCCTTTTAAAGATGAACTGAAGCACTCCAAACATTTATCTTTGGACAGGATGCGCCTGGCCACACACGGCTGGCAGCCACGTTCCAGCGAAGGCACCTGGTGGCATGTCCTCGGGCGTTTCCGAAACTCTGCCACTCAAGGGCTGGCACTTTTTAATATAGGAAAATGGGGTTTTTGTTTGTTTGTTTTTTGTTTTTTGTAAAGTGATTTTCAATCTTCTGTTGACATTCAGGGTGATCCTGTTTCTGCGCTGTGTACGGTATTAGATAGATGCTCTCTCTACTGATGTGTCTGCTGTGGCTTGGGAGGATTGTACACAGGACCAGCTCACATAATGCATTGCCTATAACAATGCTAACAAAAAGTCTCTTTCTTTAAAAAGGCAAGAAAAAAAAAGAAAATGAAATATTTTAAAGTTCCAATGACAATAGCATCAAATAACATAAAATACTTAGGAATAAATTTAACAAAGGTATATATGGCCTCTACACTGAAAACTACAAAACATTGCTGAAAGAATATCAAAGAAAAAATAAATATAGAAAGATATAACTATGTTTATGGGTTAAGATCAGTATTGTTAACACATTCATTCTCCCCAAATTGATCCAACGGAATCCCTAACAAATTTGAACAGACTTCTAGGAAGAGACAAGCTGGTTCTAAAATTTATATGAAAATGCAGAGGACATAGAATAGGCAAAATTATCTTGAAATAGAAAAACAAATTTGGACAATTCACAGTATCTGATTTCAAAACTTACTATAAAGCTACAATAACCAAGTTGGGTGGTATTGACCAAAGAATAGACAAATGGGTCAATGACCTGAACAGAGAACCCAGGAATAACCCAGACATATATTATCCATTGATTTTTCAATCAAGACGCCTCTGCAAATCACTGGAGAAAGGCAATCTTTTCAACAGATGGTCCTAGAACAACTGAATAAATGTATGGGGGAGGGGAATCATTGAGCCATAGCTCACACCACACACAAAAACTCATCTGATGAATCATAACCCTCACTGTAAAAGCTAAAACTGTAAAGCTTTTACAAGAAAAAATAGGGGAAAATCTTCTTAACCTTAGGATATGCAAAGATTTCCTAGACAAAAACACAGAAAGCACTAAACATGAAATAAAATTTGATAAACTAGATTTCATCGAAAGTAAAAGTTCTGCTCTCCAAAAGGCACCAATAAGAAAATGAAAAAGCAGACAGACTTGTATCCAAAATGCATGAAGAACTCCTACAGAGCAATAACAAAAAGACTAAAACCCAGTAAAAAAAAATGCTCAGAGTACTGAGCAGACACTTCATAAAGGAAGCTATGCAAAGATGCTCAACATTATTAGTCATCAGGGAAATGCAAATCAAAACTACAAGATTGAGCTGAGCACCGTGGTTCATGCCTCTAATCCCAACACTTTGGGAGGCCGAGGTGGGCAGACGCTTGAGGCCAGGAGTTCGAGACCAGCCTAGCCGACATAATGAAACCCCGTCTCCACTAAAAATACAAAAATTAGCTAGGCACGGTGGTGGGTGCCTGTGGTGCCAGCTACTCAGGGGCTAAGGCATGAGAATTGCTTGAACCTGGGAGGCAGAGGCTGCAGTGAGACAAGATCTCACCACTGTACTCCAGCCTAGGCAACAGAGTGAGACTCTGTCCAAAAAAAAACTGCAAGATTCTGTTCACCCTTTCTATAATGGCTAAAATTTAAAATACTAATAACACCAAATACTGGCAGCGATGTAGAGAAATTGGAACTCTCAGACATTGCTAATAGGAGTATAAAATGGCAAAACACCTCTTGGAAATTGGCAGTTTTCTTATAAAGGTAAACATACATTTACCACGTGATCCAGATTCCATTCCTAGGTTTTTACCAAGAGAAATGCAAGCACATTTTCCAGGATATTTATGGTAGCTTTATTCATTGTAGCCCCAAAGTAGGAAAAACCAAAATATACCAAAATATCCATCAATCGGTGAGCGTAGAAGCATCCTGGGCGGTGTCCACACACTGGGATACTACTCAGTAGCAGAACGGAGCAAACTACCGGACACACAGCAATATAGACAGATGCTGAAAACATTATTTTAAACAAACAAAAAAAAATGTATGTGTGTGTCATACCATAAGAACAGGCAAAACCAATCTATGGTGACAGAATCCAGAACAGAGTTAGCTTGTGAAGGAATGGGATGGGATGGACCAGAAGGGGTAGGCAGAGAGACTGGAGAAGCTGTTCTGTATCTTGACGGGGTGGTAATCACATGGCTGGATACATGTATCGAAGCTAATTAGGTTATATGTGTAAGATCTGTGCATTCCACCCTTTTCTTCAATAAAAAAAAAAGATAGGCCAAGCACGGTGGCTATGCCTGTAATCTCAGCACTTTGGAAGGTCGAGGCAGGCGGATCACCGGAGGTCAGGAGTTTGAGACCAGCCTGGCCAACATGGAGAAATCCTGTCTCTACTAATAATACAAAAATTAGCCGGGCGTGGGTGGCACGTGCCTGTAATCCCAGCTACTCTGGAGGCTGAGGCAGGAGAATTGTTTGAACCCAGGAGATGGAGGTTGCGGTGAGTCAAGATCGCACCACTGCACTCCAGCCCGGGTGACCAGAGCAAGACTCCATCTCAAAAAAAAAAAAAAAGGTAAAGATAAAAAGATGATCTCCTGTTCTGACACTCAAGCCAGCTGCTCCTTGGAGCACAGGGCACCCGACTCCCCCAAGACATCTTCCAGGACATCCCATGACTGCTGCAATGGAGAGAAGCTACAGAGAGGGTCTGACTGGGCAGAGGAGCAGGAGGGCATTGCCAGGGGATGGGTCCAGTTTTGAGAACGGCGCATTCTGATTTGGCATAAAGCCAGTTTCCTAGAGAAAGCAAGGCTTTTGTCGCCATTCTCTCCCTCTGTGTCCCTTCTGACACCTCACTCCAATTTCCAAAATCAAACAAGGAAAGTCAAAAAGAAGTAGAGGGAATAAGAACAAGTCCTGAGCCAACTGCAAAATATGTGCCTTTCCCAATGACACGAACTTGTGTGGTGGACAGGACAATCCACAGAACCTCAGCACCCCCAAATGCACCCTCACGGAAGCCTCGTGCAAGAGAGGCCATGGACAATCCTGATTTGCAAATGAGAACACGAAGGCTTAGAGAAGTGAAGTAACTTGCTCAAGCGCACACAAGTCAAAAGTGGCTGAGCTGGGCTTCAATCCTGGTTCATCTAAGCCCAGCCAGGCCCTTAGCCACTTCTGTACTACCTGATGTCCTAGTTTATACAAAGTAAACCAAGGCTAAAAGATGGCAGCTCTAAAAGAAAAAGGAAGTTGTGAAAGGGTCCCATGGCCTGGTCACAGATGACAGTGGAGGGAGAATGGTGCGCCCCTTCTCCCTGGGCGTCTTTGAGGGCAAGGAGGTTTAAGTGGATTGTGTATGTATACATTGGCTCCAGAAGTTCTTAGCACACACTCACGGCCCCAGTCTCAACCCTCTAGGAACCCTGGAGTCATGGTCTACATCGGCACTGCCCAGTACAGCCACTAGCCATATTTGCTAACTAAGTTTAAATTTATGTTAACTAAAATCTAAAAATTCAGTTTCTTGGCCACACATTTCAAGTGCTCAATGCTGCTTAGGGACTACTGTGATAGGAGTGCAGGTCCAGACCTTGATCCTGAAATCCAGGCCACGCCCCAAAGGGCTGCAGTTTGCTGCATCGAGAGGATCTGCCTATGGGTGTCACTAGGATGAGCTGTGCAGGGGGTGGTGAGGGAGGAGACAAGAAGGCGGGGGACTGTACAGTGGCTCGATGAAGACCCCAAGAGCCCTGGGAGGAGGTGGGGGCTGGGGGCCGCTCTTCTCTGCATAAGCACTCTTTCCTTGTCTACTCTTTCAGAAGCGAGTTCTTTTCCTGACCAATGACTACTTCTTCACCGACATCAGCGACACCCCTTTCAGGTGAGGGACACAGGCTTTATTTGCAGGGGGTGGGGGTTGAACATGAATACCAGCAACTCATATTTAGTTGGCAATTTTGTGGTCATAGCAAAAGACCCAGGTCAGCATTCACGAAACTTGAGGTCTAGACCTGCTTTGCCAGTGTAGCCTAGAATGCAGGTTCCAGAGCTAAATTGCCTGGACGTGAACCCCAGCTCTACCATTTACAGGCTGTGTAAACTTGGTCAAGTGTATGGTCTATGCTCTGCTCCTGTGGGCCCCAGGCAAGCTCTTCAGTTGCCACTGTTACTACACTGTTCCTCAACATCCATCAGCCAAGCTGCCTTAACAGGCCATTTCCCCCAGGGCAGTGAGCCCTGTCTCTGAGAAGAGGCTCTGAGGTCCAGCGCTCCCTGCTTTACTGATGCGTCACCTCTGCCTCCTACAACTCTCTTAACAGGCCTTTGAGTTTCACTTAACCTCTCTGTGCCTTAGATTTCGATCTGTAAAATGGGGGTAACAATAACAGCTGCTTCTTGGTGATGTTGTGAAGATTAAGTGATATCATCCACTTAAGATCCTAAAGCAGTGAGAGGATCAAATTGGAAGATCTCAGGTTCCATGTAACTGTAGAAATATTTGACTCTAGGTATTAGGCAGATTAGGAAACAAGTGGCCGCTACCTCTGAATTATCTGATTTCTCCATAAAGCCCTGGTTCCCAGCCCTGACTGCTCATTGGAATACCTGAGGAATTATGTGAAGTTGCCACTTCCCAGGCTTCATCCAAAACCAATTTTTTTTGAGACAGGGTCTCACTCTGTCTCCCAGGCTGAAGTGCCGTGGCACAAACAACTTACTACAGCCTCCACCTCCTGGGCTCAAGCGATCCTCCCACCTCAGCCTCCCGAGTACCTGGGACAGTATAGGAGTGTGCCACCACACCACACCAATTTTTTTATTAAAAAAAAATTTAGAGTTGGGGTCTCGCTTTGTTGCCCAGGCTGGCCAGACCAATTTAATCAGAATTTCTAGGGGTAGAGCCCATGCACTCGCATCTTTTAAAGCTCCCCAAAAAAGTCAGACATCTAGCCAAGGCTCAAAACCGATGTTCAGCCAAACAGAGTAAGGCGCAGCAGGACTCTCCAGGTGGGAGAGGGAGCTCCTGTTTGTAGGACCCCCTGTGGAACAGAGACTGTTCTACATTGCAGGGGATCCCTGTGAGGTTCAGGACGTCCCTTGATGAAAATGGGAGCTGAGAGCGTTCTCGGTCTACAGAATGGCCAGGGTCCTGCTCAGGAAGGGAGGCTGCTGGGAAAATAGAAGCCCTGCCTCCGTTCTGGAGGGGATGGCTGCAAGGCCAGAGGCAAAGAAGGGGGTGTGAGGAGCACACCACTCGCTGTGGGTACAAAAAGCCCATACACCTAGTGTTGGTGAGGGCAAGGACAAGACCCTGGAGACAGGCTGGCGTCTCTGCTGCTAAATGAGTGCCTTCTCTTCTCTCCCCACAGTTTGGGGGTGGTGCTGTCCCGGGGCCACGGAGAATACATCCTTCTGGGGAACACATCTGTGGAAGAAGGTGGGTCGGCACCAGGGTCTGAGGGACAGTTAAGTGGAAAATAAGGGACTCTCACAGGACACAGGGCCAACCCCAACCAGAGCCAGTGTGACAGCCTCCCTGCTCCCAGGCTCCAGAGCAGCCTCTCAGAACAGTGCTGCCAGGTGGAGAGGGGTGTGTGTGTCCCTGGCTCCCAGGGCATGCAGGATCCATGGGTCAGTCATCAAACCAGCAGAGCCTAAGGCCTGCCAGCTGCACTGCCAGGTTGCAGGAGGCCTTACTGGACTGGGAGGTCCGTCAAGGCAGTATGTTTTTTAAACAAAGCTCAAAGCTGAAACTCACTGGGCGGCTATTTCTACAATTGGGACACACACACTCATGGAAGTGGGGGAGCATCACCCTGAATGTGGACTCTGGTTTCAGGCCTGCACGACTTGCTTCACCCAGACCTGGCCCTGGCCAGCGACTGGTAAGTGAGGAGTGAAAAATGGGAGGGAGACAGGTGGAATGTTTTGAGATAACACTGACTTTCCTGGTTTCAGGATCTACTGCATCACAGATATTGACCCGGACCACCGGAAGCTCAGCCAGCTAGAGGCTGTGATCCGCTTCCTCACCAGGGAGGACCCAGATCTGGAGTGTGAGTGCTGGCCACCCACTGAGGCGAGCTTTTCCTCTGGGGCCCTGAAGCTCAGGACTTTGCCAGGAGAGGTGGGAAGACAGGGGGAGGCTGTTGCACAGCCCTATCCCAGTAGCACATGGATGGCTTAGATCAAACAGGGAGATTCCCAAAGAAAAAGGCATAGCCATCCTTACCACAGGGCTAAACTGGTATTTAAGCATCCTTGGAATTGTGGTGACATGTATGGATCCCCAGGTCAGGGACTGGGATCTTTTTCAGCCTCTATCCACCAAGCTCTGTTAAGGGTCAGAAGAGAGCACCATTCAGAGTCTGTCAGTTTTTTCCCTACCACTGTCTAGAAGTGGACCTCTGGGCAAATGGCTGCCACTCTTCACCAGAAGTCCTCATCTCCACAAGGGGAGCATTTGGCCAGATGACTCAAAGCCTGTGGGCTGTGTTTTCTAAGCCAGTTCTTCATGCTAACCTTGCTCACCTCTTCCAGGTCTAGGAGCCACAGGTGCTCCTTGTCTTGCAGCTGTGACACTTCAGTCTCTGCTCCATGGTCCCATGGCCTTCTCACCTGCACTAATGTGAGTGGTGAGCTCATTAGGCCACATCCTTAGCTTGCTCCTCCTTCTTCCTCTTTGGAAGAAAGAGCAGGTCATCCTGTGACATAATTGTCACCCCCATAAGAAGACTGCCTCCCATGCCAACCCAACAGGGCACTTATTTACTTATTTATTCATTTCATCAACAAATCTGTACTGAGCTTGCACCCTGTGTCAGGCCCTGGGGTAGGCATTGGAGCTACAAAGATAACCCAGACAAGGCCCTTGCTTTCATGGCACTTACATCCTAGTGGAAAAGCCAGGTGATAAGCAAATAAGCCTACATATGTAGATATAAGTTGTTATAAATTGTGATAAGTGCCATGCACACACAATGCTGTAGGAGAGAGAAATAGGCCTGCTTTAAAGGAGATCCTGCTAAGCCACTTGTGTGACTGTTTTGTGACACCACCTCACCAAGGTGAGGAGGATCTCCTTTGGGGGGTGACAAAAATATTTTGGAACTAAATAGAGGTGGTGGTTGTACAACATTGTGAATGTACTAAATGCTACTGACTGAATTGCATACTTTAAATTGGTCAGTTCCGTTTTATGTGAATTTTACCTCAACAAAGATAAATTTTTTAAAAAAGAGAGGAAAAAGAAAGAGCCTCCATGCAAAGGCTGGGAAAAAGAACATCCAGACCAAGGGAAACAGCATGTGTAGGGGCTCTGAGACAAGGAGGAGCTTAGCAAGGTCAAATTCACAGAACTGGCTAGAGGCGGTGGCTCACACCTATAATCCCAGCACTTTGGGAGGCCAAGGTGGGCAGATCACTTGAGGTCAGGAGTTCTAGATCAGCCTGGCCAATACAGTGAAACCTCATCTCTACAAAAAAATATAAAAATCAGCCAGGCATGTGGTGTGCTCCTGTGTTCCCAGCTACTTGAGAGGCTGAGGCAGGAGAATTGCTTAAACCTGGGAGGTGGAGGTTGAAGTGAGCCAAGATTATGCCACTTTACTCCAGCCTGGGTGACAGAATGAGACTCCATCTCAACAACAACAGCAAAAATAAATTCATGGAACTGACCAAAGGCCAAGATATCTGGATGATTAAGGAGTAGAGGAGGAGGAGTTGAGATGAGGGAGACTGAAGATCCAACCTGAGGTCACTGAGGGTCTCCTAAGTTCATCAGATGTTACAATTGGAAAGAGCCTCAGATATCAAGCTGTTGTACTGACATATATTTTGGAGTTGAGAAAGTGAAGACAGACAGAGGTGAGGTGGCTCCCTCACACTCACAGAGATAGTTTTACATGTCCCGCAGACACGTACATGAAGCACATCTTCTTCCCTGAACTTTGGGTGGGTGAGTTGTGTTCATAAGCATGGAGGAAGCATGTGACCTGGTCCCTTGATGTTTTGCACCCAGGTGACGAGGAGCTGGTCCGGGAGGTGCTGTTTGACGCAGTGGTGACAGCCCCCATGGAAGCCTACTGGACAGCACTCGCCCTCAACATCTCCGAGTAGGTCCAGGTTCCCAGGGTCCCAGGCCCCAACCGGCCCCCGGAATTCCCTTGGCTGAGTCAGGGCCCCTCTCACCACCTGGCTGGTGGTTTCAGAGAGCACCCATGTCCTGTGGCCTAAGAACAAGTGCAGGTCCCCCTGGGCACAGGACTAAATCCCCACTCCAAGATAGTCCCATTTGGACAGCCCCTTTCTCTGGGTTGGACTCCAGTCATGAGACTTCATTGGCCAAAGTGCCCCTGGCCAAAGAGCAGTTCCAATAGGTTTCCAGCAGGTAAGGTCACGGCACCAATGAACTTGACCTTGGTTTTCCCAACCCCTTAGAAGTCCTTGCTCCCTTTGCTGGTCTTTTCCTGATACTATCGTGTTTAGTGGCCTGGTAGAAGGAAGATGAGTGGCATGTGAGTGTGAGTGTAGGGCGTGTGTGTGCCCATGAGTGCTGGGGGGAAGGGTAAGGTATTAATGAGGTTAACGTCACAGTGGGCCATACCTTGCTCCTGAATAGGAGGATTCAACATTGTGAAGATGTCAAACCTCCCCTAGACAGTCAATAAATTTAAGGACATAATTAGATACTAGAAAATTAAATATTAGTTTTTTAGTGCTATCCTTATTATTAAAGAAAACCCCTACAGAATTTTATAGGGACAGTCTCTTACTGAAAAAAGCAAGATGTGGAATGCTACCACTCCACATAGTATAGTACGCTACCTTTTCTGTAAAAAGGGGGTGCCATAGTATTTGTGTGGATTATATAGATAACATCTATGATCTATACACTATCTACACAAGGCTAATCAGGAAACATTCCTCATTAGCTGTTTCTGGTTAGAAAATGGGTAACTGAAACAGGGATGGAAGGGACACTTTTCACCCTAACGTGTTGGTGTAATTTTGAACCATATGAATATATGACCTATACAAAATTAAACTAGAATAAAGAAAGAAAAAGAATCTAGTGGGCTAGGCACTGTTCTGAGTGCTTAGTGTATATAACCCATTTGATCCTCACTGCAGTCGTCTCACACAGGAGCTCTCATTACTGCCATATGACAGATGAGGAAACCAAAGCATAGTGAGATTAAGCAAGTTGCCTGAGGTCATGTGCCTCGAAAGTGGCAGAGCTGGAATCAACAGCAGGCAGCCTCACTCCCATGCCCAGACTCTTAAACCCTGCACTGTTGTGCCTTCTACAGAGGGCTGCAGCACTAGGTTTGGAGAGGGGCACCATCTTCATCTTTCCAACCTCACAGATTAGTCACAGATGATTTTCAATGTGGAGAAACATTGAGAAGGAAATATTCTTAACCAGAGCATGCATCAGAAGAGACTTCCTAGGGAGTTAATATAAAATAGCATACAGTTGGCCGGGCGCGGTGGCTCAAGGCTGTAATCCCAGCACTTTGGGAGGCCGAGACAGGCAGATCACGAGGTCAGGAGATCGAGACCATCCTGGCTAACACGGTGAAACCCCGTCTCTACTGAAAAATATAAAAAACTAGCTCGGCGAGGTGGCAGGCGCCTGTAGTCCCAGCTACTTGGGAGGCTGAGGCAGGAGAATGGTGTAAACCCAGGAGGTGGAGCTTGCAGTGAGCCGAGATCCGGCCACTGCACTCCAGCCCAGGCGACAGAGTGAGGCTCCCTCTCAAAAAAAAAAAAAAAAAAAAAAGAGCATACAGTTAAGGAGAAAAAAATACATAACCATCTCCATAGATAAAGAAAAGACATTAAATAAATATTAATATTCATTCATTTAAAAAAATTTTATAGAGATGGGATCTCACTATGTTGCTCAGGCTGGTCTTGAACTCCTGGCCTCAAACAACCCTCCCACCTCAGCCTCCCAAAGTGCTGGGATTACAGGCATGAGCTACCACCCCCAGTCATACCATTCTTGTTTGTTAAAGCCACTCAATAAAATTAAAATTGACCTAAGCATGCAAGTAACATCTTAATGGGGCTAGAGGCTCTCTCACTAAAGGCAGGAATGAGACAAGCAGGCCTACTTCCCCACTGCTGTTTAACAAGGTCAGAAGGCATTAGACAAGAGAAAATATGCAGAGGCAATTAGAATTGGAAAGAAAGAAGTAAAATTGTCTCTGTTTAAAGATGACATAATTATATATTTGGAAACCCCAGAAGAATTAATAAGAAAATTACTATACCCAATGAGAGAATTCAGTAAAGTAATGGGTTATAATATCAGCATTCAAAAATTAATAGCCTTTATCTACACACACAAAAAAAGAAGATATGAGAAGGCTTATTTTAAAAGGCAAGAAATAATACATGATAAAGTTATAAGACTACAAGAACATATGACATAAACTATAAGAACTGTTCAAAAACCTATATAAGGAAAATTACGAAACACTCCTGAAAACACAAAAGTAGAGGCTGGAACACATGGAAAGACAGTGTTTTTGGATAGGAGACTTCAACGTCATAAAGATATTAATCCTCCCTAAGTTAACGTATAAGTTAAATGCAACCCCAATGAAAACACCATCAGTCTTTTTCTGCATCTAGATAAACTGATTATCAAGTTCATTTGGAAGAACAAGCAAGAATAACCAGGAAATCTCTAAAACACACACACACACACACCAAAAAAAGCAATGAAGGGAGGTTGGGCCTACCAAGATATTAAAACACATGACAAAGCCTCTGAGATTTATAAAGTGTGGTATTGGCACATGAAAAGGCAGGCAGACCATGGGAACAGAAAAGGAAATCCGGAAACTCATCTAAACGCATGTGAAAATTTAGTCTATGACAGAGATATCCTGTCAAATCAATGAAGGAAAGATGGATTTTTAAATAACCGGTTTGAGAGCCATATGGAGAATGATAAAATTGTGTTCTTTTCTCACACCATACACCTGGACGAAGTCCAAATGACTCAGAGATTCAAATGTAAAAAACGAAACCATATAAATACTAAAGGAAAACATGAGCCAATTGCTCTAAAAGCTAGGAGTGGGGAAAACCTTTCCCAACAATGACTCAAAATTCAGAAGCAATAAAGGAATGATGGGTAAATTCAGCAACGTCAAAAGTGTTTCTGTAGTCGGGTGCGGTGGCTCGTGCCTGCAGTCCCAGCTACTCAGGAGGCTGAGGTGGGAGGATCACTTGAGCCTAAAAGTTCAAGACCAGCCTGGGAAAAATGACAAGACCCCATCTCTAAAATAAAAATAATAACTTAGCCAGGCGTGGTGGTGCACACCTGTAGTCCCAGCTACTCAGGAGGCTGGGGTGGGAGGATCGCTTGAGCCCAGGAGGTGGAGGCTGCAGTGAGGCATGGTCACATCACCACACTCCTGCCTGGGCAACACAGCAAGACCTTATATATTTTTATATATATATATATATATATTTTTTTTTTTTTTTTTCTTTGAGACGGAGTCTCGCTCTGTCGCCCAGGCTGGAGTGCAATGGCACGATCTCGGCTCACTGCAAGCTCCGCCTCCTGGGTTCACGCCATTCTCCTGCCTCAGCCTCTCGAGTAGCTGGGACTACAGGTACCTGCCACCATGCCCGGCTAATTTTTTGTATTTTTAGAGAGACGGGGTTTCACCGTGTTAGCCAAGATGGTCTCAATCTCCTGACCTCGTGATCCTCCCACCTTAGCCTCCCAAAGTGCTGGGATTACAGGCATGAGCCCGGTCAATCTCATCTTTAAAAAAAAAAAAAAAAAAAAAAAAGAAAGGAAAAAAAATGTTTCTATGGCAGAAATAAAAACACGAGCAAGATAAAAAGAGAAATTACGAACTGGAAAGGTGTTTGCAACTTATAAAATAGATGAAGGGTTACTCTATATATTATGTATTCATGATAAGGGGCTTCAAAAATTGAGACGTAAAAGACCAGCTATCTTAGAAGGAAAGTAGTCAAGAAATGTGAACAGTTCAGAGGAAAAATGCAAATAGTCCCTAGAAGAAAAATTCAAATAGTCCTTAAATATAAAGAAAAAAGAATGCTCAACCTAACATTTAATCTTAAATGCAAATGACAACTGTACCCAGATTGGACTTCTCGCCTGTCAGATTGAGAACCACCTGAGCTTGTCAGCGCACACTGCTGGCAGTACTGTGGGGAATCAGGCACTCGTAGATTGTGGGTGGGATATGAAATGATTCAAACCCTGTCAAGGGGAGTTTGATGACATCTAGCACAATTTCATGTACATTTACATTTTGATCCAGCAACCTCACTTCTAGGAACCTCATCCCAAAGATACACTGGCAAAAATATGAAAAATAAATGTACCTGTGAGCTGCTCATTACTGCACCTTTAATAACAGTAAAAGATTGGAAACAACCCAAACTTTCATCAGTGGGAGCCTCGTTAAATGAATCATGGTGGATCCACATAATGGAACTCTATGCAGCTGTGAAAAACTAGAGTAGCTCTATGTACTGCCACTATGAAATAATCTTCAGTAATGGAAAAAGTATGAATGATATCTCCGCTGTTTATCTAGAAAGAGGAAATACAAATATATTTTCATAATTACTGTCAGAAATGTACATATAAATGTACATGCATACACGTATGTACACATACACACACATACTTTTCAGTGGCACAAGGAACCAAAAGTCAGGTTATCTTCAGGAAGACTAAAGGAACAAGGAGATGGATGCAGAGACAGACTCCCCTGAATAGGCCTTCTCCATATTGACTTTGGACCCATGTAAATGCTTTATCGAATCATAAAACAAAATTAAATTTTAAAAAGTAACCTGTAGTAATTGAAAGCTAATGAAACAAATAAACCTGGCCATATATCAAGTTCATTAAATAATCGAACATATGGGAATTCTTTCAAGGGGCTTTAGAATTGTAAACACTAAATAAATAAAATGTTAAGCAGTGCTCAGTAATCACATTGCTAGAAATAGTATTGGCATTGTTATTCTGAATACAGAGAGCAAATCGTATTATATTAATGTCATTAAGAACCAAGATCTTCAGCAAAAGAGAAAAGAGATATACAAATTTCAAAAATCAAAGAGGTTAAGATTAGATGGAATGCTAAATGTGAATTCGAAATATCAATTTGAACTCACGATGTAGTTTCTCTTAAAGAAATTTAATGGATATCCTAGCTCTGTCCCATGAAAGGGCCCGCCGTAGTGAGTGGCCCAGCCCTAGACTTTGGACTTTCAATGTTAGTCCTCATTAAAATGAGCCCATGCTCCTAGAAGAAAAGTCTGATTCCAGGACAGGGGCAGGAAATATACGCAATGAACGTGGAACATCTTGTCATACGAGGAAGCAAGAAGTTACCAAAGACAAATGATATTGTGCCCAAGGAACCCCAGAGCCAGCCGGAGGAGGCCCTCACTGGCCAAAGGTGGATGAAGTAATTATAATCACAGCAGGATCTGGCTGTGGAGGCACGGCTGTAATTCCAGCCTCATGGGAGGTTAAGGCAAGAGGATCGTTTGAGCCCAGGAGTTCAAGGCCAGCCTGGCAACATAGTGAGATCCTGTCTTTAATTAAAAATAGTAATAATAACTGCAATGGATTAAAGCATATGAAATATGTTAAAATCCTTGGGTTCATAATGATACTGGAAAAAAACCTCATTGGCCATCTTTGGAAGATTGTTAGGAAAACAACTCATTATTCTAAAACCTAACAAAGAAACACAAAGAATAAATTATTTATCCTGCCTCTTCTATAAAAATTGTACTCCAGGATAACTAAATATTGATGAGGAGAAGTTTTTCCTTATACAGGTATTTCAGGTAAAAATAAAATAGGAAACAAAAGAATACATGTATTTTTCATGCCCTAATCAATCAGAGAGTGCGTGCCTCTTGTGAAGAACAGCCTGGTAAAAACACAAACCCGAACCCGGTCAGGCCCTGAGGTCTCGCAGCCAGTTGACAGGAAACGCAGGGGACACAGAGCAGTCTGAAGAGCACCCCAGGGTGGCAATCCGCCAAGGCCAGAACCGGAGAATCCCCACAGGCAAGAGCCCTTTGTCGCTCTGTTTGTTCCACAAATCAATTGCAAGGAAAAGAGAAGTGGAGAGAGAAAGGGAATCAGGTTAAAAGAGGCCAAAGATGACTGCTAATGGTTATGGGGTTTCTTTCTGGGGTGATAAAAATGTTCTAAAATTCACAGTGCTGATGGTCGCACAACTCTGTGAATACATTAAAAACTACTGAATCACACACTTTTAGGTGGGTGAATTGGATGGTATTTGAATGATATCTCAATAAAGACAAAGAAAGACAGACAAATAAGAGGTACCAGTTGCCATGCATGAACCTTAGGCAGATTCTGATTCAGCCAAACTTAAAAATAATTCATGAGGCGACTGGATTATCTGATGATATTAATGAATCATCAGGTTTTTTTAAGGTGTAATAATGGCATCAAAGTTTTTTTTTTAATTATTTATATTTTGATTGTATAAATTAAAATATTTACCCATGAAATATCTGGGATTTGCTTCAAAATAATCTAGTTGAGGGGTTGGAAGAGGCAGTGGCTGAATTGAGACCAGGCTCGGGCTGGTGATTGTTGAAGCCAGGTTCTGGGTAGTGAGACCCATCAGCCCATTCTCTCTGCTTTTGAACAGAGAATTGAATCAGGAAGCTTTAGGGATCACCAGGAGCTTAGGACCTGTTCCCAAAGAGTCTGACTCAGAGGTCTGCTGCAGGGCTCTATGAGGCTGGAGTCCTGTGACCCCGTGCACACCCTGTACAAGCCCCCTGGCTACAGCATCAGAGTGGGTGGGGGAGACCCTTTCCCTCAGTGATTTTCCAGACCATAGACACTGCAGGGTCTATCCATGAGGGAGACCCCCGCAGTCCAGCCTCTGAGCCTGGCAGTGCTTCAGGATTGCCTACTTTGTATGCTCACTATAGCACACACCCTTGGGCATGGAGAGGAGCTAGGTAATAGCCTCCAGTCGACTGTGCCAAAGACAAGAACATCACCTGGGTTAAAAGTGATGACTTCCCACCCTGGCCAAAGTATTGTGACTTTGAAACTGGGAGGGAGGTTTGTGACACCAACAAGCTCCTGGGTCTGTCTTCTTTCAAGTCTCAACAGCAAGGTTATGAGGTCCACTGGGACTTCTCCTGGGTGGGTGTGGACAGTGCCTGCTCCCCCTCCCTTCACATTTCGGTAATAAGGGAAGTATGTGGAGGGCTATAAGACCAGGAGGTGCCAGGTTTGTGCTGGGCATGAGAAGTCACTGTTCCTTAGATCCTAGGACAGAATCTCCCTTCCAAGTTCCATCTTCTAGATCTAACTCCCCAAAAGCCAGGAGAACAAATTAGGAGCTAGATCTGCCAGGGCAGAGAGGCAGAGGCCCAGGGCTCCACTGCACAGGCAGATGCTGCCCGGAAACCGGGCCTGAAACCTGATGTGCACCGTGGATGCCAGCAGGGTGCATGTCCCGGCCCCTTTCCCGGGAACCCAGCCTTCCTGGAAAGTCTCCCCTGAGCCAGGCTGGGCAGGAGCAAGGAGAGGCCCCCAAACCCCTGCAGGTCTCCCCCAAGCTATTGCCACAGCCCCGTGGTGACCACTCCTACTCTGTCTGCCACACAGAGAGTCTGAGCAGGTGGTGGACATGGCCTTCCTGGGCACCCGGGCTGGACTCCTGAGAAGCAGCTTGTTCGTGGGCTCCGAGAAGGTCTCCGACAGGTGGGTTGGGCCGGCCACCCCAGGAGGGCAATCCCTGCAGGGCAGAGAGGGGCAGAGTCCCACGGTGTGTTCCTGGGCTGTGGGTGGACTGGCACAGGGTCTCCAGTCTGCTGGACCCTGGGAGCCCAGCAGGGCAGAAGGACTGGGATTGACAGATTGGGGTGGTGGGAGAAGCAGCCCTTCCCCAAAGGCTCACAGCTCCTGGTGGTGGTGTCCCCAGGAGAGGATGGAGGCTGGACCGGTCAGGGAGACAGACTTTGAAGTTGAGGGTTGGTCGGAGAATCCATCATAGGAATCTCTAAGGGAGAAAGCCGGAATTGCTTTCTTCTCTGGGCTGGTCTCTGTGTGACAGGCTGAATCTTCCGGCTGTGTCTCTTTTCCCCACTCCTAAGGGGAGAGGAGGTGCTGCTGGGGCCCGGCGGTAGGTGGAGCGCTCACCCCACAGAGCCTTCGTGAACCACCCACTCCCACCTTGGTGTGGGGGAGTTGTGGTTTCTTACTCTACCCGGTAGGAATCCAGGCCCAACGCCCTGTAGGCCATGGAAGGCTGAGGCCTCCACACCAGGAATGTTCAACGGGGGGTGATTTTGTGACATTCAGCGATGTCTGGAGACACTTTTGCTTGTCACACTGTGGGAGGCAGAGAGCGTCCTACTGCCATCTAGTGGGTGGAGGTCAGGGATGCCGCTAAACATCCTACGAGGCCAGGGCAGCCCCCGCAGCCATCGCCTGCACAAAATGTCACTGGTGCCCAGGCTGAGAAACCCTGCTCTAAGCCAAGGCTGGGTTCTGGGGGAATCCGGGGCTGGCCCACCCGGGTGCTCAAAGGAGGATGGGAGCCCAGAGGAGGGGTCAGGGGGCGAGCAGTGCCACCTGCCGCTTCACAACCCAGGAGACTCCAACAGGTGAGGACCTTCACGCACCTGGAGAGAAGCCCAGGGCCCCTGAGCCGAACTGACCCTACTCTCCTCGCCTCCCACCCGCCAGCTGCTCCTCTCGCTAAGCACACCCAGCCACGGAGCGCCATCTTTGAGCTTCTTCCAGGACTCTGTGACAAATCCACACTTGCTAAGCAAAGCTGAGGCTTTCTAGGAAAACAAATTAAGTTGCTCTTCCCTTTCCCTCCCTCCTCCCTCCCCTCCTCCCCCCACCCCTCCCTGCGGAGGTGGAGAGAAGAGCACCACTGCCTCCCTGACCCTTCCCTCGCCGCCTCTCAGAGGCTTCTAAGACTGGAAGCAGGAGATTCGAGGCAGACAGACCTTCCCAGTGCCTTTGCCTCCTGCGAGCACTCCCGGGGGCTCCCTTCACCCAGACTTGAGGTGAATGGCAGCCCAGGAACTGTGTCACAAGGCAGGTTGCTTCTGGTACATGTGAGCCCGTCACTCTGAGAACCAAATCTCAGTTATCCACCTTGTGGATTATCCACAGCAGTGTGTCTGCTCCCCACCCCCACCCCGCTTCTCCCTGCCTCCCACTCTGCTTCTGGCCAAACACTCCCTTCTGTGGGCTGCTGTGTGTTCAGGGAATGCAAAACCATAATTAGCAAGGTAAAGCTGCTCGAAAAAAGGAAACTCATAATGCATGCAAAAGCCTAGAGGCAATCCTCTTGAAGGAACTGTTTGGGGGGTTGATGCCCTCCTATTAGTGCAGTGATAGAGCTGACTCTGCAGCTTCCTCCCTCAGATGTGCCAGTGAGCCAGACAAGAAGAAATTAAGCTCCATCCAAAAGAAATGCTGCAGGCAGAAGAGTTTACATAAAAATGGAAAGTATTTCCTCATTATGCAGACCCTATACCTCTTCTAGCTGCTAGTCAGATGCAACATCATTTTGTTTCTGGAAAAGGCGAGAATTGCTGGGAAACATTGTCTGGGGCAGTACTAATTTAGGGGCTACAATCACTCTCCTAGCCCAGCCAAGATGACCTCGTATGAGAAAAGGAAAGAGGAGATGACTGTGTTCACAGATTTGGGGAGAGGTACCACATCTTCCTCCTTGCAGGAAGTTCCTGACGCCTGAAGACGAGGCCAGTGTGTTCACCCTGGACAGCTTCCCACTGTGGTACCGCCAGGCCTCAGAGCATCCTGCTGGCAGCTTCGTCTTCAACCTCCGCTGGGCAGAAGGACCAGGTAACCCACGGCCCTGTGCTCCTGGGGCTGGGCCAGCCTCAGGCCAGTCTCATCTCTCCTCCTGCTGTGCTCTTAGTGGGAAATGGGAACGAGATATGGAATAGAATGTCCAGACCACCAGGGTTCCCCTCCTGCCTTCCCTCGTGCCATGCATTAGTGACTTAAGGAAGCTCACTGCGCCTTCCCACACCACAGGTCCCGCGCTGAAGGCCTGATCATTTTATTTCCTAGCCAGCCATCAAAGTTGGCATTTAAAAATCCAGCATGGGATTCTAGCCCTGATTCCAAATATGAGATCAGAAGAGTCGATCTCTAAGATTCTTCTATTTATCCTGCCTGTCTGTGAAAGTTTCATAAACCACCCAGAAGGGTGGTTTCATTAGGGGCTGCAGCACTCACCAAGTCACTGGGGCTGCCCTGCTCTTACCAAAAAGAAAGAAAGCAGCCAGTCCCCAGTTACTCAGGACCACCCAGAACCAGCCTCAGGGAGCTCCCAGTCTGCTCCATAAGCCCCTCTCAGCTCAAGAGAGAGGCTGTGCTGGGCAGGTGGCAGGGAGGGTGGGGTATGAGGCAGTCGCAAAATCCCTGCAAGGCCAGGGGCCAGGAAGACTCTCAGAGTTGATGGCCACCCAACTGCCAGCCAGCCCCAGCCCCCATTCTGGAAAATAACCAAAATAGGAAAAATTAAGTGACTCTAACAGAGCACCAGAAAAATCGCCAAATGTTTAGACCTGAAAAGGCTTCAGTGTCTGCATAGCCTGGTGCTCCTGATTTATACTCGAAGCAACTGTGGCCCAGGGAGCTTTGGGGGCTTGTCCAGGGGGTCCCAGAGTGCATGGCACAGCCAGCCCTCCACCAGGTGAGTGCTGGGGCGGATGATCCCATTCCAGCACATGGATCCAGGGGCCTAGAGAGTGTGCACAGGCAGGTGGGGTGAGCCCCAGGAGGGGATGCAGGAGGGTGGAGACTTCTGAAAGGAGAGCCAGGGCTGGGGTCACTCAGAACTTCCCCTTTAGTGTGTCCTTCTGGCAGAGGCCTTCCACCACCACTTTGCCAAAACCATCCTCAAGTGTCATGATGGAGAAACGCCCTGGAGCTGATGGCTGGGGAGGCCCAGGATCCCAGGGGTCCTCCTGGAACAAGGACAGGGAAGGCAAACAGCAGGGAGGAGCTCCACCCCTACCCCCTCCGGAATTCCGCCTTCCTCACCTGGTGCTATGCTCTCCCTCCTGTCTGTGCCCGTTCCCTCCACACACGTGCCAATAACTACTATGCTTCACAAAACATTTTTCCACGTGTGTTTCATTTAATCTATACAACCCCATGAGATACGTGCTGTCATTATCCCTCAACTTATACAAGGAGAACTTGAGGCTCAGAGAGGTTCTGTGACTTGCCCAGGGTCACACAGCAAGGGAGCCACAGAGCCAAGCACTGCCCTAATCAAAGCCCAGGCCCCGTTACCACACTGAAGGTAAGGAAAGAGGGAGGGGGAGTTTTTATTGCCAGCTCAAGTCCAGCAGGAAGGCTCTGGAAGCAAAGGGGAGACCCCTTCCCACACCGTCCACCCCAAGGCTGAAAGAGGCAGCTCCTCCTGTATGGCCACGCCGTCGATAGCAGCACAGTGGGCTCCCCAGGGAGGGCACCCACAGGCCCCTGGAGAGGTTCTATAGTGAGGCCCTGGGCCCTGATGACAGGTCCCCTCCTGCCCTCATCCACCAGGACTGAGCCTGCTGGCTGCTGGGGGAGCTTTATGTGGTGATGAGGTGGGAGGGTGGGTGGGTGAGAAGCTGAGCCACGAGGAGAAAAGAGGGAAGCTGGAGCCCAAAAAGGGGGCCTGGTGAGGAGGGAGGCGGGGCCCACTTCCTCTCCACAGCCCGCTCACCCGCTCAGCGCACGCACACGCTTAGACACGTGGCCACCTCTGCACACTCCCTTCCACCCCAAGAGAAGGAAAACAACTGCGTGTCAATGGGGAAAAGAGGAGCAGCTGCCTCCAGGGTGAGGGGAAGCGCCCGTCTCTCTAGGCTGACATGGCTGCCTTTTGCCAGGGCCTGGTGGGCTAAGTCCTGCCCACATGGAGCTGCGCGGTGCAGTCAGTGGCCTAGAAACCTGTCCGCACACAGCAGAGCCTCAGCAACATGCCCACAGCCCACCTCTCTCCGGGCCCTGCCCCCTCCTGCACTTAGCGCCCTGATCATTCCCATCAGGTGCTGGGCCGGGTAGCCACGGTGAGCCAGGCACTGAAATAAATCCCTGATGTCCCCAGAGACTGCATCGTTAAGGTCTCCACATCCTCACATGAGCGTTTCCTACAAGCCTCTGCTGGCTGGGCTACAAACGCAATAGAAGGTCTGTCCCAGAAAATGGGCAGTGGGACCCAGAGAATGCTGTCAGGGCCGCCACATCACTACCTCCGAGATGTCTCTAGACGCAAGGTGGGGAATTGGGGGCCTTTCGACATCATGGGCAAATTTCTAGAATCAAGGACGACCTTACGTATTGGAAGTTCCTGGAATCAGACTGCAGTTTTAGGTTTCTTGAGATGCCTGATGACCACAGGTGTGATGGGTGATCTTGGCCACATGGCAGATGTGAGAAGCTGGTGGTGAAGTCCCAGGACAACTGACACTGTTGTAATAATTGCCGCACAAGAGTCCCGTTGCTTCGTGCAACATTTGACATCAAGACATTCTAACAAAATACGATAGCACATCAGAAAATGTTTGCCCCTTTCTCAGAAGTTTAATCTGCATCTGACCTGCGGGCAAGAGTGCTTTGAAACTCCAGTCCGGGGCCAGGGACTGATGAGAATGAAGAAGTAGCCAGCCCCAGTCACAGCCAGAAAGCTCTGCTTCAATGTGGAGATGAAACTGCCCTCTAAACTGTGCACCTATGGTGGCCTGATTGTTCCAGAAGAAGTGGAGAGAGCAATGCAAGGCAAGCCCTGTGGCCTTCAGGAGCCTCGGGGCTTGCCTTGAGTCACTGCAGAGAGTCCCAGAAGTGAAGCAACAGCTGTGAAGCAAGTGAAAGACCCAGAGAGCGGCTGTGCGTGGAGGGTCCGTCGCCTCGCTGCCCAGGGCCGCACAGTGGCTCAGCTGTGGCATCCGGCTTCCTGAATGGGACTGACTGTCGGCGTCCTCTCTGACTCATGCAGACTCACAGAGAGCAATCCAGGATCACCCACCACCCAGTGCTGAAATGCAGCCTGTCCTTCCTTCCACTGGAAGGGATCACTGGGCGCGACATGGGTGTTGTGGGCAAGATGCATGCTGCAGCCGACAGACAGACAGAAACCCCGGTGTCGTAGGGACACTGCGGCCCTGCACTGTTCTGGTGGCCAGAGGCCGTGTGTGTGTCTGTCCAAGACCCGTGTTGGGGTCACCACCATCACAGCAGCTGCTTCTCCAAACACGACCCCTGTCCCCACCCTCACCTCATTTCTTCCAAGGATGTCTTCGCCTGCCTTTATTCCCGTCTCCTATTCCGAGAAAGTGGTAGCTCCACCTGCCCCAACCGCGGCTCTTCCCCAGTGACGGCGCTGTCTTTGTTTCCCCAGAAAGTACGGGTGCGCCCACGGTGGTGACGGCAAGCACAGCTGTGGCGGTGACCGTGGACAAGAAGACAGCCATTGCTGCAGGTAGGAGCTGCCCTTGAGGCGCTGAGGCCGGGAAGCTGGGGTCCGTGTCAAGAGCAAGGGATAGATCACAGCGGGAGGCCCCGCACATGTGGCCAGGGCCACAGTCCTGCCGGTGGAATGTGGGATGGGCGGAAGTGCACTCTTCCTAAGCCATTTCTTTTGTAAAACGATAACACTTTAGATGTAAAAGTATCCATGACGTGAGCAAAATGAAGCCCAGAGAGGCTAGGAGATCTGCACGGCCACCCAGGACGGAGACTGCCGCTCAGCCCCCCGCCACCCCCACCCACTCCCCCTTCCATACAATATATTTACTCTATGCAAGCTTCTCTTGAGAAACACTTCCTGCGGGTTAATAGAGCATTACCGAGGCATTCCATAGCTGAAAGGAAGGCTGGCGGGCAGAGCTGTTTTATTCTAGGCCTTTTATCAATCATCGTCACCATCATAAAGCTAATCAATCATCGTCATCATCATAGAGCTAATATTTACTGTTTACAGAGTGGTAACTTCTTGAAAGCTTTGCTATTGAAAAGATGAAGCCCAGCAGCCCTGAAATTGCCCGGGCCTCTGTTAGAAACACACAGTCTCAGGTTCCAGCCCATGCCTATTCAACCAGAGTGCACTTCACTGAGGTTCCTACTGATTTGCCTAAACATTAAAGCTTGAGAAAGCTCTTTCGCAATATTAACTTATTTAACCTTTACAAATATTTTAGAGTGTAGGTATCGTTGTCAGCGCCTGTTTTATAAATGAGGACCATAGGCTCAGAACGTTTGGCTCAAAGCAACCCAGCTAGCGGGGATCGGATGCCATAATCCAGTCCAGACCTGTCTCTTCCCCACAGTGTTATTCCACCAAGAGGTCATGCCTCTTTACATAGAAAACAATGGAGCTGATTCCTGTGTCATCCGCTTGAGTGCTCCATCTCCTATTGCCCTGGGGTCTCAGATCCTGCTTAAGAGGGAAGTGGGACTGTGACTCGAACCCCTAAGGCATGAGCTCAGTGTGTATGTTCAGCACATGCCACTGTGGAAACTGCCTCCCATGCAGTCCTTGGGGTGACCCAGTGAAGGGGATGGTTTGGGCTCTATTTTACAGCTGAGGAAACGGAGACCCAGAAAAATTACTTGCCCAAAGCCCCACAGCTAATAATGAATGAGGCTGGGATTTGAACGCAGACCGCCTCTTGTTGGAACCCAGGTTCACTGCCCTGTGCTGCAGTTTGCCATGGCTTATGTGATGAGAGCAACTGTGACCCTCACAAGCTTCTCCTGACTTTGAGTGTCTTAGTGCCGCAGAGTCCTTGGTGTCTCTGCCTAACTGTCTGAGAAAGATCAGGCCCCTGCAATGAAGCCCTCCTTAGCCTTGTTTCAGCTTCAGTATCTGGAACCCAGCTGAGTTCTGAAACGTTGGGTGATCCAACAGGCACTCGAGCTTGGCCGCACTGGCTCCATGAACGCAGCTGTCAGGCACCTGCCTTGTAACTGAGGCCCTGGGCAGGTGAGGACTCTCGCAGCAGGATGGGGACAGAGCAGACAGGGTCAGGGCAAAGGGGATGGAAGGAGCCGGCTGGGCTCTGTCTTCCAGCCTCAGAGAGGGCACCAGGGCCGCCCTGAGTTGGGGTCCTGGGCTGTGTGCCGCTCTGGGATAAGCGATGGGGGGAGAACGGCTCCGTCTGACATTGCCGAATCGTCTCGGGTAGAAACCCCCGTGTCACTGGTTGTCTGCAATGCAGCCACCCACAGCACTTGGAAGGGATTTGTGCCCTCCCAGTTGCCGTGCTTCCCTGGGCCCAGGGCACACTAAACCCAGACCCGATTTCCAGGCCAAACTTTGACCCTGAAATCGTCTCCCTTCAGACTGTTCCGTGCTCCCAGCCAAGCCAGGGCCTGTGCTGCTCCCACGTGATGGGGCCCTTCTCAGCTCCTGTACACCTGGAGGTCTAGGAAAGACAGTGGACAGGAGGTCAGGCTGCTGGCTGTGCTTTCCTGCACTCTCCAATTATTTGATAGCATTTTTAACTCAGAGCTGAATAAGAGCCGAGAGGGGTTGCCATGGAAACAGTGTCCCAGTGCCTCCAGTTTAACACACTGCAGACAATCGCTCTTATACTCTGGGGTGCATGAATGCCAGAGGAAAAGAAATGGGGTGCTGGAGACCTGATACTTCAATTACAATTTTTCTTTTGGTCTCTTTCTGTCACTTCCTCTCTCTGGCCTGTGGCTCAGCCTCCCTGATCCTGGGGCCAGCTGGAGCCTGTCGCTGAAGGAGGGGTGGGTGGTTCGTTTGCTGTCCCTGGAAACGGCTGGCACTGTGAGTGTGTGAGCGCCAGGCCTGCTGAGTGTGGTGTCTGTGGTGGGGGCTGTATAGTGACGATTGTGCGCCGAGCTCGAGGGGAAGTTAGGAGACGGGCACTCAGCCCAGCCACGGGGGCAGCGGCGGGCTGCACGTCACTGCCATGTCTCACGCCACCGGCTCACACAGAAGGGCAGCAGACCGGTAGAGATCGTGTTCATCCCTAAGCAGGTGGTTTATAGACAGCTACTGCAAAATTTCCAGAGATCTAACTTTTGGATCAGGATCTGTTTTCAATTCTCCATGTCCTCCAGGCCCTAGGCAAGGAATGAGGTCAAGCTCCAGGACGGAGGGGCTGTAATGGGCAAGGGTTTGTCCGGCAGACGGGCGTTCTTCCAGAACGACTTGCAATGTACAGAAGCCCCTGCACAGAGGCCCTTCCTGCCGGCCAGGGCTGCAAGAGCTCTCCTCTCCTGAGAGGTCGGCCTCAGTACCGGCCCAGCCTTCAGACCTTTGAGGGCTTCTGTCTGGGAACCATGACATTTGATTACACACATATGCATGACGGAGACCTGTGCCAGGCCTGGGAGGGGCCCCGTTCTTGCTTCTGCAGTGGGGCTCGGGAAGGCTTGTCTTGGGCCCTGCTCTGATTATTAGGGCTGTAGGAGAGCAACATGTTATCACCGCCTGGGGAAGGCGGACACCCCGGCTCTGCCGTGGAGTGGAGCTGAACTCCCGGGGGACCCCGACGGTTCACTTCACTCCAGGGTTTGCTCCTGGCTTGCTGGGTTGTTATCCAAAGGAAGATCCTGGGAAGCAGAAAATTCCGCCTTGGCCTCTGAAGACTAATGAACCATATAGCCGAGGAGGGAGTTCTCGGGCCGAGCGTTGAGCCCACTCTTCACTAGGGCTCGCCGTGTACTCATAACCCCAGGGGTCTGATGCTCTTCCTCATCCTCTCTACTCGGTGCCTCGTTCCCCAGCCCTCCAGTCCATAATTCTGGGGCCCACCTGCTGAGCCCCGTGGAGGGTTCACTCTGCAGGCCCAGAGTGTGGTTTGCTGGCGCCCGAGTAAGCCCTGAACGGGCTCCCCCTCCCCACCAGCAGCCCCGCCAGCAGCCAGTGAGGCTGAAAGAACCCAGTCATCAGAGGCCCCTCCAACTGCCCTCCCCTCCCACTGTGCGGCGGCATCCTCTGGGCAAACAGTGCCTTCTCGCCACACAAGCCCATCTGTCCTGGCTGCCAGGGCCAATTCATGTCAAGGCTGGGTGGATGAGCAGCACCCACAGGGCATGGCCACGGCGGGGTCCCCAGCTCACCTTCACATCACAACCTCAGCGCCGCCCAGCTAAGCTGCCCTGAGGCTCAAGAACCTGCCTGTCAGGTCGGGATGGAAGTACCATCCTGGGTCTGCCAGGTCACGAGCTCACTGCCCCCAGCCACAGGGCCTCGCTCTGATCCAGGACTCAGCCTCTGCCCTCTCCCAGTGTTGCCCTAGCCCTGGCCCTGGGCGGGAGGCACCGTCTGTCATCAGAGCTCTACGCATCAGGGTCATGGCCACTGGCGCTTTTTCCAGCCTCCTGGGGAGGTGGGGGACAGGAAGCAGCTCTCCTGGCACCCAAGTCCCCTTCCCTCCCAATGAAACCAGGAAGTACGTAGGAAAATACAGTCTTTATTGGTCTTCTGAAACAACAAACCAGAAATATAATTTTGCCTTTAAAAATCTTCTGTCTCAGGCTAAAGATACCACCATTGACAATGCCCTCCCCTCCCCCAGTCCCTTTAGAAAATCCCCAGATCTGGTACCAGCCCGCACACCAAAAGAAGCAGGAAGACTGTGGCTGCAGCCGGGGTGGCCTGGGGTCCCAGTAAGTCGCCCATGCCAGGCGTCCTCTGTCCACCTGCCAGGACCGACCTCCTCAAAGGCACTCCTCCGGGCCCCCAGCCCACCCCACTCACCCACTGCCGCATGAGCAGGGAGGGTCAGAGGAGGGCACAGGAGCTAGGCCTGCCAACTCCCTCTGCTCAGACCCTTGGCTTCAGCGTTCTGGCTGGCCTCTTCCTGAGCCCCCATCGAGATTCCATCCAAGAGCCAGAGACGAGCCTGATGCCTCCTGAGCCTGTGAGCACGACACCTAGATACCCACCGTCATCGCACTCTGAGGAGGGACGGAGCTGGGGAGGGGGACAAGTAACCTGGGAAACCTGCACTGCCTTGGCGGCAGGTGGCTCCGTCCCAGACAGGTTCCCCACCCACTCTCTGGTTTGGCCCCGCCTGGGTGCAAGGAGTGCTCTGGGGAGCCACGCTGAGCAGACAAAGCCCGGAACAGAGGCCCCATCCTGGGAGCCTCTGGGCAGCGTGTGGCCACCCCCTCCCGCTCCCGGGCTCTGAATGCGATAGGCTGGCAGGCAGTGAGCCTCAGGAGAGCCACCGTGTTCTCTGCCTGCCACCTGCTCTCCCCAGAGGGTGCCACCAATGGCAAAGCACCACCAAGTCCCAGCCCTGAAGTCACAGGCCAGGAGGACTGAAGATGGAGGGTGAGAGGCACAGAGTCACGGTGCCAGGCTGCAGGCTGTGGAGGAATCAGTAGGGGCCCTGCAGAGCATGGTGCTGTGATGTGCGTGGGCAGGACCGAGGCAACGCCAGTGGTGTGTGGCTGGGTTCTCAGGAGGCCGCCATGCACACATGCAGCCGCTCCAGGCCCCTGGGGGGTGTCCCGGGAAAGCCCAGCAGGAGAGGTGTGAGAGGGTTACCATGGTGACAGGAAGTCTCCTCCAGTGGCACCACTTTGGCCCACTTTAGAGGATCTCAAAGGATCCGGGTGTTACTGGTTGAGTTCCTTCCCGCTGTTGACTTGAGAAGATTGCAGTGAGCAAGCGAGAGGCTCTGTGATCTCAGGGAGGCCCCCGGGGAAGAGCATGCCTCTGCTGTCCGAGTGCTCATAGCCTCAGTCTCCATGTGACCGTGTGAGTGTGAGAATGTGTCTGTGTGTGTGTGTGTGTGTGTGTGTATTCTTTCAATCCGTGTGACTGCACTGGTGATGCAATGGGTGTGTGAGTGAATCAGCGAATCCAGGAGCATGTGGTCAGTGTGACCTATAGCAGATCCAGAGGCAGGATGGCGTCGGCCAGGGGTGTGTGGTGTTTCTGAGTGCTGGGTCCAGATGGCAGGGCTGGTGTGTTTGCACATTGGTACCAACAGTTGTAGAGCTGGGCCAGCTTTCACACTGCAGGGGTGTTAAGAACGTCCTTCTGGCTTAGGAGAGAGTCTCAGAAATCTACCTTCATCCCTCAGATCCCTCCCTCCCCGTCCCCTCAATGCAGGTGAGGTGGTACCAGCAAGGTAGGAAGAGTCACCAGCTGTGGCCACCCCAGGGCAGGAAGGGCGACAGGGGAATGCCCAGTCCGGAAGCCTCCTCTTGCACACACCTCCTTGCTTTGCCGTGGCCAGAGCTTAGGGAGATCCCCCAGATGTTCCAAAGATGTACTGGCTCCGAGAGGAGCATCCGCAGGAGCCCCCAGCATGGCGGCTTCCAGGGAGCCTCGAAAGTGCAGGGAGAGAGCCCGCTGTGGCTTGTCTGCTGGAGGGCGGGGAGGAGAGTGGACTGGGGGAGGCAGTGGCCAGTGCCGGGTCAAGGTGGAGGCTGTGGCAGAGCAATGCCGCGTGCTCTCCCCGCCCTTCCTACCTGTCCGGGTGGGAGTGGGCGCTCAGGCCACAGAAGAGATCTGCTTCTGGTCCTCGTGCTCGCCCTCGGGGTCCCCCATCAGGGGCTGGCGCTTTTTGAGCTCCCGATGGTACTTGGCCATGAGGGAGGCGTAGATGCAGCCATAGGCAGCGGCCACCACCATCATGATGCAGACGATGCCGCACACGACCCCTGCGATGATCACCGTGCCCATGGCTCGCCTCACACTCGCCGGCCGGTGCCTCTGCTTCTGTGGGCAGGCCGTGCTGGGCTCCGGCTCTGGCTCAGCCCCGGACTTGGGCTTAGCAGGCTCTGGACTGGCCTTGGTGCAGGGTGGCCCAGGAATATCCAGCCCAGCTGAGCTATTCTCGTCCTCCAGCTGGGAGCAGTAGTTGAACATCTCCATGGGGACCATCCGCATGTCCTTCCCCCTCAGCTCCTTGGGCAGGGTGCAGGCAAGCTGGTCCAAGCGCCCCCCTGCATGCAGGAGAGAAAAAGAGGGGCTGACCAGGCATCCAGAACTTGCACTCCCTCTCCCCATCCCCAGCTCCCCAAAACGGAAGCCCCAGAAGGTAGTTTTTATCAGCAATGTAGTCAATCCTGGAATCGCCATCTATAGAAGAGGAAGCGGAGGAGGGAAAACAGCATTGATTGAGCCAAGTCCACAGTGAATTACGTATATCGTGCCATTTCATCCTCACAGGAGCCATGTGAAATGGATATTGTCTTTATTCCCATTTTATAGAGAAGCTCGCAGCCACTTCCATCCAGCCTGTCCTCTCCCGGGCCAAACTGACCCACAGAGCAAGGCAGTGCTAACGTGGGGAGGTGCCCAGGAAAGGGCTGTCATTGCAGAAAGCTGAGTGTCCGTGCCACACTGTCTGCCCCTGAATCTGCCTGCTGATCACCTGTCTGTGAGCCCAGGATACTGTTCTCAACACAGCATCTTATCCTTCTAGGGTTCTTACGTCTCACTCGAAGGACAAAAGTCAAAACCCCCGCCTCTGCCAGTGCCCCTCCATGCAAGACCTTTTGGTTGCCTAAGAATGGGCAGCTCCCTTTCTGGTGTAGGGAGGAAGAGTTGGCAGGAATGTTCTCCTTTTCCTCCTTAGGAGCAATCCAATGGCCCCATCAGTGCCCCAACCACAGCCCTGTGAGTACAAAGGCAACGGGAGGGGGAATCCTGGAGGCACACGAGGCCAAGGAGAGGAGGCTGGTGCTGATGAGGAGGTGTGGGTACGTGGGCGCACGGGCTCGCCAACACGTCTTCATGATGATGGCGGAGCCTGGCTCAGACATAGGGAGACACAGATGCAGGACAGGGGTGGGGTGAGAGAGAGGGTGGCTGAGGACAACAATCTGCCTAGACGTCCCCTAGAAAGTGAAAGTTGGATTCTGGCCCTCTTTCAGCTTCCAGCGAAATCTAGATGCAGGCACTAGACCCCCTGCTGAAGAGATGCGGGCTGCAGCCACTCCGTCACTGGCAGCTCCCTCTGCAGCCCGTCTGCCGCAAGTCTCCTCATACAGTGGGCATCAATCTTTCCCTGGGATGCCAATGGAAATATTCCAAGATTTTGTTTTTAAGAAATGCAAGGTTGAAAGCAATTCTGCTATTGAAAAAGTCTGAAAAGTGCACATTCTCATGGCATGCCTTTTTGTGCTGGGAATTCAGTTCCCGACGACCATAGCAGAGGAGGGTCTAAAGACACCTGGCCTAGTAGTTCCCCTATGCGGCTGATGCCTGGGTGGCCTGCAGCAAACCTCACATCCCAGGAACATGTATCAGTACTGCCTGGGGAGGCAGAGCTGGGTGCTGACAGGGGTGCAGCCTCATTTCCCTGCTCAGAAGACCCAAGGTTGAATCCTGGCTGTGTCATCTTGTGAAAATTATTTAATTTATTTAATTACTTATGAGTTTTAGTTTTCTTAGCTGTAAAATAAGAAGGTCTATCTCAATTAGTTGCTGTAAGGATTAAAATCATGTACATGAAAAGACACTGGTAAACTGGAAACTATACAAATAGTAATCATTATTTCCCCTCTCACAAAAATGGAAGAAAGTATCATAGTGACTAACATTTTGTGGCACTTTATAGTATGTAAAACATTTTTAATTAACTAACACAGGAGAATTTCATGGAAATAATTGAAATTGTGGCTGGAGATGAAATGAAAGTGGTAAGACTTTAACAAAAAGCATTGGCATTATTTTCACCGCTTAAATATTGATTCATCAGCTCAGCAGACATTCATTGAGCATGTACTTTGTGCTGGGCACTAAATGGCATTTCAAGTCCACTTAGTATTTGATTCTTACCAGGAAGCGAACAGATAAATGAACGTTTTATTGAGGACTCACTTTGTGCTGGGCACCTCTCAAGCCACATGTCGTGCATTGCTGCATTTCATCCTCACAATGACCCTACGAAATAGATATTGTTTCCTTCCCACTTTACAGTGCCACAGCGAGAGGGCAACCAGCTTTCTCAAGATCACACAGCTAGCAGGTGGCAGAGCCGAAATACAAAGGCAGATCCGGCCCTTCTCACCACTGTCTTGCGCACCCTCCTTTCCCATCTCGTGTGACCATATCATAGGTCACTACAGCACTTTCCCACATTGAAGAAAAGGGGACGGGAAGAAAGTAAAACCTAACTCATTTGACTTCTTAAAGTCTGGATGACAAAACTTCTTGGGAGAGGAAGTTGGCACTGTCACCACAAGGAAGCTGTGGTTTTACTGAGGATTCATTCTATTCCCCTGTCATGTAAGGGTAGGTGTTTAAGAGACGGCTGTATTCTTCAGAAGAAGAGCTGTTTTTCTCCCTCCTTCTACCGCACCGGAGAAGCCCACAGGCAAACCTGGTGGGACACAAAGTCCAGGTGTCTTTACTTCCCTTATGTAACCTACGAAAGGGAGATCCAGTTCTGCGAGTCCTCCTAGGAGAAAGCGGGGAGCTAGCTTGGGGAGGGGATGCAGAGCAGGGAGGGGAGGGTGGGGGTGGAGGGAGCAGCACCAGCCTCTCTCCCACTGGCAGGAAGGGTGATGGCTCATCTGAGGGGAGGCTTGTGACTTTTCTAGCCGAGCTGGCACAGAGGCAGGGTCGCCCCCTTCTTTGCCCTGGCCTGCTCTCTGAGTCAGCACCCAGCCACCAGGAGGAAAGTGTGGGGCCAGAGGTGATTGTCCCGATCCCTGGGGCCCCAGCGGGGCCGGCTGTGCTCACCTCGGTAGGAGAACCACTCCATCCAGTGTTTGAACTCACGCAGGTTACAGTCACACTCCCAGGGGTTATCTCCCACTTGCAGCAGCTGCAGGTTCGCTAGGGGTTCAAATGTCAGCCGGTCCAGGTTCTGCAGACGGTTGGAGCGAAGCGAGAGGGAACGCAGAGCCAGGAGGCCGTCAAAAAGGCCAGGGGGCAGCTGGGCCAGGCCGTTGATGGACAGGTCCAGGTGGCGGAGCAGCGGCGCGTGCCGCAGCAGGTCCCTGTCCAGGGTCCTGATGCTGTTATTGCGTAGCTGCAGCTCAGTCAGATTCGTCAGGTCCCCGAAAATGGAGTGGGGCAGCTGGTCCAGGAAGTTGTTGGACAGGTCCAGCCGCTGCAGGCTGGACAGGTTGGCGAAAGCCCAGCTTGGCAGGGCACTCAGCTTAT
Source organism: Macaca fascicularis (assembly GCF_037993035.2). NCBI lineage: Eukaryota > Metazoa > Chordata > Mammalia > Primates > Cercopithecidae > Macaca > Macaca fascicularis. Next base: position 2,673,987 of record NC_088385.1, on the reverse strand, counting down.
TGTTCAAGAGCAAGAGGGTTCGGGTGGCCGCGGGCACATCTGGGGGCACCGTGGTGAGGCCTAGGCCACTGCAGTCCACCTCCAGGCTGCGGCTGTCACACTTGCAGGAGAAAGGGCAGGTGGGGAGGGCCTCCACGGCATACAGGGCGACCCAGCAGGTGATCCCTTGATGGGAGGGACAGATGGGGGAAAGAAAGCAACAGGCCAGGTCATTACCTCCTGCTACTCTTCCCTCCTTTCCAGCTCATATCATAACAAGCTCTTGGCTTTATCTCCTTTGGCACAAGCCACAATCAAGGCATAAACATTTATTAACCACATAAAAGGATAACAAATCCAAAGCCACTTCCATAGTAATGGACATCACACAGTGTCTGCAGGGCGCCCTGCCTTGCCACACATCTGGCAGAGCAATCACTTGAGTGGAGAATGACCCTGCAGACTCAGCCAGAGCCCAGAGGACAAGCCATGCTGGTGCACAGTGATGGGAAGCTTGCAGGGCCTCCCACAGTCATCTCCTGGGAGCTTGGGTCCTACAGACACCATGGATGTTGACACAATACAAGAGAAAAGGTTGTCAGAGAAACCTGCTCCCATGCTCTCTCCCAGTGTCACTGCTGGGACAAAGTCTCTCTTTCCCGTGGAAAATGGCCAGGCTGCTGGCCCCCTCCCCTCTGTGGCCCACCCCAACTCTGGAGCTGCCCTAAAGACAAGCTGCGTGTGGAAAGGCGAGAGCACAAAACAGCACTCCCAGCCCTGTCCTGCACAGCTTCCCACGTGCTGTTAGGTCTCCATGAACCCCACACCCAAGATGACGCCAGCAACTTGGCGTGAGGGTTTAGAGCCCAGCCTGTGCACCGAGGGTCCCACTGTCGGAGTGACAGGCTAAGATGCACAAACCCACTTCAACATTGACAAATCACAGGGCCCAGGACGCCTTCCACATTGACTCCCACCCTAACACCATCCAGGCTCTCAGCCTGGGCCTCTGTTCCTAGGGGCTACAGGGCAGCATTCCTGCACAATGGCCCGATTAACAGAATTCCTTTCCCGGTCCCATCTTTTGCCCGACTCTTCTTCTGCGTAGCGAGCATGGGATCCTGTGTGTAGGGCTGGGAGAAGTGACCCTCAGGGAACAATCACATCAGAGCCGTGCCTTCCGTTGTGGAGCAGCCCTTTCCAACAGCAGCCTCAAAAACCCCTAAGTGTCCTCCTGAGTAGCAGGGAAGCCTGCTCGTTGTGAAAGGGAACTGGGAAGAGCTCAAAATAGTTCAGTCCCACCAAGTCAGCCCAGCCAAGGTCAGTTCCACACAGACTAGAGAAAAGACCCCAGCCAGAGAAGTAATGGAGAAGTTCAGACCCAGCTCACAGCCCATCAGTCCATCCCCGACCTGGGGCCTGGGACCTGAGACCTGGTACCTGGGACCTGAGACCTGGGGCCTGAGACCTGAGACCTGGGGCCTGGGACCTGAGACCTGGTACCTGGGACCTGAGACCTGGGGCCTGAGACCTGGGACCTGGCTGTCCCAGGTCGGGGTGGACCAATGGGCCATGAGCTGGGTGCGAACAGCCTTAAGTCTTGTCCAACAGGGTTCTGGGTGTCTGGTGTCCCAAAGGGTGGAGCTTGAAGGAAGAGGATGAGACTCTCCCCTTCCCCTGCCTGGAGGATCGATGACAGCTGAGAGCTGACACGTGGCTAGATCTGGCCTAGGCCTCTCTGTAGCCTAACAGCGAGCCCCCCTGTTCTTGGTGAGAAGTGAGCACAGGCACAGCCATGGAAGCCACTGGAGACCCTTTTTCTGGCCATCTTGGGTTACCTCATGTCACCGCTCACCTCTCACCCCTCTGAGCCCATCTGCTACCAGTCAGCCAGCCCCACACCACCACACCAAGCCATCTGAAAATCAGCATTCTTCAGACTTGACTTTCCCCAGGAAAAAAAAAAAAAAAAAAAAAATCCAATCCATTCAGCTTCCCTCTCCAAAGGATCTGCATCCCCAGAAGCCACTCGCCCCTCCCAGGGAAGGGCCTGACAGCAGGCCGAGAGCCGCGGCAGAAGAGCAACTCCCTGCCTCCGAACCGCCCTGGAGACCAGGGTGGCAGAAAAGCTCCAGTGACAAGAAAACATAATCCCGTATTGCGAGGTGTTGAGTGATTCTAGAATGAGGTTGAAAGGAGATCTGAGTCACTCGGGGGCCAGCCTCTCTCGCACAGTGAATAATTCAGGCTGCCTGTGTTGTGGGGCCCCGGATCACAGGGCTGGCCGCAGCGGGAAGTCAGGCGGAATGCCGTCCCCATCCCGCAGGACCATTTCCTCCCTGCCACCGTGTAGCCTTGGGCAGGCCAGCCCTTGTTGACCTTGTCCCTTTGCCACATATAAAGAGAATTCTCAGGGCTCCTTTCACCCTGACGGCTGCCAGGCGTTGCCTTCATTCACGCTTCCTCCCGTTTTTGGTAAATAGAGGGCTCAGTCTGCCTATATGTAGGAGGGGTTGGACCCACTCCCCAAAGTCTCTTCCAGCACCGCCTCCCAAGAGCCCACTAGGTCCTCTACTGAGAGTTGGGAAAGCGGAGACATAAGGAGCATAAGACATATCTCCAAGCTGACCCAGCTCCTGGCTGAGGCCAGCCAACGGGGCAGTTCCCATGGGAGCAAAAGGGCTCGCCACAGTCTATGAAACACAGACTGACAAGCTCAGACTGACAAGCTTAGGCACCAGTGAGGCTGTTTAAGACTCAGCAGGCCTGCGTTCCAGCAGAGCTCTTCTCTCATCGGGGACCCCAGGAGGTCACAGAGACTTACCTGGGGGAGGTAGAACAACTGTCGAGGCCTCCAACTCCAGGTCTAACCACTCAGCACTCAGCGGTGACTCTGACTGGTAGGGATGCTGTCACCAGGCATGACCCTGGCTTCCCAGAACATGGCCTCGGGTATCCCAGGAAGATCTGGCCTAGGCCTCCTGCAGCCTAAGTGTTGCTAAGGCCCCGTACGGTGCTACCTAAAGTCACCTCGGCACCCCCACCCCACCCACACCCTCCTCCGGGGCCAGGGGTGTACTCACAGGAGACCTGCCTCCACTGCAGGGCGAGCCTGCTCCTCTGCTCAGGGCTGCTGCCCGGCGCCAGCATGGTGAGGCCCACGGCTCTCTGGGCCCTGTCGCTCTGGGGAGAGAGGAGGCCCTGGGTGCACCGCCTGTCAGTCCTGAGGGAGGGAGGAGCACTGAGCGCAGGCAGGCACAGGGGCCCCGTTCCAGCCCAGGGGTTAGGGAGAGGTCCCGGGTGTCTCTTTACACTCCTCATGCCCTCTCCTGTTCCTCTCAGTTATGATTCCCTGGGTGGGGGAAGAAGAGGAGCCAGGGAGCCTTCAACCCCCTGGGGTGGGGGAGGAACAGGCCTCGGCTTGCACAGTGTGGCAAGGCCGGGGGCGCACCCGAGTGCCCACCCGGCCGCCTCCGCCTTCTTGTTGATCACTCAAATGTTTTCATGACAACCTGGTCTCCCATCTGGGCATTCCTTGAGTTATGGGTGGAGACACTGAGTTGTCTCTGCGAGGTGAGCAGAGTGAGGTCACAGGCCACAGCTGTCACCTGTCCCTGGAGGCTCCCCTCACCTGGGTCCCAGTTTCTCCAGCCCCACCACAGCTCACCATGGCCCCAGGGAGGCAGGGGCCAGGCCCTTGGCTGCTGCAGTCGCGTAGGGTGTGAGCCACTGGACGGCCTGCTGCTTCCCCCTGCACCGCCGCCCACGCAGAGGTGAATAGCAGCACTCTGTCTTCCGCCAGCCGGGCTATAATAAGACTCATCAGCTCAGGGGTTCATGCTGTGGCAGCTGCTAGGAAGAGACAGGGACACAGAGGAGAGGTGAGATCTCAGAGCAGGGGCGCTGAGGCAGCCGGGGTGCAGGAGCAGGCTTCCTTCCAAGGGGACAAGGGGGCACTTACCCTTTCTAGGGTCTGCCCCCCGTGTCTCCCAGCTGGGACACAGGACGTGTGCTGGGGTCTCCACTTCCTTCCAGATGGGAGGCCCAGGCTGCCAGCCCATCAGAGACGGGGACCGGGACTGGCATGTGTTTACCTGCTGCAGCTGGCAGGGGCGGGGACGGGTGGGGAAGGAGGGAGGATGCCTGCACCCCTCTCCTTCGCCCTCCACGGGCTCCCTGCATCAGCCCACTGCTCCAGGCGGCTCCCAGCCTCTGACCTTCCTTGGTTGCCAGATTTGTCCCTGGGTGATTCCTGGTTGCAGCCTGCCTCTCCCTGCCCCTATGGGCCTATGTAATTCTGGGAGCCCGGGAGACAATATCAGAGTGAAAAAGACAGGCCCAGAGGTAGATGGAGTTGCCAGGAAGCGTCAGTGCTGAGCCCAGAATCTCCGCCTGTTTGTGCAGGTTTCCACTCGGGCATTAGGGTCCTGCTGCAAACCCTGTTGCCCCCATCTTCTCCCCTCAGCTCCCCTCGGCCCCTCCCTCCTTGGGTGCTCCTCAGGCAGCCACAGCAGTGCCCAGTTAGAACAGGACAGTCGGCTCTGACCCCGGCAAGGGCAGCCTGCTGAGGGGCGGAGCGCTGCCCTCTTGGCTGTCTTTCCTCCCCTTCCCCCACACAGTAAGGGTGCCAGTCCGCCGAGGGCCCCGCAGGCGCTGGCAGAGGGGTCACAAGACTGGGCACAAATGTGGGATTGCAGGCAGCCTGGGACCCCCCTGCCATGCAGCCTTCAGGAGGACCCACGTCCCTGGCATGAGGGGTGGAAGAGCCCCTGAGGGTGGCGATGTCATGGTTCTCTAACCACTGTCTCAAGGCCAAGCCCCAGTGGGCTCCTGGTGCCAGTTGGCAGGGGTGGGAGCTCTGGGTTCAAATCTCTGGCCAGTTCTTTAAACAAACTGCTTATACCCTCTGGGCCTCAGCTTCTTTATGCCTAGAGATGGTGACCGCAATACCTGCTTGGTGGAATTTCTATGAGGATCTATCTAGTGAAGGGAAGAGAGTTGACACACTCAGTGCACATCACCGTGGAAATCCAGGCAGAGGCTCCTGCTCCAAGCTTGGACTTGAGCCCAAGACAGGCATGAGGGAGCAGCAGTTTCTCCCTCTGGGGGAGAGGGCTGTCAGCAGCAGGTCGGTGTGACGGCTTCCTTTCCCGATCCCACCAACCTCACATGTGAGCACCGCGGGCCTGTGGAGTCTGTGTATTTCTGCCCCACACCTATGGCCCTCGCAGACCTGCCTTCAAACGGCAGCGTCCACGCTGTCTGTCCCTCGAGCCCTGACCTTCAGCACAATCTCTCTTACTCAATCAAGAATGCCCATGTCCAGAGCTCACCGTCCACGGCCACCCAAGGCATAGAGATGACGATCACTTGCCCCAGGTCACACGGTAAATAAGGGACTGGATTGCAGGTTTTGGAGCCAGGCTGCCCGTCACTCCCTGGCGACTGTCACCAGTCAGTGGCCCTTCCAGGGAGATACTTATGTGTGCACAGAGCAGGGCACACACACAGGCCTCCCAGACATGTGCTTGAAGCTCTCTACACAGCACGGGATGCAGACACACCCACAGAGAGCCGTGCAGCGAGGCGTGTGCTAACATACATGGGCCCACATGCCTGCACACATGCACACGCACCTTGCTGGCAGCACTCCAGCACTTCTCAAATGCCAACACTCAGGCAACCGAATGAGATGCCTCTAAGTTCCCAAATGCCTCCAGCAGACATATGTGTAAGCCACCTGCAGCCTGGAGCTAAGGTCTAGAGAGAACCTCTGCAGGGCAGCCCCTAACCCATGAGATCCTTCCTATGCTCAGGGTCCACATTGAGGCCAGATGCCCCATCCAGGCATCTGCTCCCACTCCTTCTGGCTTGCTGCAGGCAGATAGATAGTGGAGAAGCCCTCCCACCCTAGCTCAGGCCAGTTTCCACCTAAGGCTTCTGCCTCCTCTGGGTAGGCTCCTCTTTTGCCTCCCACGCCACCCTTTCCCGTCCCTCAGTGCCTCCCACACTGTGAGCCCAGGGGTTAACCAGCACACAGGCTGGCGAAGGTGGCCTCTTGTGCAAGTCTGGACGTCCCATCTCCAGCCTCGACTGGGATGTCACCCGCACAAGTCAGGCAAGTCCCCACAATGCAGACCCATAGGTATTGTCTTGCAAGGTGGCAGGACACTGTTGATCCTGGTATTGTCTAGAGAAATGTGATGAAAACAAGGCCCCCAGGTCCATGCGGATATGCCCCTTGCTCTCTGAGCAGCAAATTCTGCTTTCCTGGGTTCCTTGGGCTTCCTCCTGGACACCAGGACCTTCCCAAGAGCGAGAAAAACAGCGCAGCTCGCAGAGGACACCAGTCATACATGTGTGTCGTCACAGAAGGACTCCTAGGGAGAGGTGGGGCTGCAGCCAGCAATCCCTAGTTCCTGAGCCTCTGCCTACCAACACACCTCCATCCAAAGGGCCCCTTCCCACCCCCAGAAGAGTGGAGCCTCCTTAAGGAAAGGGGGTGACCTACATTGGGAAGCTTGGAGAGCAGCTGCCGTGGCAGGCGCTGACAGCTGCTGAAATAAATTCACAGTCTGGGAGGGAAGTCCCTACCCAGGGTGCAGCATGGCGGACAGCGAGATCTCCTGTCTCCAAGTCCCATGGCCTCATCCACTCTGGATGCTGAGCCTGCTCCTAACCCAGTCCTAGAGACAGGGAGACCAAAGATAAGGGGCTGGGCCTCCACGGAAGCCCTGGCCTCCCTTCCAGAGAGAGCCAGGATGGGAGAATGGGGCTGAAAAGCTCAAAGCAGTCAAATGAGGAACTCTGGAGGGCCAGAAACACGGGCTTTGAGTGTAGCCCATTGCAACTCAAAGTGCAGTCCATGGATCCGCAGCATTGGTCTAGCTCGGGAGCCTTGTAAGAAGGCAGTCCCAGGCCCCACCCAGAATGACTGAGTCAGAATCAGCATTTTAACAAGATCCCCAGGCGATTTTCATGCATATTCGAGTTTTATACTACTAGGCCGGGGCACCTCTCAGCAGGGTAAACGGCCGCCCGCCGAGGAGACCATGCTGGCCTGTCCCTGAGCCTCCAGGACCCACTGAGAAGTTAACTGGGACCTGGGGAGAAAAAATTACCACAGTCACAAACCTGTGTAGTTTTCTTAATCCTTGTAACAACTCTCTGGGGTTAGTGTTCTTGTTACTATCATTTTGCAGATGGGGGAAACTGAGGCAACAGAAATTAACTCGCCTAAAGTTAGGCAAATGGAATCATATGGGTCTGAGCCCGAGCTCTCTGGCTCCTAACTCAGTTGTCCGTCTGCTTACACGTGGGGGCTACTTGTGTAGGAAAGGCAGAGGTAGGAAAGGAAGACACTGCCTTTCCTCGGAAGGGTCCTCCGCAGCGTCCACGGCATTGCCTGATCCACTCTCGCTGGAGCTAAGGCAGCTGTCTTTGTCCCCACTGCCCTGATAAAGGAACAGACTTTGTGACTTGCTGGACTGAGATGCAAGCAAGCCAGGTTCTCCTCTTCCCAGCCTCCCTTCTTGAAGTCCTGGGAGGCCAAGATCTTAGAGAGGGTGGAGGGGGCTTTCTAGAAACCTTTCTGGCTGGGGGTTGTGTGCTGAGGTGAGGGGAGTAGGCCGGAGCTCTGCTGTGGGGGAGTCAAGGCTGAGGAGGCCATGGGGGAGCAAGAGGCCCCAGTAGGAGCAGGGGGTTCCACGTGCAGAGCTGAGTGGGCTGCAGCCACCCCTAGAGACTGGGGGTGGGAGCTACCTCCCTGCTAGCGCCCCACCCGGCCCCTCAGAGCATGGAACAGCCTGCACGCACGCACGCACTGCAGAGAGCTAGGTTGGGACGGCAGGAGCCTGGACCGCTCCATGCACCTGCCCCTTCCATTTCTCTTGAGATGGAGGTTAATTAATCTCGTCTCAGACTCTAGCTAGAAACCTTCTGCACACTCACCGTAGACCTGGTGTCCGCGCCCTTCCTCTCAGGCTTCTGCCCATGTCTATCCCTCCACATCAAGCATCCAAGACATGCAGCCAGATAATGGCCATCGGGCCTCCGCCTCTGAATTCCTGGTTCCTGGGCCATCATGCTAGCCCCAGGGTGCACCCACTCCCCTGGCATCTCCCCTTGGTCGAGGGTCCCTGACTCGAGACAAGGCCTCCACACCCCTCAGCATGGAAGAGTCACAGGACTCAGGGGTACAAGGGGCATTGGCAGCCTACTCTGCCACCCCCTTCACTCTGCAGAGGGCCAGAGAGAGGCAGAGCCAGCACTGGGCCCACGCCCTGGGCCCGCAGGGGCAGTGCCCTTCCGCCAACCCCAGGAAGGCTGAGAGGGAGCCCAGAGAGTGGGCAGCCAGAGCCCCGGGCCAAAGACAGCCTGAGATTCCACATGCCCGGGACGCAGGGGAGGCTGCCACTGCTGTCTAGACTGGGTTTCCCTTGCTGCTGCCCGTCTGGGCACCCAGGCCCTCTAGGACACATGCTAGATCTCTTTCCTGCCCATCACCCCCATCACACACACTGCCCAGGCAGCAAGGAACCAGGTTTTTACAATCTCTATATTTGTACTTGGAACGGCCATATGCCCTCCTGGTTCATTTTAAAACACATGCCCCATCTTCACCCCCAGCCTCCTGCACCCCCGTTTTCTTGTCAGATATTCCCAATCTCAAACAGACCCTCTGGGAAGCACAGCAGAGAAGCCCCCCGAGTGAGTCCTCATGGGAGCTGCTCCCTGACATGAGGGAGGCTCAGGTGTCCGCTGGGCCCTGGGGCTGGGCTCAGGGTGGTGTCCCCAGGCAGGGCGCAGGGGAAGCCTGGCTGGGGGGAAGGAGGAAGACCAGAGGGTCAGACAGCCTCTATGCTGGCTCCTTCCTCCTCTGCCCACCCCCAGAGCTCCCAGACACCCCCAACCATCACATACACGCCGTCCCCTCCTCCTTCCTGCACTGCCCACTGAGGCCCAAACAGCCCAGAGGTGGCCCCTGGGCTCTGGTGCTTGGGAAATGGGAGCAGGATTTGCTCCTCCTGGGCCCAGACAAGCTTCCGTCAAACCCCAAAGACACCAGATCGGCAACTTAAGCGGCCTCTCTCCTTCCCCCTCCCCACGGGCCTGGCTTTCCTGGTCTCCCTCTTTTGGCAGTGCTGAGACTTTCTTTCTGCCGGTGGGGAGGTGGGGGTGGGAAGAGCTGGGCTCTTCTTGGCAGCTCGGAAGCTGCTGTCGGGTTTCCCTACCAGCTGGACTTCCCCCGCCTCAGCTCCACGTGCTCGGCTCCCTCCCCGCCCCCACCTGAGGCGGTTATCTAAGCTGCAGGGGTGTCATCTGAGTCACAAAGAGGCACTGCCCAAGTAGCCCTGACAGCCAGGTGCCAACACCCCCCAGAAATGTGGACAGCTCAGCCCCGGACCTGCGGGGAGGTGCAGGAATATGAACTTCCGACTCCTGGTCAGGCTGCTCCCCTCTCTAGCACTGTTCGAATGGGCCTGGGGGATTGGGAGTGACTGTGCCGCTCTACTCAGGGGGTCTATGCCCCCTGCCTGGGTCAAGAAGCCAGGCAGGCCTGGCCCTGCTGTGTACCCCCCACCCAAGCTCAGTGCACAGCCCCCACTAAGGCTCCCTGACCCATTTGCAGGTGGATGGCTGGGTGTACAGCCGCGGGACACCCCAGCAGGTTCTCGCAGGCCTGATTCTCCTGTCTTGCCCTTGGGCTAGCAGGGAAGGGCCGCGATACTCCTCTCTCTTGCCCACTCCCAGCCTCACCCTCACCAGGGAGCTTCATGCACAGCCGAGTGGACCCATGCTCATCTGGGGGAGGGTTCCTCCACACCCTTGTCCAAGGACAGCCACCTGCAGGCAAGCTATGGGGAGGCCTGGGCCCTGGGTCTGTGCCCATGCCTCTGACATCCAGGCCCTCCACCCTGCCACCCTCCACCCCAAGCCTTCCTGTGATCTGGCCCTGTCCCCAGCACCCGGCTGCCATCCCACCCACTTCCCATGACCCCCGAGTTTCTTGGGGCTGTCTGTGCAGAGCCGGGCACAACGACAGCACAAGGCTCTTGGCTGCTTCTCCCGTGCTGCAGGGACCGTTTCTATGCCACCCGGGACTGTCATCTGGCGCCAGCGCTGCCCTCCTCCCCACTTCCCAGCAGAATCCACAGTTCTTGTCCCCAGCGCTGCGGGCTCAGAGTTCCCGGTGTCGTGCACCTTTGGGATGCTCAGGTGCCTGAGCCCGAGCTGCTGCTTGGCCCCAGCAATTGCCCCCAGGTGGGAAGCAACTGCAGCTATTCCTGCAGGGCAGAGATGGCCGGTCCCCACTTCCCATGCCCGGACCACCCCCCGTCCCCACCAACCCTCCATTCCTTCCTACCAGTCAATCGGCACTCACCGTCTTTACTCTGACCGCAAACGCCTTCAATCAGGTGGCTCTCAACCCTCCAGTAAGACCCTCCTGGGATTCCTAGAGAAATCCAGACACCACCGGCAGGCAGAGCGCAGTGGACACTGATGCCAGAGTCTCCACTCAGCGGGAGCAGGGGCTGGCACGCAGCACACAGCACCGGGGGGTGGAATGCTTGCAGCAGGCAGGGGACTGCTGGGTCAGTCACAAACTGAGAAGGAAAGAGAGGGATGGAGGGAGAGAGAGAGGAGAGAGGGAAGAAAGGGGCGAGGGAGGAGAGCGCGCGTGTGCGCGAGCGACGAGCCAGAGCAGAGCGGGGAGTGACAGCTGGGGTGCATCTGTGATGACAGCGGCAGCAGCACACACAGGCACACACCAGAGGCGCCTCGGCCGCGAGGGCAGCGCTCACCCTGGCCACGCTCACGTTTCAGTGGAAAAAGGCGCCTGTGGATGCATCGCTGCCGACCCCAGGGAGGAGGAAAGCTGTTTCACCACCACCTCCATCTTCCATCCTGCGCCTCCAGGCTCTCCCTCACCCCCCGGCTGCACCTGTCTTATGTGCCTCTCCGCTCTCTTCCCTTCCATCTGGGGAAAGAGGGACAGGCGCAGACACTGAGCAAGCGGCTGACTTTTGTTCCCATTGAGGCCCCCCCGGGAAGCTGGTCTTTCTCCTGCTTTAGAGACATGTGAGGCAGAGTCTCCCATCCTGCCTAAGAGAAGGAAAAACTGAACCCTTCTCTGTCATACAAAAGAAGGGTGCACGGGGATGTCCATGTGACAGATGGCCCTACAGGAAAGGGCCCTGAGCCCCCACAAAGCCAGGGATCACATGGTCATGCAGAGGTCACTGAGCCTCAGGGTCTGACCACCCCAGGCCAGGACTACTTTAGGAAGCAGAACACCAGAGTTGGCAGCTGGGAGCTTGGGCACAGGGCAGCCTGCAGCAGCTGCTTGCAGACCATTCTCAGTGCCAGGGACGAGCTTGGCTTCTCAGGGCTCCTTGCTCTTATCTGTGATGGGTCAGGCATGCGAAGGGAAGAGACTGTCATTCAAGAACTTGGAGGCCTCTTTCTTAACCAATCAGGATAAAGCAAGTCAGAAAAAATGATATCCTAAGAGATGGGAAGTGGCTGATCTGAAGGCCAAGTGAGTCAGGGACCAAGCTAGAAGGAAGCCAGGGCCCCCCCAGCCTGGAGTACGAACCCTAAATCCCCCTTCCTTTGCGTCCACTGCCTGTAGACCGATGAAGCAGTGTGCTAGCAATATGTCACCGTGTCCTCTGTCCCTCTTCCATTTTGCCTGCTTTCCTGGGAGGATTCATAACCAGGACTGGGGTGGGGGTAGAGGAACCCCCGGACTCAGGATGCCCCTAGAAGGGTGCTCCTGCACACTCCTTTCTGTCTGCTCTGCTGGGCCCCCGGGCAGCGCAAGGCTTGAGCTGCGGTGTCTTCTCCCTCTGGGGAATCCCCTGCCTCTCACCTCTCATGCTGGTGCCTCCCACACATCCCACTTTCAAGCTAAAGAGGCTCCCACCTCCCCATAAACACGCTTCCTGCTTCTCCATCTCCATGAAATCGTGGCCTTCCCCGAAAGCGTGTCCCTCCCCGAAAGCGTGGCCTTCCCTGGGCCTGCAATGCTCTCCCGCCCATAGGGGGCTTCCCGCTTCCTTAAAATCTCAACCAGAATGTCACCTGCAAGGCGACGTTTCCCCGGAATGCCACAGGACTGGCCCTGCTCCTCCTCCGATCTCTGGCATTCTCCCTGGGCCACCCTCACATTGTGCAGAGGCTTTCTGTGGTCTGCTTCATCTCCTTTCCTACACAGAGCTGTTCAAGCAGAGGGACGGCCCCACCTGTTCCGTGTCCTTCAGGCCCCAGCGCCTTTGTGTCAACTGAGTGAGGAATGGAGGACGGGAAAGAGCCCAAGACTGGGCATCAGGGCACCCAGACTCCAGACTCTGTTGCTCAGTGACTAGCTAGCTAGTGAGTTCACTCAGCAGCCCTGGGCCTTGCTGGCTGGGATTCCTGGCCTGCAGAATGAGGAGATGGGTTGAGATCTCTGGTCTCCCTTCTGGCACTGGCCTTCTGCAACCTAAGTCTTCGCTGTGCACCTGCCGGGTCCCCAGCATGTGTTACAAAAGATGATCCGTCTCATGCCCCACAGTCCCCATCCCGTGCAACACGCAGTCTCCCGGTTAGGTTCTCAAGACAGAGGAGGAGGAAAGAGAAGTAGATACAACGGCTGGGAGGGCAAAGCTGGAGCTTCTGACTCCTGGGACCACAGCACTCAACAGTGTGCAAACTCATATGTTCATGTGCATGCTATGTGTGTGCATGTGTGTGTACGTGTGTGCATGTGTATGGTGTGCATGTGTATGTGTATGGTGTGCATGTGTATATGCATATGTGTACAGGTGTGTGTGCATGCATGTGTATGTGTGTGCAGGTGTGTGTGCATGCATGTGTCTGTGTGTGCATGTATGTGTGTGTGCATGCATGTGTCTGTGTGTGCATGTATGTGTGCATGCATGTGTGTCTGTGTGTGCATGTATGTGTGTGTGCATGTGCAGCTGTTTGGTTTTGCCATCTGTGATGACACAGCAGCACCAAGGTGACAGTCTGCGTGCAGAGCCAAGATGTACATCTTGATAAGCTGCTTGCCAGCCTGGCCTTATTGAGGCTCTTTGTTATGTTGGCCAGCGGAGCTGAGCTGAGATCTTAAGGAAAGCTGCTATGGAGGAAGGCACGAGATCAATGTGGAGAGGCAGGCCAGAGAGGGAAGGCAGGGGACAGCCTGGAGAGGGAGGACAGGAGGGAGGGAAGGGATTCAGGCCAGCTGGGGCAGGAAGGGGTCTGAGATCTGTCTTCCTCTTTCAGGGCATGACAGACCCCCTGGGGACCAACGTCAGGGTCTAAACCAGGGGCCCAGCATGCACAGGCATGAGGGAAGTTTTCCTGATAACTCCCAGGAAAGCAACCGGAAAAGCCGAGGCCTTGCATTCCCTCAGGCCCTTGGCCTGAATTTCTCTTCACCGAAAGGTGTGAGCTTGTCTGCAAACATAGTATCATAAGGTGTTGTCTCCTACACACAGCTGGCTAGCAGGAGATGATGGGAGGAAGGGCAGTCCTCCCCCCAAGTAGCCACTCAGCTGAACGAGCAGAGCAGGGATCCTGGGGGAGAAGACTCGGTTCCCTGGGTGTCTGGAATGGAAAAGCACAACTTGGGTTGTGGGACAGGAGTTGACAGAAGGATTCAGTATGATGCAAGCCAAGGGGTGCAAGCAGTTGGGCACCGCAGAACACTGTTGACTCACTGGTAAATGTATTTCCGTGCCTCACCGCCTTTACTCCCAATACCACGTCTTGTCTTCAACATCTTACAGTTCTTGCCATAAGGAAGTTCTTCTTCGTGTCTCACTTAAACCCCCATTCCTTAGTGGATTGCCTCCGAGGTCTTCAAGGGACCCAGAGCACAGCTAAACCTCCAGGATCTCAAGTTCAGGGACAGTGAGCAGGCACAGCAAAATGGAGAGGAAGGAGGTCAGCAAGGCCCCTGAAGCTTGGAGGGAAGGGACAGTGAGACCTGCTAGAATTCTGCTTCCCTGTCAACTGGCTGGTTCAAATTGAGTTTGCTCACATAGCTCAAGAGAAATGTACAGAGCCACACTGTAATAGGAATGGGTTCTAGGTGCTGGGGATGAAAACTCAATCCCCTGGCTGGTGTTAGCCCCAGACAGACAATAAATGAGAAATCAAATAGATGAACAAATCATATCACTTAGAAAATTAAAAAAGTAACGAGATAGAGAGTGAAAGGTGGGGGGGGGGGGACCTGCTTTATCTCGGGAGGCCAGGGACAACCACTCTGGGAGATGATGCTGGGCTGAGACCTGATCATGGGAAGAAGCCAGTCATGTAAAATTCTAGGGGAAGAGCATTCCAGGAGGAGAAAACAGCTGGTACAAATGCCCTGGGGTGAGAATGAGCTTAATATGTTTGACAGATGAAGTGCTTCTAGTTGAAATAAGAGAAATCAGCAGAGCCAGTTCACGTGGCCATCTTACAGGTTTAGATTTTAGGATCAATGTGGTCCAGGTGCGATGACTCACACCTGTAATTTCTGAAGTGTTCAGCACTTTGGGAGACTGAGGCGGGTAGATCACTTGAGGTCAGAAGTTTGAGACCAGCCTGGCTAACGTGGTGAAACCCCATCTGTACCAGAAATACAAAAATTAGCCATGCATGGTGTCACACGCACCTGTAATCCTAGCTACCCGGGAGGCTGAGGCAGGAGAATCAGTTGAACCCGGGAGGCAGACAGTGCAGTGAGCTGAGATCGTGCCACTGCACTCCAGCCTGGGTGACAGAGTGAGACTCCATCTCAAAAAAACAAAACAAAAAAAGAGCAATGGGACGACATTAGAGGGTTTTAAGCCAGGGAGTGGTGTGATTTGATCTTCAGAAAGATCACTCTCGCGGCTACGTGGAGAACGGATCAGAGAGAGGTGGGGTGGAAAGCGGTGGACAGCTGGGGGGTGCTTGCATTAATCCAAGTGAGGCAATGTTGGCTTGGCCAAGGGTGGTAACTGTGGAGATGGAGAGAAGCGGACAGATTTATAAAATGTTGGCACTAAGGTGTGCAGACCTTAGATGGGAGGAGGGAAAATGATAGCAATCAGATAGAAAATGTGTTGTGAAATGGAGATGTCTCAAGGAGGGTCAGGTTTGGGGAAGAACATGGCAAGTTCAAAGTGAGAGGTGAAGCCAGCTGGACTTCTTGGGTCGAGTGGGGACTTTGAGAACTTTTTTATCTTACAAGAGGATTGTAAAACGCACTCATTAGCACTCTGTGACACAAGGGCAGATGACATGCCAATAGGCGGTTGCAATGCCCTAAATCTTGCAAAGGACACCCGGGTCAAGACACACAGCTTGCCTTGGAGGAGCTTGGAATGGAACCAAGTGGGGGAAAATCTGCTCTGTGCCCTGCTCCTCCAATTTCTGCCCCAGGAGCCTCAAAACCTACACCCCACCCTCTCCATACTCTCCATGTTAGAATCATAGAATTTCTTCCAGCTCAGAAATCTCATGATTCTATGCGACTTGACACTGAGCCCTCCAATGGAAAGGCAGAGTCTCGTTCTAGGAATAATGTGAGACCACGGAGGCCAAGGGCACGATGGAGGAAGCTCTCCTCGATCCTGAAGAGTTGGTCGTTCTGAACACTAGCGTGATTCACTCTGATGATCCTCTTTCATTTAGCCTTTTCTGAAAGAAATC